>NW_016107488.1:3868615-3988179 GCF_001604975.1 Cebus imitator | reverse complement strand
CCGACCTTTGTCTCTGGCTGCCCTTAGTATTTTCTCCTTCATTTCAACCCTGGTGAATCTGACGATTATGTGCCTTGGGGTTGCTCTTCTTGATGAATATCTTTGTGGTGTTCTCTGTATTTCCTGGACTTGAATATTTGCCTGCCTTGCTAGGTTGGGGAAGTTTTCCTGGGTAATATCCTGAAGAGTATTTTCCAGCTTGGATTCATTCTCTTCATCAAACACTTGTAATTTTTTTGTCGTTTTGATAATAGCTATTCTTGCTGGAGTGAGGTGATATCTCATGTGATTTTGACTTGCAGTTCCCTGATGACTCGTGATGTTGAGTATTTTTTCATATACTTGTTGGCTATTTGTGTGTCTTCTTTCGAAAAATGTCTATTCAGGTATTTTGCTGAATTTTAATTGAATTATTAGTATTTGCTATTGAACTCAATAGTTTGAGTTTCTTATATATTCTAGATGTTAACGTCTTGTCAGATGTATGGTTTACAAATGTTTTCTCCCATTCTTTAGGTTGTCTCTTCACTCTGTTGATTGTTTCCTTTGTGGTGCAGCAGCTTTTTAGTTTGCTTTTGTTGCCTGTACTTTGAGGTCAGAAAAAATCCTTGCCCAGACCAAAGTCATGAAACATTTCTCCTATGTTTTCTTCTATTGGTTTCAAAGTTTCAGGTCTTACAGTTAAGTCTTTAATCCATTTCAAGATAATAAAGGGCCTACATGATGAGTTGAAGTGAAGTAAATGACGTAGGCATTGTGCTGTAGCATTAGGCTACTATTGACCCTCTGAAGATAGGTCAGATGGAAGTCCATCTGCTTCAGTGATCCTGGATCATTAAGGCACAATGATGTTGATTACAAATAGGCAGGTAACAGATGGAGTATGGAGACACTGGACAAAGGGATGATTCTTTTCCCTGATGGATGACATGAGATTTCATCACCCTACTCAGAAGGATGAGCAATTAAATCAAAACCACAATGAGATACCACCTCGTAACAGTCAGAATGGTGATCATTAAAAAGTTGGGAAACAACAGATGCTGGAGAGGATGTAGAGAAACAGGAACACTTTTACACCATTGCTGGGAGAGTAAATTATTTCCACCATTGTGGAAGACAGTGTGGCGATTCCTTGAGGATCTGGAACTGGAAATACCATTTGACCCAGCAATCCCATTACTGGGTATATACCCAAAGGATCATAAATCATTCTACTATAAAGATACATGCACACATATGTTTACTGCAGCCCTATTTACAACAGCAAAGACTTGGAACCAACCCAAATGCCCATCAATGATAGACTGATAGAGAAAATGTAACATAAATACACCATGGAATACCATGCAGCCATAAAAAGGAATGAGTTCATGTCCTTGCAGGGACATGGATCAAGCTAGAAACTATCATTCTCAACAAATACAGGAACAGAAAACCAAACACCACATGTTCTCACACCTAAGTGAGAGTTGAACAATGAGAACACATGGACACAGGGAGGAAAACATCATATACCTATACCGGGGCCTGGCAGTGGGTAGGGGAGAATGGAAGGGATAGCATTAGGACAAATACCTAATGTATGCTGGGCTTAAAACCTAGATAATGGGTTAATGGGTGCAGCAAACCACCATGGCACATGTATACCTATGTAACAAACCTGCACATTCTGCACATGTATCCCAGAACTTAAAGTATAATAATAAAAAAAAAAGGTGTGCAATTTAAAACTTATGAATTACTTATTCCTGAAATTTTCCATGTAATATTTTTAGACCATGGTTGACCATGAGTAACTGAAACCTCAGAGATGAAAACTGGATAAGGGGGGACTACTGTATATGGTGAGAGATAGGGGTCTAGTTTCCTCCTTCTGCATGTGGGTGTCTTAATTTTCCTAGCAACCATTTATTGGAAAGACTATCCTTTCCCTTGTGTTCTTGGCATCTTTGTTGAAAATCAGTTGGCTGTAGATGTGTGGATTTATTTCTGGACTTTGTTTTTATGCAAGTACTGTGATGTTATGGTTACTACAGTAGCTTTATAGTGTATTTTGAAATAAGAACATTATCTTAACAATGTTCATAGAATGGTTAGAGCTTCTCCTACAAAATGAACTGATGAGTCACAAACACAAAATAAATTTTATTATAGTGTTCCTTATTTTTATTTATTTATTTTGTTATTTTTATTGTCCTTATTTTTAACCCAAAATAATAATAGCCAGTTTACCAGTCTACCATATTCATTAGTCAGCAATCCAACTAGTTTTGACTGCTTCCAAAAAATCAAATTTATCCTCAAAAGATAAAGATATCCATTATTCCATCAAGCCTATTTTAAAAATTGGTCCCACATACTTCAGGTAACTCCCAAGCAGTATTTCAGACATATCCTAAATATGATGACATTGTTAGAAAAAGATGATAGCCTCATAAGAGATTATTTTTAAAGGAACAGTTAATTCCTCTTTAATGTTTGTTAAAAATGCTACTGATATTATTTCATGATCACACTTTGTATATGATTACAGATTTACCCAAAAAATAAAGTAGGTAAGAATATATTCCTTTACAAGAGAATTCATAGTGATCTTTCCTTAAAAAGTTGTTTCCGTTTTTTGTTGTTGTTTTTGTTTTTTGAGACAGAGTCTCGCTCTGTTGCCCATGCTGGAGTGCAGTAGTGTGATCTTGGCTCACTGCAACCTCCACCTCCCAGGTTCAAGCGATTCTCCTGCCTCAGCCTCCCAAGTAGCTGGGACTACAGGTGCACGCCACCATGTCCAGCTAATTTTTGTATTTTTAATAGAGATGAGGTTTCAACACGTTGGTCAGGCTGGTCTTGAACTCCTGACTTCATGATCCACCCGCCTCGGCCTCCTAACGTGCTGGGATTACAGGTGTGAACCACTGCACCTGGCCTCCCTACTTCTTTAAAGATGCATCTATTATAAAAGATGAGCTTTTCCTGAGGCAACAAGCTGGATATCCACACATTTGGAAATAATCTTAGTTCTTAAAACTCAATGAGTTTGTCAGAAACATAGGATCTCAGACCCCACTCCACACCTACTGAATCAGAAAATCTGCATTTAACAAGATTTGCAGGTGATCTGTAAGCAGGTTAAAATTTGAGGAACAGAGCTCTTGCTAATTTTATGGAGAGACAACATAATTTATATCACCAATGAAACAACTACTAAAGATGAGAAAATTTTTTTCTGATAGACTAGACAATGACCTTAACAAAGTCATATAAATATAAATTTGCTCAAGAATGTAAATAAAGATATAAACATTCTCTCTCTCTCATACACTGGATGGAATTAATAGCAGATTAGGCACAGCAAAAGACAAGATCAGTGAGCAATATACGCTATCCAAAATAAAACATAGAAAAGAAATAAACAGAGTCCATGTGATCTATGGGACAATATCAATCAGTCTAATATATGTGTGTACTAGTTTGCTATAGCTACTGTAAAAAATTACAACAATCTTAGTCCCTTAAAATAACACAAATTTATTTTATACTTCTGTAAGTTAGAAGTCCAACTAGGTTTCACTAGTGTCAACAGGGCTGCATTTATTGCAGGAGGCTCTAGGAAAGAACCTATTTCTTTGTCTTTTAGAGACTGTCTGCATTCTGTGGCTTGTGGCCTCCTTCCTCCATCTTCAAACCCAGCATGAATGGGTCTAGTCCTCACATTGCATCACTCAAACCTTCTCTTTCTAATACCCTTGTGATTACTTTGGGTCCTCCCAGATAATCCAAGATAATCTTCCTATAAGGTCCCTTCTGCCCTGTAATCTAACATACTCACAAATTCTGGGAATTAACATGTGGACATGTTTGATGAGTCATTATTCTGCCTTCCACAACATGTAATTCGAATGCCAGAAAAAAAGAAGGAAGAAGGAAGATAGAAATTATATTTGAAGAAATAGTTACTGAAATTTTTCCAAATATGATGAAAAATATAAACGCACAGATCTGAGAGTTCAATGAACCCCAGTAAAAGAAATTCAGATAAAACCACACCAGAGTAGATCATAATCAAACTTGAAAAGCAGTGATAAAGAGGGAATCTTAAAAGTAGTCAGAGTAAAAAAGGACAGAGATACTTAAGAAATACTTAGATAAAAGATACAGGACACTTCATATCAGTAAGTGCAAGGACACTGCAAGCCAGAAGAAAATAGAATGGCACCTTTAAAATGTTGAATGAGGAAAATTCTCAGCCTAGAGTTTATACTAGGTGAAAATATCTTACAAAAATGATGGTGAAATAAACTTTCAGACACACGAAGCTGGAAGAATTCATCACCGGCAAATCTCTACACAAGAAATTTTAAAGTACTTTTTTTTTTTTAAAGATGGGGTCAGATTTTTTAAAGCCTGACCATATTGGTCAGGCTGGTCTCGAACTCCTGACCTCAGGTGATCCGCCCACCTCAGCCTCCCAAAGTGCTGGGATTACAGGCGTGAGACACCACGCCTGGCTTTTTAAAAGTACTTTTAAAAAATGTACTACTTCATTTTCCTTCAGGCAGAAGGAAAATGAAGCCAGATGGAAATCTGCATTTACACAAAGGAATTAAAAGACCAACATGTGTGATTAAATATGAAATATTTTCTTATTTTAAAAATTACCTTAATAGTTAACTAATGCAAAAATCATGATACATTAGATCATGTGGCATATATCAATTATGAAAATAACATGTATGATAATAGCACTAGCAGAGAAGAAACATGTACTAGCAGAATCCTAGCAAAAGAAGAAATAGTATATTGTTAGAAGAACTTTATATTATACCTGTAGTGGTATGATATTACTTGAAGGCAGACTGTGATAAGTTAAGGATATGTACCTTAATCTGTAAAGCAATAAGTAAAAAAAAAGAAAAAAAGAAAAAAAGAAAATAAGAGGTATACTTCATAAGTCTACAAAAAACATAAAATGGAATCATTAAAAGTATACCAAAACAAGGCAGAAAAAGAGGAGAAAAAAGGAAACTAAGAAGGGATGGAACTAACAGAAAGCTAATAGCAACATGGTAGATTTAAACAGAACTATATCAATAATCACTTTAAATGTAGATGGTGTAAACACTTCAACTAAAAGGCAGAGATTGTCAGATTAGAATTAAAAATGCAAGACCCAATTATATGATGCCTGTGAAATTCATTGTAATTAAAAAGATGCACATAACTTAAGAGTAACAGGAAGGAATAAGTTATACCAGACCAACAACAATTAAAAGACAGTTGGCATCAGGCACAGTGGCTCACACCTGTAATCTCAGCACTTTGGGAGGCCGAGGCAAGTGGATCATTTGAGGTCAAGGGTTCGAGATCAGCCTGGCCAACATGGTAAAACCCTGTCTCTACTAAAAATACAAAAATTAGCCAGTCATGGTGGTAGGTGCCTGTATCCCAGCTACTAAAAAGGCTGAGGCAGGAGAATCACTTGAATCCGGAATGTGGAGGTTGCAGTCAGTTGAGATTGCACCACTGCACTCCAGCCTGGGCAACTAGAGTGAGACTCCATCTAAAAAAAAAAGCAGGGGGAGGCTTAATTCTCCAAGAGGTCATAATAAACCTAAGTATCGTCTATTTAAAAACAAGAGCTTCAAAATACATGAAGCAAAAACTGACAGAACTGAAAGGAGAAAAAGATAAATACAAGACTCCTTCACAATTATCAATAGAATAGAAAAATCAGTAAGTATAGAGAAGATGTGAACAATAAGGTGATCAAACAGCTTGACCTTTTTGAGAATTATAGTACCTTCCATCCAAAAATATCAAAACACATATTCTTTTGAGGGGCCCTTGGAATATTTACTAGTAAAGACCATCTGCTTGGCCATAAAACAGGTCTCATAAAGTTAAAATATTTTAAGTCTTACCAAACATATTATCTAACAACAATGGAATTTAATTAAAAACCTATAGCATGGAAATTTAAAAGATATGACTATAATAGCATGAAGGACAGGAGGGAGAAAATTGATGTGCATTGTTGTTAGAGTCTTACACTATTCACAAATTGGTATAACGTTATTTCACAGTAGGCTGCAATAAGTTAAAGATGAATATTGTAAATCACAGAGCAACCACTAACTAAAACACACACACTACCTGGCGTGGTGGCTGATGCCTGTAATCCCAGCACTTTGGGAGGCTGAGGTGGGCAGATCACCTGAGGTCAGGAGTTCGAGACCAACCTGGCCAACACAGTGAAACTCCATCTTTACAAAAAATACAAAAATTAGTTAGGTGTGGTGGTAGGTGCCTGTAGTCCCAACTACTCAGGAGGCTGAGGCAGGAGAATCGCTTGAACCTGGGAGGTGGAGGTTGCAGTGAGCTGAGATCGCACCATTGCACTCCAGCCTCAGTGACAAGAGCGAAACTCCAACTCAGAACAAACACACACACATGCACACACAAAAACAGCTAATAAGCCAATAGTGAAGATAAAAGGGAATCATCAAAAATACTGAATTAATCCAAAACAAGGAAATAAATAAGAAAGAGGGAAACAAAAAGGAGACAAAAAGCAAATAAGGTGTTAGATTTCTTATATTAATCTAGAAATCATTTTACACATGTGGCAATTGAGACTGACAGGGCTTTAAATAACTTTCCCAAGATGACACACCCAGGAGGTACTGGGGCTGGAAATTGAATTCAGGTTCCATATTCCATATGTCTTCTATGAACTTCATTTAAGGTCAAGGTAATGTACTGCGTGTGTGTGTGTGTGTGTGTGTGTGCGCGCGCGCACACGTGCATGTGCCCGTGTGTATTTTAGCTGCTGTGTAAAATCATTTAGAAAACATTTGTCTTTATCAATTGTGTGTATGATTGACATTTAAATTTCTACGTGCAGATATAACTATAATATACTCTCACTTTTCAAATTACATTGGAGCTGCATGGGAATTATTTTTTAAGTGTTTTCCCATCTCTCTTCACTCTCCTTCACAGGCCAGGATATGCATGATTCTCTACAAATAAGGGAGAAGAATGAGATGGTGTTAGCAATCAGGAAGACTGCTGTACAGCATTGTCCTTCCACAGCTGAGGCAGCCCAAGTCATTTTTCACAAATCTCTTCAAACCTTCACTTCTTGCTTGTGCTCATAATCTTTGTACACACACATATATAGGCACAATATACTATCAAAATGTCAAAAATGTTTTGGCGCTCCATGCAATATGCTAGGTATTGTGCCAGGCAAAAGATATAAGGAAATAAAAATTAATTATGTCCCCTGATACCGTGCCGCTTAAAATCTCATGGGAGGATTGGGCATGGTGGCTCAAGCCTGTAATCCCAGCACTTCGGGAGGCTGAGGAAGGCAGATCATGAGTCAAGAGATCGAGACCATCCTGGCCAACATGGTGAAACCCTGTCTCTACTAAAAATACAAAAATTAGCTGGGCATGGTGGCATGTGCCTGTAGTCCCAGTTACTCAGGAGGCTGGGGCAGGAGAATTGCTTGAACCTGGGAGGTGGAGGTTACAGTGAGCCAATATGGGGCCACTGCACTCCAGCCTGAAGACAGAGCGAGACTCTGTCTCAACAACAACAGCAACAACAACAACAACTTCTCATAGGGGATACATACTTAATATAAAGAATCATACAAATATATAATTATATTGTTGTAAGTGCTATGAATAAAACAGAATACTATGACAGGTAACAGGATGACCTATTGGATCTCCTCTGCCCCGATACACACACTTAAGATAATTGGTATCATGGTCATGTTGCTTATTTTCCTTTTAAATTTCCAGAATGTTCTTATGACTATTCACTGTTATCCACATAATCACACAGCATACTGAAGACTTTGAAACTATCACAGAGCCACCAAGCCAGAAGCTGACAATAAGTAATATAGTTTAGTAATTTAAAGATCCCTTAAATTTTAGCATCTTTGGACTAGAGTTAGCTATTTATTGCCTTCATTTTTAAGAGCAGTTTTTGGTTCACAAGAAAATTGAGAGAAAGATACAGAGATTACCCAGATACCTCTTCCCCCTACCACAGACATAGCCTCCTCCATCATCAACATGCCCCACCAGAATGACACATTTGTTAGAACTGAAGAACCTATATTGTCATACCATTATCACCCAGACCATAGTTTACATTGGGTTCACTCTTGGTGTTGTACATTTTATAGGTTTAGCCAAATGTATAATGACATTTATGCATCATTATAGTTTCATACAGAGTAGTTTCAGTGCCTTAAAAATCCTCTGTGCTCTGCCATTTCATACCTCCCTATCCCCTACCCGCTGGCAACCACTGAACCTATCTCCACAGTTCTGTCTTTTCCAGACTGTCATACAGTTGGAATAATACAGTCATTTCCAATTGGCTTCTTTCACATGTAGCATGTATTTAAGTTTCCTCCATGTCTTTTTATGGTTTGATAGCTCATTTGTTTTAACGATGAATAATATTTCATTTTCTAGATGTACCACAGTTTATTTATCCATTTACCTACTGAAGGACATCTTGGTTGCTTCCAAGTTTGGGCAATTATGAATAAAACTATTATAAACGTTTGTGTGTAGGTGTTTGTGTGGATGTAAGTTTTCAATTCATAAATACCAAGGAGCAAGATCACTGGATCATACAGTACGCTGAATTTTGTAAGAAACTACCAAACTGTCTTCCAAAATGGCTGTGCCATTTTGCATTCTCACCAGCAATAAACGAGAGTTCTTACTAATGCACATTTTCACTAGCACTTGGTGTTTGCCATTCTGAACTACGGCCATTCTAATACATATGTAGTGATATATAATTGTTTCAATTTGCATTTTCCTGATGACATACGATGTGAAGCATCTTTTCATGTATCTATTTACCATGTGTATATCTTCTTTGAAGTGTCTGTTGAAGTCTTTGGCCCATTTTCTAATTGAGTGGTTTGTTTTCTAACAGTTGTTTTAAGGGTTCTTCATATATTTTGGATAACACTCTTGCAATTATTTATCAGATGTTTTTTGCAAATATTTTCTCCCAGTCTAAGGCTTATCTTTTCACAGTGCCTTTCACAGAGCATACAATTTTGATTTTAATGAAATCCAGCTTATCAATTCTTTCTTTCAATGATCATGTCTTTGGTGTTATTGCCAAACTCAAGTGCATCTAGATTATCTTACATGTTATCTTCTAGGGATCTAACAGTTTTGTGTTTTGCATTTAGGCCTGTGATCTACTTTGAGCTAATTTTCATGAAGGATATAAGACGTGTCCAGATTCATTTTTTTGTATGTGCATGTCTGGTTGTTCTAGTGCCATTTGTTGAAAAGATTTTTATTTTTTTACATTGTATTGCCTTTGTTCCTTTGTCAAGGATCAGTTGACTATATTTAGGTGGGTATATTTCTGGGTTCTCTATTCTGTTCTATTGATTTGTCTATTCTTTCAATAATACTACACTGTTATGATTACTGTAGCTTTATACTAAGAACTAAAGTCAGAAAGTGTCATCTTCCAACTTTGTTTGTCTCCTCAATATTGTGTTGGCTACTTTGGGCATTTTGCCTTTCCATATAAACTAGACTCAGTTTGTCAATTTCTACAAAATAACTTGCTGGGATTTTAGTTGAAATGGATCAAGTTTGGAAGAACTGACATCTTGACAATACTGAGTCTTCCTGTTCATGAACAATGATTTAGTTCTTTGACATCTTTCATCAGAGTTTTATAGTTTTTCTTATATTGATCTTATACATATTTTGTTTGACTTATACACAAATATTTCATTTTGGGGGTGCTAATAGAAATGATATTGTGTATTAATTTCAAATCCCACTTGTTCATTTCTAGTACAAGTGATTTATTTATTTGTTTGTTTGTTTACTTATTTTGAGATGGGAGTTTTGCTCTTGTTGCCCAAGCTGGAGTGCAATGGAGCAATCTCAGCTCACTGCAACCTCCGTCTCTTGGTTCAAGCGATTCTCCTGCCTCAGCCTTCCAAATAGCTGGGATTACAGACGCATGCCACCACGCCTGGCTAATTTTTTGTATTTTTAGTAGAAATGGGATTTCACCATGTTAGCCAGGCTGGTCTTGAACTCCTGTCCTCAGGTGATCCACCCACCTCGGCCTCCCGAAGTGATGGGATTACAGGTATGAGCCACTGCACCCGGCCACAAGTGATTTATTCCTATAAGCATTTTAGTGTAATCTCTTGAGCTAGAAGGGCTGCCCCCTGCAATTATTTTGAAAGTTATTTATCCTTTCCTTTCCAAACTGTTAAAAGAATAATGATTTTTAAGAATGAAGATTTACTGTGAACTTTTTGTTATAACACAGACTTTAGCCATAGAACTTCAGGAAAAAAACCCTTCACTTTAGGTACTGTTTACAATGGGTGTGTATATATATTTTTACCAAGATAAGCTAAAACCAATGTAACCTACGGCCTGTAAAAGGCCCACTCAGATCCTCTTACATTTATCCTGAGATGTTCTGGGAGAAGCTGATCCAGGTCTGCTACCAGGTGGAGGATCACTTCCCTTTCTCACCAAGGCCTGATCTTATAGAGGCTGTTTCTGATTCTTCCCAACCAGAGACTGCTGGTCTGATCCCCAATTGTACCTGGTGTCAAAGGTGATCCAGTGTTGTTCTGAAACAATCACACTACTTTTCCTTCATGTCCATCTTTTTCCCAGTGATGGGAAAGAAGGGAAGGGAAGGGGAAGGGAAAGGGGAAGGGAGAGGGAAGGAAGGGAGGAAGGGAAAGGAAGGGAAGAGGGAAGGAGGGAAGGAAGGGGGAAGGAGGGAAGAAAGGAAGGAAAAGAAAGGAAGGGAAGGAAGGGAAGGAAAGGGAAGGAAGGAAAGAAAACAATAAAATAAGTGTCTGGCTTCAGATAGCTTAAAAAGGGGATGGAACTAAAGTTTGTTTTTGTTCATTGTTGGATGAACAGGAAGAGACAAGAAAGGATGATTTAAAGGCTACTTTACAAAAGCAATGGATTGTTACATGGTTACTTGTTTGTAAAAATAGTTTTCTTTTAGGAACAAATTTAAGTGGGCAGATTTAAATATTCTCACCAAGTCTTTCCCTGGTTAGGCATCTAGTACCTAAGCAATAGAGACCTCTGCTCATTGAACAGACACCATTGCACAGGGTAAAGGCCCTCCAACAATTCCATTTGCTTTTCTGATAATAGCAATAGGGAGGGAGCGGAGGGCAGAAACACGCAGGGCATGATGTCAGTGGCTGAGCCTGCAGCGTGTGCCTGTTTGCAATATAAATGGGCAAGCCTGTCTGGGTAACAAAATGGAAATGATCGCTTCCAGTATGAAAAATCTGTCCTCAGAAACTGTTTCCTTACAAATATATTAGTTTACTGCTTTTAATAGTAAAGAATTTACCAGATGAAGACTTGGCATAATTTTGAGAAGGTATATGCATGTTTTTAGGGCATTTGTGGGGGGATAAAACTGCTTTATTTCAAGAAGGATGCTAGCACAATGCTTGTTTTTCTCTTCCATAGGTTATTGGGGTACAGGTGGTGTTTGGTTACACAAGTAAGTTCTTTAGTGGTGATATTTATGAGACTTTGGTGCTCCCATCACCCGAGCAGTATTCACTGTAGTCTTTTATCCCTCACCCCCTTCCCATCATTTCCCCCTGATTCCCCAAAGTCCACTGTGTCATTCTTATCCCTTTGCATCCTCATAGCTTAGCTCCCACTTATGAGTGAGAACATACGATGTTCCAGGAATGGTTTTCCATTCCTGAGTTACTTCATTTAGAGTAATAGTCTCTAATCTTATCCAGGTTGCTGCAAATGCCATTAATTCATTCCTTTTTATGGCTGAGTAGTATTCCACTGTGGTGTGTGCATCTATCTATAATATATATATATAACTGTGATATAACCTAAATGCCCACCAATTAAGTGGATAAAGAAACTGTACAGTTTCTTTATCCACTTAATTGGTGGGCATTTAGGTTGGTTCCATGTTTTTGCAGTTGTGAATTGTGCTGCTATAAACATGCATGTGCAAGTATCTTTTTCACATAATGAGTTTTCCCTGGGTAGATACCCAGCAGTGGGACTCCTGGATCAAATGGTAGTTCTACTTTAAGTTCTTTAAGGAATCTCTACAGTTTTTCATTGTAGTTCTAGTTTACATTCCCACCAGCAGTGTAGAAGTGTTCCCTGTTGCATAGTGCTTTTTTAGCAGTGGAATTTTTATTTTTTTTTGAACAGCTTCTTCCATTTGTCTTTCTGATATCTTCTTTCTAGAATAATAATTTAGGCATTTCATTTTAACAGTTGAGAACAGTGCATTCTGCCACAATGCCTTTCTATGTAGTCAATAAAGAAGAAATAAAGAACTGTAAGATAAACTGTCAGGGAAAAAGTGACTCTAAGCAGAGAAGAACTCTAGATTAGGAGTTCTTAACATGAGACCATGGGTAAGTATCAGGGCATTCAAGAATCCCTTGGAGTTTCCTGGAAAATCCTGAGTGTATATTCTTCTGGAGAAAGGTTCCCTAGTTTTGGTCTTGACTCAGAAGGTTAGAATCATTCTTGTAATATTTCTTAAGAGAAATTAAGTTATGCTGCAGTAACAAATTAAACCTGAAACCTCAGTAGCTTAAAGCCACAGTGCTTTCTCACTCCCTACGTTACATCCCCTTCCAGCTTCTGTGAGTCAACAGACATTTGTTCAGACTTTGCTCTGCTCAAAGGCTCCAAGCTAAGACTCCAGGGAGGGAAGGATCGGGTCCCCTGAACTTCACATGACCTCACCTCGAAGCAAGTTCCTGGCTTTTCCTTATCCACGAGACTCTTACCTTCCTTACAAAGAAGCAGCACCAGAACTCAGGTGGGGAAAAGATAGCACGATTCCAGATAGATAAGTGGAAACAAATAATTTGAAATGTTTCTGTTAGTGTGTGTGTGACAGGAGTAGGTAGCAGGGAGGGGAGGGAGATGTCATTTCTGAAGTTAGTTAGGAATTTGACTACTACAATTTATGTTCCAGGAAGCGTGCTAATATGCTTATTTTCTATACTTTGCTGATTCCCAGCAGGAAACAGATAGCTTATAATAAGAAAGCACTGTTATAACAAACTTTTAAAGATAAATGCAGAGGCCGGGCGCAGTGGCTCAAGCCTGCAATCCCAGCACTTTGGAAGGCCGAGGCGGGTGGATCACGAGGTCAAGAGATCGAGACCATCCTGGTCAACATGGTGAAACCCCGTCTCTACTAAAAATACAAAAAATTAGCTGGGCATGGTGGCACGTGCCTGTAATCCCAGCTACTCAGGAGGCTGAGGCAGGAGAATTGCCTGAACCCAGGAGGCGGAGGTTGCGGTGGGCCGAGATCGCGCCATTGCACTCCAGCCTGGGTAACGAGAGCGAAACTCCGTAAAAAAAAAAAAAAAAAAAAAAAAAAAAAAAAAAAAAAAAAAAAAAAAAAAAAAAAAAAAGATAAATGCAGAGACAAAAACAGAAAAAGATGGCTGACAGTGGTAGAGAATAAGCGTATTAGAAAAACTAAGCTAAGGAACGCAGCAGTTGACAATCAACTTGTATAACAACATCGGGCTTCCTAGCAGCCAAGGAAAAAACGGAGACATGAATAAATTTGGGTAGCGTCAGTAAACACCTTATGGTTCTGGGAAACTATATTATTTTGATATTCATTCAGGCACTGCTAGTTAATAGCTGCATAAATGTGAACAGCTTACTCAAAAAAAATTTTTTTTTTTGAGACGGAGTCTCACTCTCTCTCCCAGGCTGGAGTGAAGTGGCACAATCTCTGCTCACTGCAATCTCCGCCTCCTGGGTTCAAGCGATTCTCCTGCCTCAGCCTCTCAAGTAGCTGGGACTGCAGGTGCGCCACCATGCCCAGCTAAGTTTTTTTTTTTTTGTAATTTTTTTTTTATTTTAGTAGAGATAGGGTTTCACCCTCTTGGCCAGGATGGTCTCGATCTCTTGACCTCATGGTCCACCCGCCTCAGCCTCCCAAAGTGCTGGGATTACAGGCGAGAGCCACCGCGCCCAGCCTCTGGGCCATACTTTCTTAAGTGATAGTAATTGCTTGCCAAACTAGAACATCTCTGAATTCCTCCAATCCGTAACTTCTCAATTACTGATACTGAAAAGAAATGGCTTCATTAAACAAATGTTTATAGTTCCCCATAGATTCATGAGGATTTTCCTTAATATGTATCCTTAAAGAGAAATATAAAACGATTAGGAAAAGCCCAATCTTTACCTATTTTTAAGCTATCATAGACATTCTTCAGCAAAAAGAAGAAAAAAAAAAGTCTATCCACTGGGTGTGGTGGCTCATACCTGTAATTCCAGTACTTCAGGAGGCCAAGACAGCGAGATCACTTGAAACTGGGAGGTTGAAACCAGCCTGGGTAACATAGTGAGACCTTGTTTCTACTAAAAGAAAAAAAAAATTAACGAGACATAGTGGCACACATTGATAGTTCTAGCTATTCGGGAAGCTGAGGTGAGAATATCATTTAAGCCCAGGAATTCAAGGCTGCGGTGAGCTACGATCCTACCACTGCGCTCCAGCCTGGGCAACAGAGCAAGACCGTCTCAAAACACGTACACACACACACAGTCTATCCAAATATATACGAGAGTGAATGGGTAATTATGTAGCACAAAATGTTAACAGAAAATACAACGTAAGCCACAATCAAACAATTATTACATTTTTATGCTGAACTGAAAATGCTTCTGTGTTGCTAGGAAGGAGAAAGAATCATTGTCACTGGTACAAAAAAAAAAAAAAAAAAAAAAAAAAAAAGACTAGAATACATGTTTATACCCCTTTCCTCATCTCTTGGCAGGGCCTGCATTTCTCCCCAGCATCTGATGGAGAGTGAAAAGTCACTGTTTAAACCCTCATTTTGTCTGGAAGTGAACCTTGGGGTTTTTTTTTTTTTTTAAAGCCTGTATCTCCAGTTACATTTGCTGGTTCCTCTCCTCTATTCAACCACACGGCCTGCCGTTTATTATACAGTCACGCATTGCTCAATGACGAGGATAGGTTCTGAGAAATGTGTCACTAGGTGATTCCGTGGTTGTACAAATATAGAGAGCACTGACACAAACCCGGATGGTATCGCCTACTGCATACCCAGACTCTATGGTAGAGCAAGCGTATTGCTCCTAGGCTGTGAGCCTGTACAGCAAGCTGGTCCAACCCATAGCCCATGGGCCACATGCGACCCAAGATGGCTTTGAGTGCAGCCCAACACAAATTTGTAAACTTTCTTAAAACACTGTGAGATTCTTTTTTAGCTCATCAGCTATCATTAGTGTATTTTATGTGTGATCCAAGATAATTATTCTTCTTCCAATGTGGCTCAGAGAAGTCAAAGGATTAGACATCCCTGTCGTACTGCAGGTGACTATGCTGAATGGTGCAGGGAACTGTAACAGTAACACGGTGGATTTATGTATCTAAGAAAAGCAAAAGCACAGTAAAAATAGTCTCAGAATCTTATGGGACCACTGTTATATGTACAGTCTGTCATTGAATAAAATGTCACCATGTGATGCATGGCTGTATTTCTTCTTTCTCTTTCTTTTTTTTTTGAGGCAGAGTCTCTCTCTACTGCTCAGGCTGAAGTGCAGTGCTGTGATCATGCTCTACCGCAACCTTTAACTCGGGCTCATGTGATCCTCCCACGCAGACTCCAGAATAAATGTGGCTACAGGTGTGTGCCCCCATGTCCACTTATTTTTTTATTTTTATTTTTGTAGAGACAGGGATTTCGCTATCTCTGGTTTGACAAGGCTGGTTTTGAACTCCTGGCCTCAATTGATCTGTCCACCTCAGCCTCACAAAGTGCTGGGAGTACAGGCGTGAGCCACCGTGCCCAGCCCATATTTCATTTTTATTATGTTCTTAAATATTCTTAAACGAGAATGTTTTTAAGGATTCTCATGCCTCAGGACTTTTTTTTTTTTTTTGAGACGGAGGCTTGCTGAAGTGCAGTGGTGCAATCTCAGGTCACTGCAGCCTCTGCCTCCTGGGTTCAATAAATTCTTCTGCCACAGCCTCCTGAGTAGCTGGGATTACAGGCACATACCACCATACCTGGCTAAGTTTCTTTTGTATTTTTAGTATAGATGGGGTTTCACCATGCTGGCCAAGCTGGTCTCGAACTCCTGACCTCATGATCCGCCCATCTCGGCCTCCCAAAGTGTTAGGATTACAGGTGTGAGCCACTGTGTCTGGCAGAAATTTTTCTTCTTAATACTAAACAAGGTAAAAAAATTTGGGATCAATTTGGTCTATAAAATGTTTATGAAATGACAATGAATGTTTTTATCCTAAAGCTGTATTTCAAATCCATGGTTTAACCCAATTTGTGAAAAAACATACAACTGATAAGTACAAGCACTAAGATATTCTATTTTAGGTGTATTTTATTCTACCCCACTTTTTAAATTTAAAACTGTAAGCATATTTCATTTCTTAAAATATCAATTTTGTTACTTGTTTTTTAATTTACAGATAAAATGCAGGCGTGTTTCTTAAAAACGTCAGGACCAATACAGGCACTGAGACTGTATCTCCAAGCACTAGGACTAAATCAGAACGAAGAGATTCCCACATTTAACTGTCTTTGTCTGATAAGAGACACAGATTGACTGGCACATACTTTTCTCTTGTCTTATGTCTGATTCAGCTTTTTAAAAAAGCTTTTTTTAGAGATGGCATCTCACTGTGTTGTCCAAGCTAATTCAAACTCTTGGGCTCAAGCAATCCTCCCAGCTCAGTCTCACTGGGATTATAGGTGTGAGTCACCACACCTGACCTGATTCAGCTTTCTGAATACAGCTTTACGTGAGGGAACAAGTCGTCCAGTGAAGCTTGGGATTTTCTCATGATTAACAGCTCTTTGTCATTTTTCTCCAAATAGTTGCCAAGCTGTTGGATGTATTACTTTGGTTCTTAGGTCATGGTGCCTGATAACAATGCCAGGCACGTCAAGCTCTTGATAAATACATTGTATGAATGCATAATAAATTTAGAGGTAATTACATCATACTATATTTGATTCCTTCATTTATGTAAACCGTGCACTGAGCAGCACTCTCTAAAATTGCCTACATAGTATTTTGACTATTCTGGACTTTTCATATAAATGGAATCATACAATGCATGGCTTTTTGTGTCTGGCTTATTTTACTTAACATAAATTTTCAAGGTTCATTCATGTTGTAGCATGTATTAATACCTCACTCCTTTTTAATGGCTCAATAATATTCCACTGCTTGGATATGTATTTTGTTTATCCATTCAATTGATGGACATTTGGGTTATTTCCACTTTTTTTGACTATTATAAATAATGTTCCTATAAGTATTTATGTAGGCATATTTTTAATTCTTTTGAGTATGTACCCATGAGAAGAATTGCTGAGCCCCCTATTAACTCTATGATTAACTTAAGGAACTGCCACCACATTTTCTAAAGTGACTGCACCACTTTACATGCTTACCAGCAATGTCTGGGGGTTTCACTCTCTCCACATCCACATTTATTACTGTCTTTTTCATTTTAGCCATCCTAGTGAAGTGGCATCTCATTGCAATTTGATTTACATATCCCTAATGTTTAATAATGTTGGACATCTTTTCCTGTGCTTGTTGGCCATTTGCATATCTTCCTGGGAGCATACATACTCAGATCCTTTGCCCTTTTCTTTCTTGTTTTTGAGATGCAGTCTTGCTCTGTAGCCCAGGCTGGAGTGCAGTGGCGTGATCTTGGCTCACTGCAACCTTCACCTCCTGAGTTCAAGCAATTCTCCCATCTCAGCCTCCTGAGTAGCTGGGATTACAGGTGTAAGCCATGGCGCCCGGTCTTCTTTCCCCATTTCTTATGGGGCTTTTTCTCCTTACTGTTGAGTCATAAGTTCTATATATTCTGGCATCGGTCTCTTATCAGGTATATGATCTGTAAGTGTTTTCTCCCATTCTGTGGGTTGTCTTTTTCATTTTTCATGGTGTTCTTTGTAGCACAAAAGTTTTTTAAATCCAATTTATTTTTTTTTCTTTTGTCACTGAAGCGTCATATTAAAGAAACCTTGCCTGATCCAAGATGAAGACTTACTCCTGTGTTTTAAGGGTTTTATAATTTTAGCTCTTAGAAGCATTTAGAGCTACTCATTTTGAGTTACTTTTTGAGGTTGACGTAGGAATCCAAATTCATTCTTTAAGATATATCTTGTTGTCCCAGCACCATTTGTTGAAAAGACTATTCTTTCTCCATTGTATTGTCCTAGCACCCTTGATAAAAATCAACTGATCATAATTATAAGGGTTTACTTCCGTTGGCTATCTGGGTTCCTTGAATTTCCATATAAATTTTAGGATCATCTTGCCAATGTCTGCAAAGAAGCCAGATGTTTTGATAAAGATTGCTTTGAATCTGTAGATCAATTCGGGAAATACTGCCATCTTAACAATATTGTCTTCCATTCCATTATCATGGGGTGTCTTTCCATTATTTAGGTTTAAAATTTCTTCCAATGATATTTCGTAGTTTTCAGTATACAAGTTTGGCGCTTATTTTGTTAAACTTATTCCTATTTTATTCTTTCTAATGTGATTGTAAATGTAATTATTTTTTCTTTTTTTGAGACAGAGTCCTGCTCTGTCACCAGGCTGGAATGCAATGGCGTGATCTCAGCTCACTGCAACCTCCAACTCCCTGGTTCAAGCGATTCTCCTGCCTCAGCCTCCCAAGTAGCTGGGACTACAGGCACGAGCCACCACAACCAACTAATTTTGTATTTTTAGTAGAGATGGGGTTTCACCATGTTGGCCAGGATGGTCTCAATCTCCTGACCTCATGATCCACCTGCCTCAGCCTCCCAAAGTGTTAAGATTACAGGCAGGAGCCTGTAATGTAATTAATATGACTGTGTGTTGCTAGTGTATAAAGGCACAATCGATTTTTGCATACTGACTTTGCTTTTTTTTTTTAAGACGGGGTTTCACCATGTCGGTCAGGCTGGTTTTGAACTCCCGACCTCAGGTGATCCGCCCGCCTTGGCCTCCAAAGTGCTTGGATTACAGGCGTGAGCCACTACACCTGGCCTGATTTTGCTTTCTGCAGCCTAAATGAACTTGTTTATAATCAATTTTCTTGTGTGTGTGAGACAGGGTCTCACTCTGTCCCCCAGGATGGAGTTCAGTGGCACCATTGTTGCTCATTGCAACCTCCACTGCTCAGGCTCAAGTGGTCTTCCCACCTCAGCCTCCCAAGTAGCTGAGACTACAGGCGTGCACCACCATGCCTGGCTAATTTTTGTATTAATAATTTTTAGTGGAGACAGAGTTTCACCATGTTGCCCAGACTGGTCTCAAACTCTTGGCCTCAAGTGATCCGCCCACCTCAGCCTCCCAAAGTGCTGGAATTACAAATGTGAGCCACTGCACCCAGCCAGTTTCTAATGCTTCTAAATTGGTGGCTTTACTCTGTGTGCTTTGCTACAAAATATCCAACAGCTCGTATTACTTAATAAACTTCTTTTAATGCTTCCGAATAACTTTAACTGATATTCCAATTCTAACAAAAATTATTTGGACTAAAGTATTGCTTTTCCATCCAAAACTACTGACTAGGCTGGGTATGGTGGCTCACACCTGTAATCCCAACACTTTGTGGGAGGATTGCTTGAATTCAGAAGTTCAAGACCAGCTCAGACAACATGGGAAAACCCGTCTCTGCAAAAAATACAAAAATTAGCTGAGTGTGGTGGTGTGCACCTGCGTCCCAGCTACTCAGGAGGCTGAGGTTGGAGGATCATTTGAGCCCAGGAAGGTCAAGGATGCAGTGAGCTATGATTTAGCCACTGCACTCCAGCCTGGGCAACAGAGTGAAGCCCTGTCTCAAAACAGAAATAAAACCAAAAACTATTATCTTAAGTTTGTACCTTCTAGGGCAAAAATAAAACACCTTTCTATGTTCCCTAAAACGCAAAAGTGTCTTGTCTTAGCTTTTACTTTGTCTGAGTTTGAAATAACACTTACTCAATTGTGCTGTTTGCTAATGATTATGTCAGATTTATATTTTAGGTAATAACTACAAGTGGGAAGCCACAACCATGGCCCCTTATTTAGCCACAGCTATTCTGCTTTTGAACCCAGAACACTGTTCAAAAACCACAAATAATCACTATCTGTTTATTTTTAAAAGTCATAGGTAGAGCTATAGGGTTTTTTTCCTTCCTGATGGAATGGTACCATGAATAGGAAGCATGTGTGCTTCATGTGTGAATGTAGAAAATACTGCATGGAAATCCTCTTGGACCACATGTCACTGAGATTGTCACTGGCTATCCCTTTCATTCACTAGATCAAATGAATTTCTGGATGATTTCTGGTCACTTTCCTGACAAAACTGAGTATCTTTTATTTGGATATTAAGCATATAACATTTTCCTGGTGTTCAGAGACAAGCAGAAAAGCCTTAGCTTCAGGGAGAGAAAAGTTACCTATTCAAAGAAACAAAAAGTATTTGCAATGATGCAAAAAAGCGAGTTAAAACACTTAACAGAGACTTGACATTTATTGTGCAATTTTATCCCCAACAGAACATGTGGCATTCTAGAGGTATATGAGGTAATAAAATCAACACTCCAATTAGAACACCTGAAATAACTGGCTCTAGTAACAAATGTCTCTTATAATTAAAAATATTGAATGTTTAAAAAACTTTTATAACATTTTAAGTTCCTAAAAGAAATGAGCCTAACACTTAAAAAACAACTTACTTTTCTATATAAATTGTTCACAAAAAAATCTTGCTATTCTATATTACACTATGCATTTGTAGTTTTATTAACATATCCCTAGTGGGTATTAACTCTACACAGTACAATCAAATAGAAATTATTCATAGAGAATCAACAAGACTCCAACAATAAAAATATCAGGATCAATGGATTTGTCACAGTTTCTCCACAAGTATTCATCATAGAAAATAGAGTAAAGGCAAGTCGGCCCCGGTGTTAGGCTGCTACATGAAGTTCCAGAGAGGAGACACATAAAGGCAATGCTTAAATTGGGCAGGGTCAGGCTGGACCAGTGACCTTGAGAGCTCCATGACCCTCTTCTGGCATGCCCTGTTCCCAAGAAGCACAAGCCAGGCCCCTCATGGCCTTGGCATGCTCTTGAACTTAAACACAGCCAAAGGGATGTTAAAGCCAAACTACAGGGAAGAATCAACAGAGTACTGTATTTTCTTACAGAATTTTCACAACAGTTCTCACAGTGACATCATAAATTAACACTCTCTCTTTCAAACCAACCAGGCTCATCAGCTCTAAAGCTACAAAGACAACAAACATGAAAAGTGAATTAAACATTGGCTAACTGATGCCCCGGTGCTATTTCTAACATCTAGGAGTTCCCAAAGACTCTCACTTCACTGAGTTCAAAGTTTGCTTTTATCTCCCTGCATTTTTGCATGAGGAACCTATGAGATAAATGTGAACATACTAGTGATTTTAATTTACCCACTTTAAAAAAAATTATTCTGGTTTCCATCATAGGATCTTACGTAGAGCAAGCCTTATACAGAAACCTGGGCAATTCCCAGAAGATATATGGTTTGTATGTTCCTACTTAAGTACAGACATACTTTAGAAGTAGGTTTCAGTAACACAAATATCAACTTTCCTTTGATGGCATAAATAAGGCAACAAATCCCTTCTAAAGTGTTGATGGGCCTTGAGAACTGTGCTCCAACTACTGAGGAAGACTGAACTGGTCATTCTGCTTACTATGCCCAAAGGGATCCTCTTCTTAGCTGAGTGCCCTGGGCAGTTTCATTATCAATACATTGGGGTAAGAACCATAACAGCCACACAGGGTAGTTGTGAGGATTAAAATGAGGATGCATTAAAGTGCTTATCAAAGTAATTGTCACACAAGAACTCAGTAGATAGATATTAGCTATAGTTGTTGTATATACTGCTGTCGCAATTAAGTGGTTCTGAATGGGCCTAAATAGTTTTCCAGTGTGGCCAGGATACATCTGGCCACTTGCACTAGCCCAATTATTCTAAGAATAAACAGATTTTCAAATGAGTCTTACTAGCAGATGTGCTTTCATTGTAATTTTGGGATCTGTGATTCAATAAAAAAGCCCTTTTATCAGGCAGCTATAGAGAGTTATGAGGGAAATTAATCTGGTCACCATTACTGCAAAGATTTGGTAATTTAGTGCCTTCAGAAGTCAAATTAACCAAGCTGATCATTAGATGAGAGGTCTTGACCTCTCAGTGTTACCTGCAACTGAATATGCTGTGGAGGGTGAAAGTGGTCTCTAATGTGTACACAGATCAGTTAAAATGTTACATTTCACATTTAGAAGGCAAATATTGATAGGTTATTATTTTGGCTCTCCATATTGTCTGATGTCAATTCTTCACTCTCCTCTAAAAAAAAAAACCTAACATAAATGAAAGAACCAGTGCCACTGGCTGACAATGTAGCTTTGCAGAGGACTATCCGCTGGGTGATATTTTCCTACATTATTCCAAGTGAAGTGGTTATTTTTATCCAGTACTTACATGACTGAAAGAAGCCATCACTATGTTTACAAAAATACAACATAATGATACACACTGCTGTTTAGACACATTTACATTAGAGTTCCGACTCAAGCACTCCATTTGACATGTTTTGCCAAACAGTTTTGGCACGTGTTGCCACATTAAACATACACCAGCAAGACTTGCACCATATGTGCGAAATCATTTTCTATTACATTTCTAAAAATCTGTATATATGAGCTGTCAAAAATTAACGCAGATCTGTACTGTGAAATGACATAGCACTGAATGAGGAAAGTTAGACGTTTAAATCTTCTCTAAAATTGAAGCTATTACCCATGAATGAGATTTTTAAAGATAACTGAAATCTAAGAAACTCAGGATGTAGTCAATGGGTATTAGGTTTAAGTTCTAGAGCATATAGTGAAGAATGGAATGTAAGTGAGGGCAATGGATGTTTGCTTTTCTGAACATAGTGCACGTTTCATCTTTACCTAATGCTCCAACCATTTTCTGAGAACAACAGATGGGAGGCAACAAGCCACTGAGTGGCAGGGCAATGCAGGAATCATAAACCTATAGATTCGAAGTCTGGATTACTGTCTAATTTAGGGCAAAATATCTGATATTACAAGAATAGTTACTGGACTTTAAAAAATCCTATCAATATCAGTTACCTCTAGTTGATGCCACATGGAGTAGTTGAATCAAATAATAAACGGTAATCATTTATATCTCCTTATAATCCTGACAAAGGAATCTCTTATGTCAATGTGTCTGTCACTGATGAAAGGTAAGAAACAATGCAGATCACACAGCCACCTACTAACTCTACAGCTGTGATGTAGCTACATGGCTCAATTCTCCTACCAAAGGAGATGATAGCAATTTTCAGCAAACGCTGTAATATTACCCTTACATTCCTAGTGAAGCTTAATGAAACATAAATGGTAACAGTCACCTAAATGCTGTGATGGAATGAGGAAAACCAAAAAAGTGATGCCTGGGTTCAGGGGCTGGAGGAAATATTTTCAAGTAAATAGGGAAGGTAGTTGTAAAATGTCCAAGTAAAACAAGAAAGTACTTGTAAAATTTAAATGGTTACAATTTTTCTTGAAAGCATTTAATGCTAAGTTAAACCATGAGATTCTGAACGAAGCACTGTCAAAAGAGTCAGTGAGAAATGTGACTTCAGCATCTGCTTGCAAAACACTGGCCCCCTCCACAGGCTCCTGGCCTACACCATCCAGTTCAGATCATTCCAGGGTCATCCTGAACCTGGCTGGAACTGAGCCTGGGGCTTCAGCTCACTGTGAAAGGCCAGCATGATCTTTTTGACAAGATTTTAATTTGGAAAACACTGTCACTTTTGGTAGGTATGGCTCTTCTGATAGCTAGGCTTATGGATCACCCCTAGTCATTGACAAAAAAGCCACATTTAGTCTTTGCTGTCAGGCCAGCCCCGTGACCACCTCCTCTAACCAATGAAGTGAAGGCATAGCTGCATCCTGAGCTGTTTTAACTCCATCTATTTTACACCAGTGCTAACGTGACTCAAGGAGGACTCTAAAAGCTGACATGACTAAGTTTCTTGTAGAGCAATCTGTCCATTTGCCAGATAAAGATGTAGAAAATCAAATCAAAATGATAAGCAACACCTTCAAGTCTCCAAGGATTTCAACTGAAAGGCTCACAGAGTAATGACAGCATCCGATCGTAGTGGTGAGTTTTACCCTGGCTACATAGAGGCCTGATGGGCCTTAACCAAAAATAAACGAACATCCTTTGTAGGCCCTGATTTAAATATCAGGAAACCATGCAGACAACCACCATGAACTCAGGCACATACCAGCCTTAAAGGTGAAGCTCACGTGGCAGTGTGGATGTGTCCTAAGGAGAGGAGCAAGTGTCTACACTGATGCTGTATCATAGCCTAGTGGCTGCTAGTGCCTTCGTGAGATGCTAGATTTGGCTAAAGGAACCCAGCAGTTATACAAACAGTAGAAGTATAATGGAACATCTCACCAGGGGGCAAAAGTCACAGGTCCTACACCAGGGAGAGGAGTTAGGACTGGCTGTGTGATGCTGCTTATGGAGTCTGTCAGCCTTGTGCAAAAGAGATGCTGAACAAACAGTCTCAACATTCAGAATTTGCTGATGGAGAAACAGCTGATAGAGAAATAATTCACCTAGAGTGGGTATGAGGGAAGAGACCATGTGTAACTTTGGAACAAAGGTGGTGTGCAAGCCTGGCACAGCAGCCTTCTCAGGAGGTGACAGTGACAGCCAAACCACAGGCTGCTGTCCCCTGCCCTTGCAGCAGTGGTGCAGGCGTGTCATCATGTACGGCCATGGAGCGGGAGTGCAGAAAGTGCTCTTGCTGGCCTCAGCGAAGACCAGCATGACAGGGCTCCAAGATGATGCTTAGATATGAAGAAGTGTTCAGGACCCTCAAACTTGCAGGAAAACAAGGCTAGTGTGTTTTTCTTAAAAGGAGTGATCAAATATTGTTTGCTATAGAAAAACAGAACAATGTACTCAGCAGTATGGACAACTTAAGGCCAAGACAAAATTAAGAGAAGGTAAGATGGAAAAACAGATGAGGCTATGGTGGGGTTTTTCTTCTAGCAAAGATGTCATGTTGTCAAAGAATCTCGTAAGAAAGACACCAACTTCTCGGACCTCTAAAAATGCTTTAAGTAGTATCTTTCTTCCTTGGATAGCCAAAGATACTGGTCTCACGGTTGCCATAAGAACATGGCATTTGCTCATATCATTTCTTCTACTTCTAAATTTTAGCTAATTTGTCCAAAATAGATTTGTAATATTAGTTTTCCCTCTACCATTGAATAGATTTGACAAATTTTAGTTAATTTTCTCAAAATAGGATTGAAATATTAGTTCCCCTACATCATTGAGCAGATCTGACAGATGACCATCTCTATAAACATTGAACTTTTCAATGGATGAATGGTAGTAATACAAAAAAAGCTAATAAACAAAAGCTACACAAAGACCTGTTTCTAGGATTTTGTATATAGTGAATGCAAACTAAATATTAAATCTAAAGGATAATTCATGAGTTTATGTTGACAAAAAAAGCCAAAAAACCCTTTATCAATGGATGCTCATAAACTTCAATCTCCATCCAATTTTCAAAACCCTTGGTCATGTCTGTAGATGACCAGTAGCCTTCAATAAACGGTGTCCATTTAGTCCTTTGCTCTACAAAGAATGCAGTAACCTGGACTAGTCTGGTAAAGAAAGCCTCTCCTGACTCCAAACAGGAAGCCCTCAGAAATGATTCTAGCACCTCTACAGCATTTGCCAATAAGGAAAGGTTCCAAAGGTACCATTAATTTCACATATGGAGTTCAACAAATTAACCAGGGAATAGTGAGTGGGAGAGGCACAGTGCTAACTTAGCCAAAACTAAGGGGCACACTGGGGGAAAGGAGGCACAGTGGGGCTGAAATGTTTTCTTCAATGACAGTGGGAAACAAGTTTCATACAAATGCTAAAGATCAAATCAGCAGAGAAAGACCCTCAAATTTCAGACTAATTACTGACAAGCCCATTGCATAGTTGTCAGAATGGCCTTGAAGCTGTGTGTATACAATGCCAGAGCACCTAGTCAATTCAGGGAATACCATTAGTCGCACCACTTGTTTGGTCTTCAGTGCACCAAACAATGAATTGATTGAAATTCTCATTGTTCTACCCATCACTTTGGCACTGTGTCAACAAAGCCTGATTTAAGGCTGTGGAAACTATTAATTTATTAACCTAAAAACTGAGCATTTGAAAATGGTTTTGGATCTTTGGATGTTTCTTGACTAACAATGAAAAATGACTACTGTTTGTAAACTCCGGAGATCAAATAGTGCCTTCTTGATCAACACAGTGGATTTTTTTAAATAACAGAAAAATAGCTGACCTGTAATTAATCACTGTCTGTAGATGCTGCCTCTCTTCTCTGGCTTCCTTTTAGTAATAGACACTATTAATGTCAAAATAGTATATGATGCCATTCCTTGCCGAGAAATATGAAGTCAAGTCTTTGGAAAACATAAAGACAACTTATTCGAATTAAGAGAATGTTTGTTCCTTGTCCCTTAACATAACTCCATGTCTCCATCTTCTCCCATGGGCAGAAACACTACCCCAGCCTTCCTAGGGGACCGTCTCTGCCCAGGTAGCAGAGTTTAAAGATTTGAGAAAGGTAACTAGGAGCTCACCTATTTTTTCACCCTCACCATCTAGCTAGTAATCATTTAAAATGAAATCTATTTTTTTATTTTTATAATATAGTATTCCAAAAGTATGTTGTAGGCGCCATAACTTCCCAAACAACCCTAAAATGGATTTCTATTGGGGTACTGTGGCAGCTGAGAATGTGTAGAGTATGACAGAATGACATGCTTTGGGCTCTCAGGTGACAGGAACAGGACCTTCACAATTGGAACTCTTGAGAGGACCGGCTGCTACAACAGGAAGATTCTGTCCACTAATCCCCAGATCCATCCTGGGAACTTTTATTGAAGACTTCATCCTGCGAAGACTGGTGATCGATCCCTTCATAAAACGAGCCACCGTTGTGCAGGAAAGTCCCCACTGCCCGCCCCTGTCGGGCGTGACCTACAGCATCGCTGAACACTTTGTTTATCTGCTCCTCCGAGGGCATCCACCAATCAGGGTTGGAGGTACAATGCATCCTAATGAATTCTGCAGGAATATACACAACATCAAAAAAAGAGAGAGAGAGAAAAAAACAACAGCTGGTTTTTGCAGAAGATGACAGGGCAGGCTGCTTAAACTTTAACAGAAGCTCTATCAGAAAAGCTTTATGGGAAATCCAATGCAATGCCATGATGATGTCACTCATTAGACCCAATTTATTCTATACAAAAATTTTCTTCTCATGTGCAAAAGTTAAAAAAAATCGCATGAGTGAGAGGGTAATCCCTCCAAGGAACATTTGCTGTTGAAATGAAAGGTAAATTTAATTTGTAAGGCACGGAATGCATCCTGTCTGGTAAAAGTCAAGGAGATTTCAAAAGCTAAGTTGTTACCTGCTCACGTTTTGAGAATGTTACTATCTCCAGAAGCACAGCAAATATCATTAGCATGGTATTCTTTACCCAGCTACTACTTTGAAGATGGAGTACAATAAAATAAGAGTCTTAGTGACTGAGGAGGAGCCTGAGTGTTAGTTCAGAAAAGGTACCCACGTTCTTAGAATGTTGCATGATTAGCTATACTTATTTCTCAAAACGTAATTTCTATACATGGGCTGGCAAGTATTTTTTATATGATGTCTCCTCTAAATATTTAATTTCACCACAAAGCAACTAAAATGCCTGGAAGAGTGAAATGCTTTAGCTACCTCCAACACAGACAATCACCATGTCTTGCCTATGTATTCTCCACCCAAGGGCTGGATGGAGGTCCACGCACTGTGGCCCTAAGTGAAAAATGAGCTGGAGATGGCAGTCTCTGGTTAGGCAGCCTGGGCTGCATCAGGTATCAGTGTGACAGTGGCTCCTTCAGTGTTTCCAAAGCAGCAGCACTAGTTTTCTGGGATGTATTTTAATCCCTCAGTACTACTGACTTCCTATAGAAATGTAAAATGTTGAATAAGAATTTCTGGAAAAACAATACAGTGATGAGACCCCTTATTTGACTCCTATAAATAAGCCTAAATGCAACTCCCTTGAGTACACACAGCCAGTGCACTCACTCAAGCCCCCAAGCTCAACACCGCCTCTGGATGAGTTAATTCCATCATCTCTTACGATGTCAAGAAATACAGAAAACGATGGTTAGTTTAGCAGGACAGACCCTGCAAATTTCTACCATCTAGTCACTCTGAGTAAGTGGAATATTCAGACAGCTAATAGCAGGTGCTCTGGAGCACTTGTGTCTAATAAATATAGGCATTTTCCTCTCAAGCGGTTTCCTGAATTGTGGGCCATGCACATAAGCCTATAAGGCTGTCTCAATCTAGGAACCACACATGCCTGCCCCATCCCTTCTGGATCAGAATCTCTGGGCGAAGGCCTAGGGAATCTCAGCTGCTAACAAGTACTACATATGCACCCTACGCACATGATGTCCAGAATTGCTATGGGCATCTCAGGAGGGAGTGCGTAAGTATCCTTTGCAATAACCAGGGCCTTAGCAGTGATAATGTGGCTTTTTTTTTTTTTAAACTGTGATTTCTTCACCAGGAAAAATTTTTATCCCTATTCAGAGTAAATCAATATTAAGTCTTTCCAGCCAATAAAACTGCCATTGAACTGTACAGGTTAATATTGAGCTTTCTGATATGGATTTTTCAGGTGTGAATGTTTTCTTGGCATTATAACACTTCTATTTGTCTAGGTCTGTGTTTATTTGCACTCGCTGAATCAACTGGATACCTCCTGATTCCTCCTCCCCACCCCTCTGCCTGGCCTACAATAGTGCAGATTAACTGTGAAGTAATCGCTATTAATACTGCTTAAGTCGTATTACCTATGCAGTACATTTAATAGAAACTTTTTTTTTAACCAAAAGAAAAACGTTTTACTGGGCAAGGTATATTTTAGCATTAAGGAGAATTAATCCTAAACAAATTTAAGGGGTTTGGCCAAGTATTCTTGAGAAGATACTAGAAGGGGACACAAACTAGTACTGGAAATGAAGTAACATTTTACCCATAAAAAAAAATTTCCACGCCTTCCCTTCCTGTGTGCGTTCCCCTATGCTCCAGTTTTGCTGGAGGTGGCCTTCTCTGGCAGCAAAGAAAATCTGAATTGGAAGTGTGAAACATGAGGTGCTATGCGATGCTTATGTACCACTAAGTGAGAACAACAATGCTAAGGCAAACGGAGATTTTTAAAAGAGTTTCTCAATACCAAGTAGATGGGCCACATGAAGCCTAGACGTTCTCAGCAGAAAGAAATCAAAATACAATAAGGCTGAACACTTGTACAGGGAGAGCCACAGCCAATGCGGTGAAATGAGATCACAGATGGTGACACTGAGCGGAAGATGCAGTACCTCGGAGGCATGTTACTTTAACTGGATCCAGAGGGCGTCTTTCGGGACCTGTCTCTCCTGACTGCACTGACCTTTTCCTTTTCCCAAGGCCGCATGAGTACTTAAGCTCATCGGTTGTGAAAACAAATCTGATGAGGTATCGAAGGAGCCGTCTCCCATCTTTCTTTGAAGAATTTACAGCCTCGTCCCACTGTTTGCTCGTTATGTAGACAGGATAGTTGTTCAACAGCTGCTTGCTTCCCTGGAAAAGCGAAATATTTTCTCATTACCCATGGAGCCAGCCAGCCAGAAGCCGAAGTGATCTCCATTTCAAAGGCAAACATGCTTTTTAACCAAGTGGCTATGCTGACAATGAACCAGGTATTGAAGTGTGCAAGTAATTGCTCAGACTCAGAAGGGGCACTTTTCAAATTACATTTGCATTTTCTATAACAAGAGCCAATGAGGTATAATGAACACCTTTGAAGGGGAGCTATTTATAACTTACATTTTAACAGGTAGGTTAAAATGTGTCAAGATCCAATGACAGGGAACACTATTTAAACATAACCTGTAACTTTCCTTTTCAATCCATTAAAATATGCAAAAATGACTTTGAAGAGTATGATCAAACAGGTCTCTTCTTTCTTTGGTTACTTTTAAGTACTTTTAGAAATGCTGCTGGTGGTCTATTTTAATAAGGCATTACTTGTGTTTAACGCATGCAACATCTGGTAGTCACTGCATTACAATGGAAACGACATTAAAAAGCAAATTTTAAAAAGGGAGAATTGTGGAAACTGAAAAAAAATCGCTAATAATCATGCAAAACAGGTTTCCTCAAATTACACCTTCTGCAAATGCCACTATGTCAACTCAAAAATTTTCATACTTTTCACCTTCATAATTTATGTCTGCTATAAAATTCCCAGGCTAAATAGCTGCAATGGGATTAATTATGGGAATTTCTGTAACATTTATAATCCATGTTTAATCAATTGCACCTACACAACCATTGCTTTAGTTCTGGTTGTCCATAAAATTCTACAGTCCAGGACAAATTAATTAACCCATGATCTTAGTTTTAATATACTCCCTCCCTAGTAATTAAGGTATACAAAACAAAAAAGGGAAAACTCATTCATTTTACAACTCGGCAAATTTACTACAGGTTATAAATGTGGCACCATTTGGATCTGCTAGGGTTTTATTTCAAAAAGTGCTCTGTTTAGTTAAACGCTGAGAAGGGGAAATGGCATAGGAGCCAACAAGAGGGAGGCAGCCCAGTGTGGTGGGAAACTGGCACTAAGTTCTGCACGTGGAGACTCATCACGGCAGCATTCACACTTTCCTCAACTAGCAACAGCGCGATGTAGTTTCCTTTCCTAAGGAGGACAGCTGAGGCACCTAGTTTGTGCTCTGAATTTACAGTCAGGCTGGGTTTGAATTGAATCTTGCTTCTATGTCTTACTAGACTAACTTGAGCAAGTTACGTCAAGTTGTTGGACCAAAGTTTCCCCACCTGTAAAGCTGAAAGAAACTCAATTATCATGAGTGCAAGATGTGACTATTTGGGAGAATGAGCCAAGCCTTGGCTGGGTACAGTGGAAGACCCCGTATACAAGAGACAATCAAAAGATGGGCAAGAGTCCAGAGCTCCCTGAAAGTCCTCCAGCCCCAGGTGCTGTTTCATGGCAGGAGGTGAGAGATGGAGGCCTGAATCAGGTTTGTGCAGGACAGAGAGTGATGGAAGTGAAAGCTGTCGATCGAAAAGGTCAGGCAACCAATTCAATGGCCAGACTACGTACAGGAGACTGAGGAGGCAAGATAATCCCTAGGTGGCATCTTTCACAAAAATTAGGAACAGAGGCTATGGCCGGGAGGAGGAAAGCGGCAGCAGGGAAAATAATTCCATTGCTTCCCAAGCACTGGAGGAAAGGGCTCCTAAGGACTCTGACTGTTTGACACCTCGGCCCCCCCAGGCAGCTGGGTGGGCCAGGGGTGGGTAAAATCCAGCGGCTGGCCCTCTCAAAACTACTCTCTGTGTCACCAGTACTTTTGCTGTGGAAGCTTAATAACTGTCACCATTTACTGAGCAACTGATGACAGCCTGAGGCACCTGCCCCAAGCACTTTGCACACTTGCCTCCTTTCTCCTCACAGGTGGAGGTACTGGGTCTATTTTACAGCTGGGCTCTGGGTTCAGTCTGAGGCAGATGACTTTTCTAAACTTTAAGTCCTTTCTGTTAAAGTAGAGATGATAATACCAGCCTGGTGGTTTATGGTGAGGAGTCCTGCCGTCTCTCCCACCAGAAGATACACTTATGAAGGCTGAGACTGTTACCTGTTTATTCAATGCCAGACTCTCATGGCGAAATACATCACCTGACACCTGACTCAATGCAGGCGCAGTAAACGTGTTGAATGGCTAATGCAGTAGAGCACAGGCCTCTGTGGCTGGCTGGCACGCAGCAGACACCCAATGACGGTGGCTACAATGAAGAGTTCTTACTTTTTCTTAACGACTGAACACAAATTTGCAAAGTTAAAGAACTTTAAGGAGACCAACATAGATGAGGAGCCATTAAAAACGAGACTTCTGGGCCGGGCGCGGTGGCTCAAGCCTGTAATCCCAGCACTTTGGGAGGCCGAGGCGGGTGGATCACGAGGTCAAGAGATCGAGACCATCCTGGTCAACATGGTGAAACCCCATCTCTACTAAAAATACAAAAAATTAGCTGGGCACGGTGGCACGTGCCTGTAATCCCAGCGACTCAGGAGGCTGAGGCAGGAGAATTGCCTAAACCCAGGAGGCGGAGGTTGCGATGAGCCGAGATCGCGCCATTGCGCTCCAGCCTGGGTAACAAGAGCGAGACTCCGCCTCAAAACAAACAAACAAACAAACAAACAAAAATGAGACTTCTGCCATCCTTAATTTAAAAAACGAGACTTCCCCCATCCTCTTAGTGATGATCCCTGTAAATACTCTTGTCAGCCTTAGAAAAAACTGTCTAGCTGGTTTTTAAACTGTTTATTTAACACTATATAATTTTTAAAAGCTGTTCTGCTCAGGAGTGAGCACACTTGTTAAGCCACGATAACTTGTTAAGCCAGGAGGTCGAATCCCTTTCCAAGGTTTCACAACTCAAAAGAGGGGCCTGGGGATGCCATCCCTGAGTTCAGGGTTCACCCCAAGCACGATGCTTTGCTGTTCCCCTGAAATCAGTCTATTTCAAGATGGGAGGGACTGGTGATTTGGCAGCCGACAATCCAGGAAAGGAGCTTTCTCAAAACCCTTGAAAAAATCCACTGAATGTAGCAGATCTACATAAAATGTTGGTTTCATAAAATGTAGGAATCCCAATTGGAGGTAATTTTCATCAAGGGAAAGAAAGAGAAAGTAATTTATAGCCCCAAACACAATTCAGAATGCTCTCTGGGTTACAGACGAGATTTATAAACCTGTTTTAGCATAGTTAATAGAAGTAAAATGTGATAAATAATAAAAATGAGAAAATACTCATATGCCTGAAATGACAATAAAAACAGTACAGTCATAATGATGATGAGTCATAAAAGTTTAAATAGTCCTATCCAGAGGAAATGTAGATTTTCCCTATCCTTTTATTTTTGTAGAATTCTGGTTGTATATTTTCTTAAATTAGCCACCCACAGGTTATTAAACATTGACCTATTGTTGAGTCACTGAAAAAAACCAAGACGAATCACCCGTAATTAATGGGTTTCTTAAGAGTCATCATCAAATGGAAAACATAGGTGTACATTTACTATTAAGCAAGGTAACTAGTTCTGAATTAGACTTATGAAAAGTGTGCTACACAGGCACAAAGTGGGGTGTGGCAATCAGGGAGAGCTTCCTGGATGAAGTGGGCTTTTCAGCTGTGTGGTTTGTATGACAGTAATGTCAAGTTAGGAAATCTGGACTTCATTCTAGGGAACAAAGGATTTTAAGCATACAACATTTAGTTTGGATCTGTAATTCAGGAGAAAAAAGAAAAAAACTTTCCAGTGTGGAGAAGGGAGAAGAAAGAAGCTGCTGCAATAGTTCAGGTGACAGTCAGCCCAGGAGAAGGGAGACAATTCAACGTGCTAAAGAATTATTGGATGTAGGAAATGAGGGGGCCAGTGATGTCAGAAATTTCTACTAGAGGTTGGTAGGACCTTTACTGAAAACAGGAGGAGTTGCAGATGGGTATCCAGAATAGGTGTGGTGAGAGCAAGCAGTGTGTGGCAATCCACTGTAGGCCAGGCAGTTGACATGGTGGTCTATAATAGGGCCACAGGGACTGGTGCTCTAGGTATGCGTGTGGGACTTGTTAACCCACAGGTAGTGAATGGAATAAGAGACATAGAGGCTCACGTCTATAATCGCATCACTTTTGGTGGCTGAGGCAGGAGAACTGCTTGAGCTCAGGAGTTCAAGACCAGCCTGGGCAACAAAGTGAGGCCCTGACTAACAAAAACTACAGAAGTTAGCTAGGTGTGGGGGTGTACACCTGTAGTCTCAGCTACTTGGGGGAATGAGATGGGAGGATCACCTGAGCCTGGAAGGGCGAGGATGCAGTGAGCCATGATCACATCACTGCACTCCAGCCTGGCAAGAAGGTGAGGCCCTGTCTGAAGTAAAAATAAATAAAAAGAGACATAACTGATGAGAAAAGGCAGTAGAGAGTGAGAGAAAGAGAGCACAACTCTGGAGAACAGCAGATGGAAAAACTCATGAAAGCATCATAGAAGAGGGGCAAGGAACCAGGAGAAAGTACTGACACTAAGGCCATGGGCAAGAGAGAGCGCAGAGGAGGAGAGGTGAGGGCCTGGGGTGACCAGAGTGGAAAATGGGCCACTGGACCAGATAACTGGGAGAGTCTCCAGGGGCCTCTTGCAGAAAACTCTGGTAGTGGTGGAAGAGAAGCCAGATTACAGGGTGGACGAGCAAATGGAAACTAATAGAGAGAAGATAATGAATACAGACCAGCCTTTCAAATGTTTGATCATTAGAACAACATGAGGTCACCATTCAGCAAGCATAAATCGAATGCCTTCTACGTCCCTTGAGATGAAACCTGGGCCCAACCTTCAAGGAGCAAGATGTGCCATAGTGTAGAATGAAGGTGCTGACCCAGCATGCTTTGGGAGCCTGCAAGGAGATGGAAGTAGAAAGGAGGGCAATGATGGTGGAAGAGAGGGAGAATCCAAGGTAGGCTTATTTTTAGGCTGGGGGAAACCTGAGAGCTTCCCCATGGGATTCTCATGGGGATTGCTCATGGTTCTCAAGTCTCGTATGAAAGTCATATATTCAAAACTGAACCTTGAACATATTATAAATATGTACCATGTTTATTACTATTAAAACACATCATTTCTTCTACCGATAGTGAAGTCCAGATGAAGAAAATAACCCATGTCCAGGAGCCCTGACATCTGGAGAATGCTTATCTACATACTGGAGAATCTTGCCCAGTGTGTGCGGGGCCCAGAGCGAGGGGCATGTGGAGAGGGGCATGTGGAACCCAGACTGTCTGAGGGAATGAGAAGATGGTGTCTCTCATTTCAGGCATCTCTGTGCAAACAGAATTGTGGAAAAATTGCCCATGCTATTTAAATCGCCATTACCTCTGTCTTTCCCTATTCAGAGTAGGAAGCTGAATCTGTAGTTAAACACATGCATGATCTTTCTCCACAAATTACATACTTACAGGTAATAGACCCATAAACCTTAGTCGAAAACTATTATGCTAGCCAATCTGTTCTAGTATACACCTGTAAGTTACCAAGAGGCTTCATCTTAAGGGAATTCCAAATGGAACATCTATCTTTTTACTAGAGACCTACCTCAGTCGGTTGGTCGGCTGGCTGTGGTATCAGAAGTTGGTTGTGGTGCTGCAGAACCGTCTTCAAGTAATCTAAAACGGTCTGGCAGGGCACTGGGGGGAAGAAATGGCAACAATTACACATTGGCTATCCCATGACATCAAAATAAAAAACAATTAAGTTTTTTTAAAAAAAAACAGAAGTCTCACTGGCACCCACACTGGAGTGCAGTGGGGTGATCTTGGCTCACTGCAACCTTGAACTCCTGGGCTCAAGTGATTCTCCCACTTCAGCCTCCCCAGTAGCTCGGACTACAGTGACACCACTGTACTCAGCTAATTATGTTACATTTTTTTGCAGAGACAGGGTCTTGCTATGTTGCCCAGGATGGTCTTGAGCTCCTGGCCTCAAGTGATCCTCCTGCTTTGGCCTCCCAAAGTGCTGGGTTTACAGGCTGGAGCCACCGCACCCGGCCTCTAAAAAGATTTTCGATGCAAACTTCTAAAAAAAAAAAAAAAAAAGATTTTCTAAAGGAAATAGAATCTTCTTTCATTTGACATCCGTAGTTATTTCAGTTTGTAAATACAGAACAGATGCTATAGTTTGGAAAGAATTTTTAGGCTCAGCACAATTCACTGAGAACTTTCAAGTCAAACTTACTCCTAGATGAATTTGGGTCAACAATCATGATCACAAGGAACTCACAAAAGAGACATGTCTTGACTTATTTGACTCGGATTGCAGCATGAGCACCCAATGACACTTTTTAAAATTCAAGTACTGAAAACTAATGTTTTGCTAATTATTAATCAATAATATAACTGATGACGGATTCATTCCTAGTTCTTCAGTAAGCAGAAATTCCATACAATTAGACCTGCTTCTCAGTGCATACACACTTGGCCGCACAGTTCTTTCTGTAAGTGTCCCAAAAAAGCTCAATTGATTTGATCCCTTTGATTATATATTTCATTAACTATACACTACTTTTTGAGGCTTAGTCTTATAGACTCATTGAATAATCAATCACAATAAAACTGAATAGATACTAACCTAACATAGTGCATGACATTTTTTTGTACCACTGCATAAATAATGCCTACATCTTAAGATTTATATTAGAACCCTTTCAGGAGTAGTAACTAATTGCCTTTAAAGGTCTTGGTAGCTTAGTTAATAACCTAATTTAAATGAATTGTTGCCACTATATTTCTTAGCTGTGTGTTTTCTTAAGATGTTTTTGCCATGTTCAAGAAAATAATAAATATTTAACCTAAGCCTAATTTTAAAGTATCACCACTGAGCTGTCTAAATTTTGTTTTTCTCACCATTTTTTAAGATCACAAACAGGAATTATTATTTTATGCATTTCTAATAGCTTTGGATTTTTTAGGTGCCATCACAATGTAACATAATAAATCAAAAACTACTTCAACATCCTTTTGAAGAATTTGAATAACAGGAAGTAGGAGTAAGTTAGAAAATTTTTCTTCTTGCCAAAAAAAGAATTTTCTTAAATAACCATCCTTTCAGACCTGGGTTATGGCCACTTGTGAGCCATAACCATAAGCATATAATTCTTCAAATTGAAGAAGCATTTGCTGAACAGTAAGAGGTCAACCAAAATAAGTCACACGTGTATCAGAAGTAGGCTTGTTATCAAACCGAAGTTTAATAAAATCTGTCAAATGGCCCTAATTTCATCAGCTTTTTAAAAGTCCAACCCTTTTTTACTGATGCCACAGTGAGGAAGAATGCATCTCCTGACAATGAGCATTAACTGCTGGAAAAAACCCTAAGCCTCGAGAAATAAGCAGAGACAGGAAACAGGTCTGCATTTTAGTTCCAGGTTTTCTCTGACTGTGTGACCTTCGGGACTTCGTTTACTTTCTACGTATGAATCTCTTCTACACAGGGCTGAGTATAAGGCTCCAAAGCAGCACTCTGCTCTTCACAGTTTATGGTTAGAATAAAATGCAAGGGTACATACGTCACTGCTTTGCCAAGTGACACGTGCAAGGTACTACCTTGGATTTAGTTTGGAAGTTTTAGAGAAATTTGTAAAGACTCACTGATCAGGATTTGAAAGAACTTTTTTTGATCCCTTACCCATATTTTAGAGTCATTAAGATGTAGCCAGGCACGGTGGCTCACACCTGTAATCCCAGCATTTGGGAGGCAAAGGTGGGAGGATCGTTTGAGCCCAGGAGATTGAGATCAGCCTGCGAAACACAGCAAGAACACATCTCTACAAAAAAATAAAAAAATAGCTGGGTGTGGTGGCCTGTGCCAGTAATCCCAGCAACCCCGGAGTAAGCTGGGAGGATCGTCTGAGTCCAGCATTTCGGGGCTGCAACGAGCATGCCTGTGCCAGTGCACTCCAGCCTGGGCAACAGAGCAACACTCAGCCCCTAAAAAAAACAAAAAGAGGTATGTGGGTATATGAAAAAACATTTTTAGTAAGAGCCATTTATGATAAACCTACAGCCAACATCATACTGAATGGGCAAAAGCGTGAAGCATTCCCCTTGAAAACTGGCATGAAACAAGGATGCCCCCTCTCACCACTGCTATTCAACATAGTACTGAAAGTTTTGGCTAGGGCAATCAGGCAAGAGAAAGAAAGGATATTCAAATAGGAAGAGGGGAAGAAGCCAAACTGTCTCTGTTTGTAGATGACATGATCCTGTATCTAGAAAACCCCATTGTCTCAACCCAAAAGCTTCTTAAAAGCTAAGAAACTTCAGCAAAGTCTCAGGACACAAAATCAATGTGCAAAATATCACAGAAGCATTCCTATACACCAACAACAGGCATGCAGAGAGCCAAATCATGAGTGAACTCCCATTCATAACTGCCACAGAGAATAAAACACCTAGCAATACAACTAACAAAGGAAGCGAAGGACCTCTTCAAGGAGAACTGCAAACCACTGCTTAAGAAAGTTAGACGGAACACAAGCAAATGGAAAAACATTCCATGCTCCTGGATTGGGAGAATCAATATCATGAAAATGGTCATACTGCCCAAAGTAATTTATAGATTCAATACTATTCCTATTAACCTACCATTGACATTCTTCACAGAATTAGAAAAAACTACTTTAAAATTCTTATGGAACAAAAAAAAGACCCCATATAGCCAAGACAATCCTAAGTAAAAAGAATGTAGCTGGGGACTACAGTAAGCAAAACGGCATGGTACTGGTGCAAAAACAGACCAATGGAACAGAATAGAGAACTCAGAAATAAGACTGCACATCTACAACCATCTGATCTTTGACAAACCTGACAAAAACAAGCAACGGGGAAAGGATTCTCTATTTAATAAATGGTGCTGGGAGAATTGGCTAGCCATATGCAGAAAACTGAAACTGGACCCCTTCCTTACACCTTATATAAGATGGATTAAAGACTTAAATGTAAAACCCCAAACTATAAAAATTCTAGAAGAAAATCTAGGCAATACCATTCAGGACATAGGCACAAGCAAAGAATGCATGACAAAAATGTCAAAAGCAATTGCAACAAAAGCAAAAATTGACAAATAGGATCTAAGTAAACTAAAGAGCTTCTGCACAGCAGAAGAAACTATCATCAGGGTGAACAGACAATCTACAGAATCGAAGAAAATTTTTGCAATCTATCCCTCTGACAAAGGTCTAATATCCGGAATCTACAAGAAACTTAAACAAATACATAAGAAAAAAAAAACTATTAAAAAATAGGCAAAATACATGAAGACACTTCTCAAAAGAATACATTTATGCAGCCAACAAACATGAAAAAAGTGCGTCATCGCTAATCATTAGAGAAATGCAAATCGAAACCACAATGAGATATCATCTCATGATAGTCAGAATAGCAATTAATAAAAAGTCAAAAAAACAGATCCTGGGGAGGCTGTGGAGAAATGGGAATGCTTTTACACTGTTGGTGGGAAGGTAAATTAGTTCAACCATTATGGAAGACAATGTGGCGATTCCTCAAAGACCTAGAACCAGAAATACCATTCGACCCAGCAATCCCATTTCTGGGTATATATCCAAAGGAATATAAATTGTTCTGTTACAAAGATACATGCACACATATGTTCACTGCAGCACCATTCACAATAGCAAAAACATGGAATCAACCCAAATGCCCATCAATGATAGACTGGATAAAGAAAATGTAGTATATACACACCATGGAATACTATGCAGCCATAAAAAGGAAATGAGATCATGTCCTTTTCAGGGACATGGATAGAACTGGAAGCCATTATTAGGGTAGTTATTATGACCTTTGAAAACCCAATTATAGAGCCCAATTGTTTACACTGAGTATAATAACAGTTTTGTACTAATTTTAAAGTTGTGTGAAAAATGTCTATATCACCGTTGTCTCCCCTTCCTTGCTATTACTTCAGTGTGGAGGGGATGGTCCTGGAAGGGCTTACAGGCTGGCTCTTTCTTTCCATGCACAACATTTAGGCAGCAGTGCTAAGCTATGACCCAAGCCAGTGGATGCACACGGGTTAGAAGGAAATGGAGTGTTATGTATATATACTGGCCATAGGGGGCTCTTTTAAGGGAAGTGGGTCCTGTACATTGATACCTGGGAACAGGCTAAGGACCAGGAAGACTAAAGTCAGGCTCATATTTGGTCAATTGTTTAAAAAAAAATAACTGTGCCAGGCGCGGTGGCTTACGCCTGTAATCCTAGCACTTTGGAAGGCCAAGGTGGGTGGATCACAAGGTCAGGAGACTATCCTGGCCAACATGGTGAAACCCAGTCTCTACTAAAAATACAAAAATTAGCTGGGCGTGGCAGCACATGCCTGTAGTCCCAGCTACTCGGGAGGTTGAGGGAGGAGAATGGCTTGAACCTGGGAGGCGGAGGTTGTACTAAGCAGAGATTGCACCACTGCACTCCAGCCTGGTGACAGTGCCAGACTGCATCTCAAAACAAAAACCAAAAACTGTAATAGCCAAAACTGCCTCAGGTGTTCTAAGTGACCCCCTTCACTGGATGTCCTCCCACCCCCTGGTCCTACGAGGCAGGGACCTCCAGGCACCCCCAGCCAAGGCCTGCCATGAAGGAGTTGGAACATCAATCACTCTTGACAGGGGCTCTTTGGATAGGTGCCAGGATTTACACAGGCAAGCTATGGAATCAAGTAAGATATTTTCTGTTTAAAAAAAGAGTCAGTCAATCTGGAAAATGGAGATAGGTGCGTCTAGAAAAGTGGGAGTGAAATTTGTGATCCTGACCCACAGCTATACCACGCTGCCTGCCTGGGAAGTGCACGGTCACTGAAAAGGGAATTGTGGAAAACCTCCTGTCCTTGTGTCCCTCTGTTCTATTCACCTAAGGTTCTGTGGGGGGTTGTGGAGTTTCCGAGGACTGGCCTTCACGAGCAGGGTGTGTGGCCAGTGCTGCAGGTGCAGCTGTGTGGAGCCCAGGCCACCACACTGCTCCTTTGGCCCCCAAAGGAAGGAAGAATGGGTCTGGCTCTCAGCAGCAAGAGGTCAAGGGGATCCTCGATGAGCTGCTGATGCCCCCAGGGCCAACTAACTGCCTTCTCATGCAAATTAGGAATTTTTTTATTGTATTATCTATTTAATTTATTGAGACGGAGTTTCAGTTTTGTTGCCCAGGCTGGAGTGCAATGATGCAATCTTGGCTCACTGCAACCTCCACCCCCTGGGTTCAAGTGATTCTCCTGCCTCAGCCTCCCAAGTAGCTGGGACTACAGGTGCCCACCACCACGCCCGGCTAATTTTTTGTATTTTTTGTAGAGAGGGGTTTTCACCATGATGGCCAGACTGGTCTTGAACTCCTGACCTCAGGTGGTCTTGGCCTTCCAAAGTGCTGGGATTACAGGCGCCCGGCCTAAATTAGGAATTTTAATTAAGTCACTCTGACAGTGAAACTACTACTTCAGACCCATTGGGAGGTTTTAGTAATTCATTTGTCCATGCTGCTGAAGAAAGTTCAATGAATCTAGCAAGTATAATGAGAAAGCAAATGAGGAACCAAACTTCTATTAAAAGAAAAATGGCTATAAAGACACCCAAAACGTACCTACTACCTATCCTGACATTGATATTTATCATTTTTTCTCCTCTACGTAACAGAATTTCAAAATGCATCTTGGATAATCCTGGAAACAGTAAAATAAGAGGAAGAAAGGAAAGAAGGAAAGTCTTTTGTGTAAATAATACATGTAAAGCAAAAGGCACCCAATACACACTGCCTAATGTAAACTATTGTCATTTCAAAGATTGGTTGTCTATGAATTCGCCATAGAAGCCACTTGCCTGATTCTGCTGACTGTGCTGTCTTGGCAGCTGGATTGTCTAAGCAGCAATAGCCAATACTATCTAAGCAAAGTAAAAATGAAGAGGAATGGGTTACAAATGTTCCACTGGGTATGTAGAATATCTAGATGGACATGCTGCTCAAAAAATAGAAAGCCCCCAGGGACGTTAGTTAAAGCCACACACATAGGGTCTTTAAGACATTCTATAATAACACTAGTAGACAACAATTAACTGACAAAAAGCCTAGGGAATTAGTCCTAAAGTAACTCTTGGATACTATTATTTTTCTGTGTACTGACTCTGACACTTATTAACCATGTGATCCTTGGCAAGTTACTTAACCTCTCCCAGCCTCTATGATCTCACCTGTAAAACTGGGATAATGACCTACTGTATACAGTTATTGTGAGGATTAATTAAAATAATGCCATGTAAAGCAAAAGGCACCCCATAAATACTGCCTCATGTAAGCTACTATCATTTTAAGATTGGGAGTCTAGTGATTTCTTCATAGAGGCCACTTAATTGACTCTGTTGACGGTGCTGTCTTGGCCGCTGTCTTGTATGAGCAGCCGGTAAATAAGACTACTCGAATAGTCTTCCTAAACAGTTTTCTTTGAGGAAACTGCTTGACTTCTGGTTTTGCCCATCTTAAGGATGCTTGGGTCTCTAGTTCCTAATTTTCATTGTATTAAAATCTTAATCAGAATTTCTCTCTTCACCCCTCAAGCACTACTAAATCTGCCTCACTATTTAGTTATCTTCAAGGACTTAAAACATCTCAAAATACTTCACATACACTTTTATAGGGCAACTAAATTATTTACTGTCCTCTGACAACCACGGCCATCTGTGTGCTGAATTATCTTTACGTGCCCTATTCGCATCATCTCTGTAAAGTATAAGCTCCTGAACTGTAAATATCTGGAAATAAACAATGAGCTTTTAGTATTGCTCAGCCTACAGATGTATAGTTATATTTTTGATCATATCAATATCCTCATTCCATTAATTCAATTCAACTGACATGCAGATGTTACAACATGCCTGACAGTGGGCTAGAGAAGTGGGGACACGAAGATGACTTTGAGCCTCTATTCTCAAGGACCTCTATGGCCCGTCTCCCTTCATATCAGGACATCAGGATACACAGACACATACTGAGTAAAAACTTCCCATGATAACAAAAACAGAATACGCATGAAGTGCTATGAAAAGTGGTTAATTTTGCTTGGGAACTGTGGGAAGCATTTGTTACAGTGTCACCTGAGCTAGGTACTAAAGGATGAATACGAGTTTCTCAAGTGGAGAAAAAAGGAGTATATTCTTAGGTTGAAAAGAATAGCAGGACTATGGAAGTGTTTGGCTGCTCAGAGACTTAGTAACTGTCCAATGGGGTTGGAACACTTGGTGGGCACGGAGGGCTGAGTCTCCAAAGGCAGAAAGGAAAAGATCAGGAATTGAAGAACCTTGTGCGCCACACTGAGGGTGCCACAACTTACCCCATATGCTATTTGAAGCCCTTAGAGGCTCTTTGGCAGTGGGTGACCTGGGGCTGTTTAGGGGAGAGAACAGAGTCAGCTGTGGGAAACACTGGAGTCTGGGACCGGAGCTGAGTGACTCTTACAACAGCTCCTGTTATGAGATGGGACTGGCTGACACCAGTGGAAAGAAAGTAGGGATCCAATTGATGGGTGTGTAAGAGGTGGGACCCAGAGGAGTGGGGCCTGACTGGAGAGATGAGCTCTGGATGGATCTGAGGTACCCCACCTGGGCAAATGAATGGTGACACCTTTACAAGGTAAGAATACCACTTATGATAAGGAAAACAACTCAGGATTTCTGTAGCACTAGGCACAGCATAATTTTCCTCTTTTTCTTAAAGTTTCCATTTATTGAGTGCTTACTGGAAGAACTAGTAGGCACCCAACCATGACTTACTTCATTTGGTACTTTCAACATTCCTCCAGTATTAGCAATCTCACTTTATAGAAGGGGAAACTGAGGTTTGGCATAATCAAAGCGATTTGCCAAAACAATCACAACTACCAAGTAGCAAGAGAAGAGATTCAAATTCAGCTTTGACTCCAAATCCATTATCTTTGCCTCCTGTTGCTCTGTCTCCCTCAGTGTCACTGACAGCTGTAACCAAGAGCCATGATGACTTTCTCCAAATTCTCAGTGAAGGAACTCAATTCTTTATTCCTCTGTCCCTATCATTCTCTCTAATTTTTTTACTCAGAATGTATTACATTCTTCTCATCCACCCCAGAGCCCCCACTTTACACATAATCTGTGAGTTTCTCAGGATCAGAAACTGACCTGAGCATTTTTCCACAGGCCTTTGTGGTTATATTCAAGTCTGGAGGGTGGTGAGGGCAATGGAGCATACTAGCACACGTCTACACTGCATCTACTCTAAGGTCATTTTGTTCTTGCAAAATTCCTGTTGTCCAAAAACTAACATGATTCATTATTCTAAAACCTTCTTACTTAGAAAATGACAACAGTGGACTAACACGACCAGAACTGCAGAATCCAAGGTTAGTTCTCCAGTTTGAAGCCTCTGGAGTTGGTACAGTCTATCCTCATCATTCAAGGATTCAGTATTTGAAAATTTGCTTTACTTGCCAAAATGTTATTTGTAACCCCCAAATCAGAACTTGTGGTGTTTTTGTAGTGGTTCACAGACACATGCAGAGTACTGAAAACCTGACATGCACACATTCCCAGCTGAGGTTGAACAACGCAATGCTTTGCCTTCTTGTTTCAGCTCTCATACTGTAAACAAGTATCCTTATCATGGTCTATTTAGTTGCTACAGTTTTTGTATTTTTGTGCCTTTTGTTGGTGATCTCACTGTTTCAAGTGGCCCCAACTGCAGCAATGAAGTGCTGTCTTTCATTCCTAAGCACAAGAAGATTGTGATGTGCCTTATAGAGAAAACAGGCGTGTTCGCTATGCCTCATTCAGGCATGAGATATAGCGCTGTTACTCAACCAGGGATAAATATGAAATAAGGTCTCTTGAAATAAACACACACATAAAACAAGGTTATGTATTGATCAGCTGACAAAACTGTTGTGAACAGAGGCTCTTAGGAACCTAGCTCTGCATTTCCCCTAGGAGGAATGTTTTAATATTCTCAGTGTGGTGATCACATTGACTTTATAGAACATAACAACGGTGAATAATGAGAATGAGCTGTTCTGAGGGTGGTGAGGGGTAACAAATTAGATCTGGAGTCAGAAGCTTGGATTATAATCCTACGTCTCCAACTGAACCTCACTGTCCAGGTCTCAACCTCTTTGTCTATAAAAAAAGAATGATATTAATATTTGTTGGGGCCCCACAGAGTTATGAAGATAAAATGAGATAATGAAAAATGCACTTTTTAGAAATTAGAAAGTCCTGTAAAAATATTAACAAAACCCTTCAATTAAGGGTGTGTAAAACTGGATTTCTACATGCAAAAGAATGAAATTAGACCCTTGCCTTACAGCATACAAAAAAAAATAAACTCGAACTGGATAAAAGACCCAAATGTAAGAACAGAAACTATAAAAGTCCCAGAAGAGAAAGAACACAAGGGTACTGCTCCTTGGACATAATTTTTTAGACATCACAGCAAAAAGCTCAAGTCACAAAAGCAAAAATTTTAAAAATGGAACTACATCACACTAAAAAGTTTCTGCATAGCAATCAACAAGATGAAACAGCAATCTATGGTCTGGAAAGAAATTTTGCAACCCGTAAATCTGACAAGGGGTTAATATCTAAAATATATCAAGAACTCATACACTTCCACAGTAGAAAAACATATGACCCAATTACAAAATGGGCAAAAGACCTGAATAGACACTTCTCCAAAGAATACCAACAGGTATATAAAAGTGTACTCAACATCATGAATCATCAGGGAAATGCAAGTCAAAACCACTATGAGGCATCACTTGATACCAGTTAGAATGGCTATTAGCAGAAGGTCAAAAGACAACAAGTGTTGGTGAGTGTGTGGGAAAAAGGAAACCCTTGTACACTGTTAGGGGGAATGCAGAATGGTTCAGACACTATGGAAAACAGTATTGGAAGCTTCCTAGAAAAGTGAAAACACGACCCAGTAAACCTTCTCCTGGACATACACCAAAAGGAAATGAAATCAACACCTCGTAAAGATGTCTGCACGACCACATTCATTGCAGCGTTATGCCCAATAACCAAGACATGGAAACAGCCTAAGTGTCTGTCAACAGACAAGTGGATAAAGAAACTGTGGTATATGATTGGATAGAATATTATCCTGACCTAAAAAAGAACAAGATTTTACCACTGCCACAACATGAGTGAGCCTAGAGGGCATTATGTTAAGCCAGACACAGAAAGAAAAATATTGCAAGATCTCACTTACACGTGGAAACTGAAATACAGAAAAATTCAAATATACGGAGCTAGAGAACAAAACAGTGGGTACAAGGGGTGGGGTGTTGGAATGGAAATGGGGAGGTATAGATCAGAGTTTATAAAGTAGCACAGATGTGGGATGAATAGGTCTAGAGATCCAATACAACATGAGGAATACAGGTGACAAATCTGTACCATACTTGAGATTAAGGTTATTGAGTAGATTTGAGTAGCTCTTACTACAAGAACAACAACAAAATGGTTAACTATATGAGATGATAGATATGTTAATTAGCTTTACTACAGTAACCTTTCAACTGTCTATATCCTATAACTTCATGTTGTATACTTTATAAAACAAAGTTTATTTAAAATATCAACAATAAATAGATATTCCCTATATTTGGCCCTTAGAAAATTGCAAAGTATTTTTAATGTGTTATAATTATTTCACTTTGGAATTTTCTTAGCAAAAATCATCACATTTTATGATTCTAAGACCCACAGTTTTTCATATTTTAAAACCTATGGACTTTGTGTACAAATATAATTATAATGTATAATTATGATTTGTTCTTTCTTGGTGGAACACAAAGATTGGTGTGTCTTACATCCACTGGCGTCTCAGATTAGATGAAATAGGGCATTTTGTATTTGCCCTCCTTTATGATTTCTCCTTAGTGTCGACTAAGCTTCCTAAGTAAATGTGACTACTCTAAACTGACACTCTTTCCAAGTTCCATGTGCCATTTTCCTTCTTTTAATAACCTCTCATCCCTTCACATTCCTAATCCAAAAATTTTCTGTTTTTGTGGCTTTTTTCTTTTAACCTAATTTCACTTTCATTTAAAAAAATTTAACTTCTAAATAGACTTTCTAATTTTCTAGTGTGGTGATCTAATATAAAAGAAAATGTGTTAATGCTATTTCCTTGGGATAAAATATGAATTCCCTATACCTGAAACTGTCTCTGAAAAGTTACAGAGAATTTTCCAGAAACCCCTGCCTTGCATGTAGCTGATCATCAAAAGACTGTTGGATATTTTACAAATAATACAGTAACACTGGCCCTCTCAGAGTAGTGTCAGAAATAGTGCCTGGCCACAGATTCTTTCCCTTTGGTATGGTCTCTTACGTCTTCCCTTGATAGCTGCCCAAGTGAAATTCTTTTTTTTGTAGACGGATAGGCTTGTTTATTTTCAACTCTCATTTCAACAACTGCTCCCAGGTATAAAGGCTTTATTTCAGAAAACAAAACAAAACAAAACAACAAATCCTCAACAGCACTCCTCCGGAGAAATGACCAAGGAATGCTGCCCGGGCTCCGGCCTGCAGCAGCTGACCCATCTCCTTTCCAACCTTATTTTCTGTGCTAACTGCTGAGCGCTATCTTCTCCTTTGTACTTATCCATCCTGATTGGCTGTAAAAAAGTGATTCCCACAGCACAGGTGGACTCTACTGGAAGAAAGCCCCAGGTCCTTCCACAGAAATGTTATTGGCCTCTAGAACAGTGAGGGACTGCTGCTTAGGGAAAATCCATCCCAAGCTATGGAGGAGAGTTACTGTATGACAAAACATTTTTATTTTTATTCCATGCAAAACTAGTGTACCACTTAACTTAGCACACTTTTCTTCAAATGATAACAGATATCTCCTCCACCAAAAATGCACAGCTAATCGAGTAAAAAGTGGATTCTTAGATGTCACTCACAGGCTGGTTTATTGAGAGGTAAGGGCAAGAGGGCAGCTTTGATCAAGTTTTCATCTCCAAGTGACACTTTAACTGGTGTCCCTAGATCATAAACACACGTGATAAGTAATCACAAATAAGCTAAAATTTTCTTCATTGCATACTATTTTTGATATGCATAATTAATAAACTGGCTTTTCATCCATATTGTTGGATGTATTACTAAACATAATTACATATGGTTCCATGTGAAATGGTTGCTGGTTCAAGTTCAGGGAGGGGACTGTCAACAGGGTTGAATATGTACAGTAATAGGATTGATCATTAGCCTAACTGCAACCTGTGTCAATTCAATGTTTGATCATCAACAAGGCTCAAGAAATTGCAGCATTTCCATCTTTCTGGGAAGTACAAAAGACAATGATTAGTGGCAGGCCAACACTGAGTTAAAAGACAATGATTAGTGGCAGGCCAACACTGAGTTAACCCCTGACACAGCACCTGACGTGCTATGTGTTCAGTAAGTGAGAGGGGGACTGAGTTTGCCTAGGACACATCAAGGACATACAGTTTGCCAAATATTTAGGATCAGATTTTAAACAATAATACTTGGGACGTTTGTGTCACCTGTCCTTGCACTCTGAAACTCTTTCCCAAGATGAGATCAAGGAATGCCACTAAGCACTTCAGAAGCTAGGAAGGCTCCTTTGGTTATGGTTCTGAGTGGCTGATGGAAGTTCCTGTAGTTGGATGCCTTCTAGGACACTATTTTCTGCCCTAGTTAAAGGGGCAGTGAGGGTGACAACAAAAATACCCCTATGAGATAAACCCACAGGGAACTACGCATGGTTTACATAGCTGTGAGACTTGGAAAACCCTACAGTGTGCTAGCTGCAACCACGTCTCTGACTTGGGGAAACCAGGAGTGATCTGGTTCCATTACATCCTTCTGGGCTCTACCCAGTGTCTCTCTTGCAATCGGTGCCTGCCTGGGTGGGAAAACACTACGCCTCTGCATCTAACCCCAGGGCTCCAGTGCAAAAGGAGAGAATGAATTTGCTGCATCTCTTACTTCCCCTCCATAAGACAACTGTACTTAATCTAATCCCAAAATGTTCTGAACCAAACCTCAACTCTATTTGGGGAATTCTTTTAAATGATTAACACTTCTTTTTGCTTCATTTGTCTACTACTAAACAAGTGGATAGCTTTCTATTTTTTTTTTTTTTTTTTTAGACAGAGTCTCCCTCTGTTGCCAAGGCTGGAGGGCAATGGCGTGATCTTGGCTCATTGTAACTTCCACCTCCTGGATTCAACTCCTGCCTCAGCCGCCTGAATAACTGAGACTACAGGCATGTGCCACATCTGGCTAATTTTTGCATTTTTAGTAGAGACAGGGTTTCACCATGTTGATCATGCTGGTTTCAAACTCCTGACCTCGTGATCTACCCACCTCGGTCTCCCAAAGTGCTGAGATTACAGGTGTGAGCCGCTGCGCCCAGCCAACAAGTGGGTAGCTTTCTTTAACATTCCCTTCTTTCTAGATCAGCTGCCAAATTGAGTGATACAAAGATACTATATTATGAAAAGGATACAGTTTATATTGGCAGGGTGTGGTGGTTCATGCCTGTAGTACCAGCACTTTGGGGGGGAGCTGAGGCAGGCCAATCACCTGAGGTCAGGATTTTGAGACCAGCCTGGCCAACATGGCAAAACCCTGTCTGTACTAAAAATACAAAAAAAAAAAATAATAATAATAATTAGCCAGGCATGGTGGCGTGCACCTGTAGTCTCAGCTATTCAGAGGGCTGAGGCAGGAGAACTGCTTAAACTCAGGCAGCAGAGGTTGCAATGAGCCAAAATCACACCACTGCACTCCAGCCTGGGCGACAGAGTGAGACTCCCTCTCAATTAAAAAAGAAAGAAAGAAAGAAAAAAAAGACTATGACTTACATTTATACATATGTATCGACATTAAATTTTAAAATTTCCTATGTATGATTTATTTTGAACCCTGTATATTAGAACAATATACATGTATGCAATTAACCAATAAATGTGTAGACTGGTGAGCACAAGCTTAAACACTTTTTAGCAACAACTGCACAATTAAAAAGGTCTGAAGAGATTGTTCTTGTTAATGATCTTAATGTCGTCTGTAAGCCAGACATACAGGAATGAATTCAAAGATAAAAGTAAAATCAATACTTAACCAAACAGTAAAAAAACAAAAAACAAAAAACTTTGCAACCCAGAGAATGTCTTGCCAAAAAGATGACTTTACTACCCTGAAAATCCAGTCTAAGAGGCAGGAAATGCCTCATGTTTAGCCAGGGCCACAGTTTGGGGCCAGCTTAATTACTAGTCTATCTCTGACCTATTAGTTTTACCTTACAGTTTCTTAATAACCTTAAAGGACAGTGTGTATGCTAAAGAGCCTAAGCCTGTTGAAACTTAAAAGGAAAGGCAGGGAAAATTAATGAAGCAGAAGAGACCATTTCATTTGTTCAGTACTATTTGAATCCTGCCTCTGAAAGTATTTTACTTTAATTCCTATCATTGACTAATAACATGCATACAATCAAAGTTTGAAAAATTCAAAAGCCATTTTAAAGGAACAGGACCACTTTTTAAGAAAACAGGCTAATAGCACTTGACCTATTTCAACGTCAAAGCAGCACATCTAGAAATCACTTTTATATTGATAGAGATACTGTTAATAGGACTATAGTGTTCAGGCCTACACACAAGAACACGGCAGCTGGAAGTAAATGGCTCGTGGCTCATCCTAAACTTTCTGTTTGGCACTGGACAGGCTAAGAAGCCCTTGTGCAAGTCTGGTTTTTTTCCAGCTTTTCTACATCACTGGCCAAAAAACAAAAAAAGCCCTCACACACATATACACATCCACATACATGAGTAGAGAAATACAGACAGACAGATGAGGCAAGCGAAAGGAATAAGAGTTGCAGTTGTCTTGCAAGGAATATGGCAGGATACCTGGGATGCTCTCTAATTTCCTTCTGAGCTCTTCATTTTCTTGTTGCAGTGAAATAACCTCCTGCTCCAACTCTTGGCATCGAGGACAATAGCCTTCCTCTTCCTCCTCCTCTTCCTCTTCTGGCAGTGTAGATGAAGATGGATGACCATGGGATTCGGACGTTGCTGGGGAAGTCCAGCCACCTAGTGTATGCACAGGAGAGGTTGACAGAGGATCCACTTCGGCCAGGTGGCCGTATTCACTGACGGACGAGGGGTTTGGAGTCGGAAAGCTCCCCGAGAGCAGGTAATTTTGTAAAGAGTCAGTGAAAACCCTCAAAAAGGCAGAAGTTTGTTGTTTCCTTTGCATATATTGCATCTCTATGTCTACATTGTCTGAGGTCTGACTGTGGACCCCTTTCCCAATGTGACAGTGCTCCTGTCTTTCGTTATAACTTGAGCCTTCCTGCTTTACGCAAGAAATCATGGACTGAGAATGGTTGGAGTCCAGAAGTTTTCCTCCACAATTTAAGAGACTGAGAACTCGACTGCACTGCTGGGCAAAGGCATCCAAGATCATTCGACTCTCTGAAACAAATGAAAGGGCACGTCAGTGACCAACAGCCAATGGAAAGAGATAAATAAAGTCCTTTATTTTGAGCTTAACATTCAAACATGTTAAAAATATGTATTTCTACTCCCTGTCATAAACCAAGGTGACACAGTAAAACCACTATGAATAGAACGCATAGCTTCCTGTTGTTCTGTGACTGGCGGGGTGCTTGATGAGTCACACTCAGTCTCTTACTCTAGGAAATGGTTGGACTGTGACTTTGGGCACCATATAGAGATTTCCCTCTCTGTGGCATTAACTGGCTGCACAGGTCTGAACTCACACCTTTGGTTTCATTAATATCCTTACTCTAATGAATCGAGCCAGCCACGGCAGACTCAATTCCTCATTGATAGCAGGGCTTAAAGCAATCATTACTTCTATTTCTGGAGTGCCCTCATGCCCTTGCTATTAATCAGCTGATACAATCCCTGCCGAGAGTACATAGCTCCCAGATGCAAACTGGGGAAGAAAGATAAGTCTTTTTGAAGAGCACACTAGAAATCTAAGGTAAAACAAAGAGTGGGCCTATGGGCACAGGATGAGCACAAACTGCATGTGTCTTCTAACATCTGTGTTCACTATTCCTTCTTTTCATTTATTTGCTAACTCAGATTTCTCGTCAAGGCCAAAGTTTAGGCTGACCCGTATCATCTGAAAATCAGTAGTATCACTTCTTAGAACCTCTTCCAGCAGATTACCAAATATCCTAAAATGGCATGTGGCATGGGTACCTCTTAGCCTAAGTACATGAATTCTAAAGGATATTAACTGTCAATCATTCAAAGGAAAAAGCAACAAAAGCAATCAACTCACTGCAAAAACAAAGGGAACAAAAACCCAAATTGTGAAAATGTAATTTAATGTTGTCTAAGGGTCTTGAAAATTTACCCTAAATATAGATGTCATGGGTAGATTCGCTTCTTTCCTGATTGCCACCTAGAATGGGCTATTATAAATAGAGAGACGGGCACTTTTCAGAGCTGACACAGAAGCATGAGGATATCTCTTATTTCCTCTCCCCTTTCATAGACTAATGGCAACAAACAAAATATTCAAGATTTCAGATGCCTGTAACAATTGTTTAAGATAAAAATGCAACTAGCAGTAGCTCTCTCTGAAAATGACTAGCTGCATTGTTTTTCTGCACAAAAAAAAACCTTTTAGAATTAACAAAGGTGAGATGTTTAAGGGCTGCTATAGGGATGATCAGCTAGAACAGCTTCAATAAGAAATCCTCTATAACACCCGGAATGTAAGACCAAGGAAGCTACACTTGAGAACTCCATGCAGTACTCAACACTCACTCCACTGTGCTCTTTTATCTTACTATTCTTTCATGAAATAACTAAGATACTGAGAGGAGAGGGGGCCAACTGCCCTTTTCCAATTTTTTAATAAGAATATATATGTAAAGTGGCTTGGTGCGGTGGCTCACACCTGTAATCCCAGCACTTTGGGAGGCCAAGGCAGGTGGATCACGAGGTCACATGATTGAGACCATCCTGGCCAACATGGTGAATCCGTCTCTACTAAAAATACAAAAATTAGCTGGGCATGGTGGCATGCGCCTATAGTCCCAGGTACTCAAGAGGCTGAGGCAGGACAATCACTTGAACACAGGAGGCAGAGATTGCAGTGAACCAAGATCATGCCACTGCACTCCCGCATGGCAACAGAGTGAGACCCCATCTCTAAATAAATAAATAATATTTTGCCCATACATCTCCCAAATCCTGAATCCCTCTGAAAAACTGCAAGTCAGAACAGAGGCCAGATCTCTTCTACTCAGTAGAGGATCATAAACTGTACCTGAGTGTGAGGGCCAGCAAGATGCCTCATGAAATAGTTACTGAAGCCATAGCAGGGGCTCTTGTACATACACAGAGCATCTCAGTTTACAGCATCTTCAGATTTACTTGACTGGGGTAGAGGTAGCTAGGCAGGCTGAGAGTCCACAGGACTATTTTCTTCTTAGAATAGTACTTTCTTACTCTTAGGAACAGTGTTACCCTCAAACCTTGGCAACAAGACCCCTACCTGACCCTCCTTCTCCAGCCAATCCTGTCCCTATGGCCAAGTACTCCAAGTTCCAGGAATTCCCCACTCAAACTGCTTTAAGGATCTATGCTGCCATCTTCTCTGAGCCATGAATCCAAAGACAGACCATGGTGCTAGATCCTGCAAGTGTGGACTGGGACCTCCACATATGTGTACCTGACTTCCCTCCTAGTGGAAGATAAAGCTGAGAGTAGGGAAAGACATGGGTTGGCTGTAAATTCCAAACCTGGTTACTATGTCAGTGTATATGTCAAAGTAGGTGTACGGAATATATTTTATTAAACAGTTCGTAAGCTTGATTTATACTTTGTAATTATCTGGTATATGCTCTGTGAGGCAGCATTTGTACTCTTATCTGGAGTCTCATGAAAATATTTGGGTGCCATTTCTTTACAATGGCCAAACCAAGTAGCAAGAAAGTCAACAGTTGAACTATACAAGTAAGTGGTTTAAGATGTTACATTCATTTTTTTTTTTTTTACTTCCTGGTTTCTTTCTTTTATTAGTAAAATCAAAGGATGATATTGATCGGGAATTTTCAATTCTAGCACAACAGCAGTTTTCATTCATTTTAATCCTATAATCCCATTCTAGACCTGAAGTTGTATTTACTGTTTGCATTTTAATCAGTATAGTCCCAATTGATTTACAGCCTATACACCTTTAACATAACCTTGATGAAAGGGACAAAATATGAAAGTCTAAAACAGAACTACCTAAAAAGAACTGCTTGAATATATTTGTTCAGTGTCCTACAGCACACTCAGTAGTTTTAATCATATTGATAAATCACATTAGAACATAGATTTTAAGGGAAAAAAATCTGACTCAGGGACAAGTGTGATTTGTTTTCTTAAATGAAGGATAAACTTGTAACATGCTGAGAAAAAAATCATTATGTAATATACTACATTACGAAGATAATCTATTAAAGTGCACTCAGAATATGAGAGAATAGCTACGATTAAAAAGTAGTTCTTGCCTGCAGTTTTTTAAATGCTTCATTCTGAATTTGCTTTCAGAATTTATACAAAAATGGCTATTGTCACCTTTAAAGTTGAATTTTTTTCTCTTTTCAATACCTTGAATTATTTGAATACAGTTTTAACACTGATACACAGAAGACTGTGATGAAAAATATTACCATTACATTTGGTGGAAAACAGCAAATCTTTCCACTTAACACATATGGCATCTAGCTTAGCCTTCTAGATAGAAGACAATTACAAATGCAAGGACTGTGCAATGCCCATTATCACTAAGAAATGGAGAAAAGTTCTGTTTTCATATGAATGCAATTGAATTGTTACTGATCCATGATTCTTAATTGAGCAAAGTGTGAATATGTATTATGATTTTTTAAACTGTTTTTTTCTTTTTAGTCATTGAATGCTCCACTCAAGTGATGGGAGGGAAAGAGAAAGTCAACAGTTTACTGAAAGACTACTTTATCCCTTATCTACTTTATTCCTAACTTCCCTAAAATTAAACACCATAAAATGTTAATAAATCACAATGACAAAGCCCTCTAAAATGCCCCCTTCTCCCTAATTTATTTTGCTTTATTGTACAGCCTTCTGGGAGATAATATCATGCTGCAAATTGTGCCTCGTCGGATTCCAAAATCTGAACCCATGATTAATTTTTTAATTAAAAAATTCATTCTGGGAAATTCGTCTGAATTTAAGAGGTTTAATCCATCCTAAATCTGATAAGTGAATAAGAAGAGGGATGGGAAGTAGGCAATCAAACACAGTCTCCCTACTCTACTGCCCTTCTTTGTAAGCAAAGCCTTGAATGGAATTTGCCCATCACAGCAGATCCCCAAGGGAATTCTGTTTCTATGAAGGAGATCATAGTAGTCAAGATTAGTGGTAACCTTTTGATTTTAGCCCAGTGAAGGGTGAAATATATTAATATTAAAAATGCAGAAGCAGAAATTTTTTTAGTGACCTACTATCACATATTCATATATTATATCTACCCAAGGATTTCTAACTAGTTCAAAATAGATGATTTCCTTAAAACATTAATCTAACTTCTTTTTAGGAAAGGACTTCATGGCATAGAAAATAGAAGTTGGAAAATGAAAGCGTCTTTGGAAGCACCATCCTTGTCTTAAATCAATGAACTATGTATGTTTTTAAAAAAATGCCATCCAATTTTTTTCATAATGGCAAACATCAACACAGCAAAACAGGATGCAATTTTTCTAAATAAATAAATCAATGATGTGTCAAAAATTAACAGATGAGTTAATATACTCGGTGCTATCAAAACCAGATGGTGCTTCCTAATATTCATCCTGCTCAGTCAATCCCTGAATATTTTCTGGACCATCGGTATATAAAATAGGATGCTGCTATTTGTGATGGCAAACAAAAGCAATCATGCCTGCCAAGCACATACTATAACAGGCAGCATTTCAGCTCTGCTAGACAGAAAGTAATTAGAATGCTTTTAATGTCCAAAAGAATGATGCTGATAGGCTGCCACAGATGTGTAGATTTATGAATATTTATATGGTGGTTTATAGCTGACACTTTTATCAGTTGAAGAAGATAAAATATCTGCCTGACTCAAAAGCTTGACAGTCAGGTTAATAAAATCTCATTAAAGAGAATGACCTATGCAATTATATAGGATTTATTGTAATTCATTTTTGATTGTACTCTGCTTAAAGATGCAATTTCCCATTTCCTGATGCCAAATTTAGGCTGCATATCAAGATCTACGTGGGTTTTAACTCTAAGCCTTCTACAGAGGAAAAATATGCTTTTAAAACCATGGTGTATTACCCCTTTTAAGGAAAATTATACTCTTCATGAGATTTTATAAGAATGTTGAAAAAAAATCTATTTTTAATCACATTATTTCTCTTCTCTGTTATGGCCCTTAATGGCATATAAGATTCACTTCTACCCTTTCATCTTTTTACTGCATTTACTCTGGACACTCAGTTATGTCTCTTCTTCTGTCCTTGACTCATTCCATCACATGGATGTTTTGACTATTTTCAGTTTACTAGGTAGTTTAAGACACTGCAATTACACTTCTGCAAGGGTGTAACAGGCAAAGTGCCATTCCCACCCCGACCCTACCCAGTATGCTTAAATGGCCATGGGTCTGTGCACACATGCTCATTGGTTCAAAGTGGAACAACTAGTTTCTCAAAGAACCAATCAGCTCTTCAGGTGGCTGTTCCTCTGATGGCCACTCACATCACTGTGCCTGTTAAGAGATGGCTTTGTCCATCAGTGATTAATATTATGACCACAATTCATGATGTCTAATTCTACGGCTTCCCCCCGCCCCAGACTATTTTCCTCACTGCATGGAAGAAACCTACCATCTAATTCCCATCTTTCCAAAAAGCATAAGGCATCCAGCCCTTGGTGCGATCAAGCTCACCCCTCTCTATGACCTTCCTTAAAAACAACAAAGGCAGCCTTGATAATAAAAAGAAATATAGGGAAGTCTGAAGGGCATCAAAAAAGTCCCTCTTCAATCCTTTAAATTTAGTGATGTTATGATTTCCATCTGGGGACAGAGACAAAATAAACTAAACAGGACATTAGAAGAAACACTGAAAGAGTACATTCAGAACAAGGTGAGAAAAGGCAAGAAAAAAAAAAACACCCACTCCCTATGAATGAAAGACAGCAAAGAAACTTCCAGGGTAGAAGTGACCAAGGGAAGGACAGCAAGTGGCTGGAACAGAAAAAAGACGCAATACAGAAAATATAGCCCGTTAAAACTATGGATGAAAATGGAAATGAGACAGGATTAGATTTATAGCATATAATGGGAAGTAAAATGTGGAAAGACAGTCAGCAAAGGCAGGAAGGACAAAGCAAGAGGAAATCAAAGGCTGACCGGGGCAGATAGCAAGGGGAAAACCTCAATGAAAATGGTGGAATTAAGGCTATGCAAAATAGTAAGCAAAACACAGAAAATGGGAAAAGGACCCAAATTGCTGGAAAACGACATAAAAATAAAGAATGATAAAGCTGAGCCTGGGAATAAACATAAGCCTGAACAAGTAGTAGTTTAGGAGAAAATAAGATCTCAAGCCAGAAAGAAAGAAACCAAACCTCACTAAGAAGTGGGGGAAAAGAAGTAAGGAGGAAAACCAAGTGAGCCAACAGCCTAACAAATAATATAAAAACACAATGGACTATTGGGGCAAGAGCAACTGAAAAAAATACACCCCCACAAACAATAAGGAAGCCCATCTAAGAACCCCACTGAAAGCCATCAAACATCTTCAAATCAGTGAGAGATGTGACAAATCAAGTCTTCGCTATAACCTGTAATTAGATTTTCTTTTTCAAAACCAATTCTTCATGTGTCAAAATATTGACAAACAACAGAATTATTAGTGGAGGCATCTATATAACTCATTTAGACACAACACTCTTCTATTTTCCACAAGGGCAAACAAAGAGTCTTAGATTCACTGACATGCAGGATTTGGGGGGGCTCCAAAGTGCCATAAAAAGCCTTGGCAGTAACTTTTAATTCTAATGAGCGGATAAACGTGGCTGCGCCCATCGGGAGCTGGTGGAGAGCTCCCTTGGGCGCAGGCCTCAGGCTGTGGCCTCGCCACCAGCCTGTCTCGCTTCCTGCAGGCAGGCGGTGGGGTGCTTTGCCTGGGCAGCGCCCGCAGAGTTGGGATAAAGGAGGAGTCACGGACTCAAGGGTGAGTGCTCCTGAGAAGGCGTTTTTGCAGGGCTCAGGCCGAGATGCAACACCCCACGACGCGGGGGTGTCCTACGGACGGGTGCGAAGGGATGGTGGGATCGACGACGTGGGCAGTGGGGGCGGAGTACCCACTGCTCCCGGGATAGGGAGGAGGGATAAGATAGCTCCCCGCTCCCGAAGTCCACAGCGTGTCTGGCACGGAGGGGCCCCGAGTCTCACAACCGCGGGCTGGGAGGGGAAAGGGGCAGAGCAGGACAGAACGCGCACGAGGAAAACGGGCGCACAGAAAGAAGAAACGGGGCCGAGAGCCGGCTGGCGTGGTCCGCGACAGCGTGAGAGTGCATCAAAGAGGTGGCGAAGAAAGCACCAGAAAGCAAAGGAGAAGTGGAGAGAAGGAAAAACAAACGGAGGAAGGAAGGAAAAGGGAAGAAGCGAAAGGAAAAAGTGAAGCAGTACGAGAGCGTCCCAGCGGAGCGGCCTGGGCAGCTCTAGCTTCTCCCCGAGCGGCCGCCGCTGCCACTCCGACCCCTGCTCCGTCCGGCCCCCACTCCGACCCCGCCCGAGCAATCCCGGCCGCCGACCGTTACAGCCGCGCTTCCCGGCGCGGGTTCCAAGCCGCGGAGCCACCTGTTAGGAGCGCGCCGTCGGAAGCCCGGCGCGGCGGCGCTGAGGAATCCTCCAGAAGTTTCCGGGCGCGCGGGGAGGCCTCAGGGTGCGCCCCGACGCCCCGACTCGGCCGAACGAGGGAGGGTGTCGGCGGCCACCCCGCTTCTCCTTCCCGGGTTCCCTCCCACTGCCCCCGGCCGTGGCGGGAAGGAAAGTTGCGCCGAGAGTTGGTACCTGCGCTGAGCTCCAGGCTGGCGCCGTCGCTACCCGTGCCGCTGCTGCCGGTGGCCGCGGCCGGGCCTGGGCCGTACCTGACGACGGCGGCGAACGAGGACGACGAGGACGCGGCGGGGGACGCGGGCGGCGGCGGCGCCGGAGTCCTCAGGTGGCCCTGGGACGCGGCAGGCGTGCAGGACGGCGACGACGACGAGGCGGCGGCGGCGGCCCCGGCCCGGCCGGGCCCGGGGGGGTAGGAGCTCTGCGCCGGGAACTGCTGCGGCGGCGGCTCGCTGCTGCTGATGGAGACGGCGGCGTGCGGCGCGAAGGGCGGCGGGGGCGGCGGGGGCGCCCGCACGTGCGGTAGCTCCACCAGGGTGGGTCTCTCGTAGCGCTTGGCCAGCGCCGGTCTCTTGCTGGGGAACGTCTTGAGGACGCTGTAGGGGCTGCGCTGCTTGTAGATTTTGGGGACGCTGGGCCCCTCCTCCGCCGGCTGCATCTCCTCCTCCATCCGGCGCCTCGGGGCCGGTCCCGCGGAGCACGTCCCCTCCCCGCCGGGCGCCGGGCTCCGAGGGTGCCTCCGTCGCCTGCCCGCCGGCTCTACCCCGGTGCGCGCGTGTGGGAGGGTGTGTGTCTGTGCCGTGGCCGCCGCCGCCGCCTGTCGCTGAGGCTGGCATCGCCGAGCCCCCGCGCGGGGGGCTGCCGCCCGAGCTCCTGATTGACAGGCCGCCTCGCCAATGCCTGGAGGGAGAAAGGAGGTAAAGAGCAAGTGTTTAGGGTAATATCTGCTAATGATAATGGGGGCGGGGGCGGGGCCTGGCGCCGCCGCCGCCGCCAGCGGGGTTGACCCGCCGGCTCCGCGCCTCCGACGGGGAGGGGGGGAAGGGGAGAGCGAGGATCTGGAGGGCGCCGGGGTAACCGGTAAAGAAGGTGGGGAGCCGGAATCCGGCTACGACGAGACTTTAGAGCCCCGCATGTAGACCCACGGCTTCTGCGGCTGCGGGCGGGGTCCGGCTTCCGAAACAAGCTCCTGGCGCCCCCTGCTTGACCCCAAACTCTCGGGGTTGCACAGGGGAGGGGTCAGTCGTTGGGGCGGGGTCGTCAGAGTATACGTGTATTACAGCAAGTTCTTCTGCCAATCAGGAATTGCTCCCTGATCATTCTGAAAAGAACCTCTTGTCCCAGGTGGTCGCGCGGTGTTTACCCGGCCCTGGGATCCTGCTGTCCTGGAGCCTCCCGGCCTCTGAGCTGATGCGGAACATAAAAGTGCGCAGGACGTAGAATTTTTTCTCGTTTTCATTTGTTTCCCGTAAGGTCCCTTTGAAAGTGCATGACACCATCATTTCCCCCCATTATAAAGATGAGAAAACCAAGGCTCTGCGAGGTTGAAGGAAACTGCCCAAAGTCAGACACTCGGGAGCCTGTGGCTGTTTTGCACTGATGGATCCGGGTTATCTGAATTCAGCTCCTCACTTCTCATAGCCAGTAGACTCTGTGCAATTGAGAGAGAAAATGACCTGACACCTCCCTTTGAGGGTGGTGATTACTTTCAACAGTGTCATTTTTAATATATGTATATGTACTTGCAAGACCAAGGTAACCCGAGAACTCACTCCTTGCATTAGCTTACTCACTGCAACTGGCGCCATCGGCGAGGGTCTGGAGGACAGACAATTTCAGTAGCGGTTTGAATGAGAGATCTCAGTGGTTTGGAGGAAGATCCTCCATGGGGTACAAATGTCCTGGCCTCTCCCAGCCACTTTTTGGAGCAGGTGATTCATTGCTTCCTATCTCAAATCACCCCTCCTCTAGGCCAACTAGCATACCCCGCCCCAGGGTTGCTTTTCAGTCTCCCTTCTTTGTTCTCCAGGTCAGAGTTCTGGGTGCTCCTTGGTAGGACCCTCATCTCTGCACTCTGAAGTGTGTTTCCTTTTCAGAGCCTTCCTTTTATTCTTGGGATAGTGACCCATTTTCTTCCGGGGGTTACCTCTTTTGGCCTTTCCTTTCCCTGGTCTCCTTCCCTTTGGAAGCTTTCTCTCCCTTGCTTGTTCAGCTTCTTTCTGTATTCTTCCACCCTAGATTGTCTCCCTCTCTCCTGCAGCCTCCTCAGATGGTGCTGTGTTCCCCCCCATCCATTTATTAGAGATGAAATAAATAATGCCATAAATAAAAGTATTTGGGAGTCCAGGAACTGTCAGGGCTGATTAGGGCATAGAGGACATTTTCTTTCTCATTATGCAAAAGCATTTCATGGGGAAATAAAAGAGGTTTCATTGTAACTCATGCATGTCATATTTCAAGGAATTCAAGATATTAATCATATTTAACATTATTTGCAATGTTTCTCCCTGGCTTCTGAAAACTGCTAAATGAGGACACGTGGATCACTAGGAAAAAGGGAGACAAGCATGAGAGGGACAGTTAAGAAATAATGAAATGCTGGTGAAAGACAGAGAAAGAGAATGAGATGCCAGGGAGATGTTTCTTAGGCACATAAGTGAGAAATGGGGGAGCTACTTCTGAGACGTGAGACAGCTGAAATTGAATGATATACTGGAGGAAATAAATGATAACAAACCTCCCCACATTTTCTATAAAGCAGTTCTGAATTTTGCATTGAAATGTTTCCCTCCCACTTTACTCCCAGATAATTTGCCAATAAATCCTGGCTTTTGAAAAGAAATTGGGGTGGTGGCAGTGTGTGGAGTTTGGATGGGAGAAATCCTTTAGTTCTTCTGAAGAAGTAATTTCCTGCACCTGGGGGCTTTCTCTTCTATGTAGGTTTTTTTGTTTTCTGTTTTTTGTTTGCTTGTTTGTTTTTGTTTTTGTGACAGAGTCTTGCTCTGTTGCCCAGGCTGGAGTGCAGTGGTGCAATCTCTGCTCACTGCGACCTCTGCCTCCCGAGTTCAAGCGATTCTTCTGCCTCAGCCTCCTGAGTAGCTGGGACTACAGGCACACGCCACCACACCCAGCTATTTTTTTGTGTTTTTAGTAGAGACTGAGTTCCACCGTATTGTCCAGGCTGGTCTTGAACACTTGACTTAGTGATCCACTTGCCTCTGCCTCCCAAACTGCTGGGATTACAGGCGTGAGCCTGGCTCTTCTATGTAGTTTTAAATGTGTATTCTCTTCACCACTTAAACACCTTCAGAGACTGGGAATAATACTTCTATTGTATATTTTCCAGTGAAAAGGACTTGCTGTCCTTTACATCAAAAAGTGATCATTTCTATAAAACAGAAATAATCAAATTAGTGGCTTAGCTTTTTAAAAGGAGTGGGGAGGGGAAGATTCCCAGAGGAAAAATATAAAAAAATTTTAAATGATCAGCTTTCAGATTCACTTGTGGGCAGTCACCTATGTCTGGGTCCTGGGTTCATAGAAAAATGAAGTATTTAAGAATCAGTATTTAAAAAATAAAATGAGCATTTACTCTAAGTGTAGAGTTGAACACAATTTTAAGATTATAACTGACCACTTATCCCTGCCTGAGATTGTATTTGACTGAGTATTGTACATAAATGTAATGTATTTAAGTATTTATAAAATTACTGGTAGCACTCTGTGAGCATCTTGCTCTAAACTGTGGCCTAAATTATCAGATAGTGACTTTGTGGATATCTTCTCTTGGGGGTTACAAATGGGCTGATAGAATAGTAATTACACCCATGCTTTAAATCTTTTTAGATATTTACTCTTATCTCAAAACAAAACAAAGAGTGAACTTTTAAAAGCCAAGTGACTATTCATGGACAGGGTGATTTTTTGATTGGCAGCATGTCAATTCCTTGAGCCATCCATAATATAGCTTTTAAATAATAACTCAGCCATGGGAAATGCTTTTTATTGCACCAATTTCAATGATATTTAATGAGCTTCTGATTGACTGTTTGATCTCCTAATGTTTTGTGCTACTTTTAATTCATTTCGTATAATAGAAAAAAAAGTAATTGGAATAAAATTTTGTGACAAGATAATGACCTTCCACTTTGAAATTAAATGTCTGATTAGCTTCAACATTTTAGTGCCAAGATGATATTGCAGCAGGAACAGGAGTGTTCATACTATCATTTGGTACAAAGTAACTGAGGAATACTCCTTTGCTTTTCCCATTGCATAGCAAAAAAGGTGTGGTGGCCCTATAATCATAGGTACATAGGACTAGAGGGGACCTGAGCAGTCTTTTATTCTTGTGGCCGAGCCCCTGCCCATGGTTTTCCCATGGCCCTGGCAAGTGGTTGTGCAAACCATGTCTAAATGCCTCCAGTGATGAGGATCTTGCTACCTTCAGGCACCTCATTTTCCCAGGCATTTATTCAACAAATATATATTGAGTGTCTACCATGTGCTAGGTATCTTTCTAAGCACTGGGGGATATAATGGTAACCCAGATAACAAGGCCTTACTCGTATGGATTTGGGGAGAGCAGGTAAACAAACTAGTAACTAACTTAAAGTATTATTTTAAATAGAAATAACTATGATAAGGGACAGGCACAGTGATTCAATCTGGTCATCTCAGCACTTTGGGAGGATCACTTGAGCCCAGGAGTTTGAGACCAGATCCCTACAAAAAAATAATAATAACTTGGTGTGGTGGTGTGCACCCGTGGTTCCATTTGCCTGGGAGGCTGAGGCAGGAGGATCACTTAAACCCAGGAGTCCAAGGCTGTAGTGAACTATGATTGTGCCACTGTACTCTAACCTGTAGGACAGAGCCAGGCCTGTCTCTAAACATACAAACTATGATGAAAAACCAGGGTGGGAGACTGGGCTTGGTGGCTCATGCCTGTAATCTCAGCATTTTGGAAGGCTGAGGTGGGAGAATCAATTGCATCCATGTGTTTAAGACCAACCTGGGCGATATAGTGAGACCTTGTCTCTATAGAAAATAAGAAATTAGCCAGGTATGGTGGCTAATAGCATCTGTAGTTTCAGCTCCTCAGGAGGCTGAGGCTGGAGGATCACTTGAGCCTGGGAGGTTAAGGCTGCATTGCACCAAGATCATGCCATTGCACTCAGCCTGGGCAACAGAGTGATACCTTTTCTGGAAAAAAAAAAAAAAATAGGGTGAGGGTGTTACTTTTGATAGAGTGTGGCTAAGATGATCTCTCTGAGGTGGAACAGTAGAGCTGAGAGTTCACTCATGAGAAAAAGCCACCCATGAAAAAAGCAGTCCAGGCTAAGGAACAGCAGGTGCAAGAGCCATAAGGTGGAAACAAGCCTGATACTCTCAGGGCACTGAAAGAGGGCAAGCCATGGGAATTGCCCTGGCAAGGGACAGAGTGAGGAGGGGAGGAGAGGTGGGCTGGACCTAGGCTGTGCGGGGCCTTGTACATCATGGGACATCTGGGGGATTTATTCTAAAGGCAGTGGAAAGCCCTGGAGGTAGTTACACAGAGGGAGTGACATGACCAGATTTATGTTCTTAAAAAACGATATTTTCAAGCAAGGTAAAATTGTGACTCTCATACAGACATAAAAATGAACACATGTTGAAGATTTTATTGAACCTAATTATGCAGGGCCCTTATTCAAAGGGAAGCACAAATTGGTATGGAATAAAGGAATGTTGAATTGAATGTGTAAATGGTTTTTCCATGGGGTGTGCAGGTGGAGAAAAGGGAACCTCTACCAGATGGGACAGTTTGCATGTCTATCAGTTATTTAAACTTGTAGAATTTAGAACTTGTAAAAATAGTTCAAAGACAACGGGAGAGTAGAATCAGGTAACTGAAAATCGTGTGCTGCATGTAGGCAGTGCATAGTTTTCCACTGAAACACAATTCATTTTCTGCAGTGCTTTCTTTAAAACAACTTTTTATTTTGAAATAAGTACGGATTCACAGGAAGTTGCAGGAGGTCCCAGGTACTCTTCATCTGTATCCTCCGATGGGTGCTTCTTATGTCACTATAGTTATATGAATGGAATCATGCCATATGTGATCTTTTGAAATTTTTCACTTAGTTGAATGCCGTTGAGATCCACCCATGTGGTGTGTATCAGTAGTTTGTTACTTTTAATTACTGAGTAGATTCCATGGTCTGGATGTACCACAAGCTCTTTAACTATTCACCTATTAGAGGACACTTTGGTTGTTTCCAGTGTTGAACTCTTATAACTATTTCTGCTCTGAACAATCACATACAGGTTTTTATGTGAACATGAGTTTTATTCTGGGGGGAATAAAAATAAATGTCTGGGAGTGGATTGCTGGGTCATTCCATAGTGTTTTAACTTTCTTTCTTTCCTTCTTTCCTTTTCTTCTTTCCTTCCTTCCTTCCTTCCTTCCTTCCTTCCTTCCTTTCTTTCTTTCCTTTTTTTTTTTTTTTTTTTTTTTTTTTTTTTTTTTTTTTTTTTTTTTTGTTTTTTTGTCTTGCTCTGTTGCCCAGGCTGGAGTGATGTGGTGTGATCTCAGCTTACTGCAACCTCCACCTCCCAGGTTCAAGCAAATCTCCTGACTCAGCTTCCTGAGTTACTGGGATTACAGGTGCACGCCACTATGCCTGACTAATTTTTGTACTTTTTTAGTAGAGATGGGAGTTTCACCATGTTGACTAGGCTGGTCTTGAACTCCTGACCTCAAGTGATTTGCCAGCCTCAGCCTCCCAAAGTGTTGGGATTACAGGCATGAGCCACTGCACCCGGTCCATCCTATAATATTTTAAAAGATTCATTCTGCTCTGTGGACAATGAACTTTAGAGGATCAGATTGGCAGCAGGGAGAAAATTTATTTTCAAAACAGCGGCTGAGTGATCCTTTTAAATATAATCATGTGGTCCCCACTCTGCTTTCTCTTGTCTTCTTCCTCCTTAGAGTAAAATGCAGAGTCCTTAAAATTGACAGCTTAAGGCCTTTCATGATCTGCAGCTACCCCTTGCCTCTGGGACCTCATTTCTTGTACTCCTTCCCTCCCTCACTATTCTCCAGCCCCACTGGTCTTGAACAGGCTAAAAATGTCCTGTCTCTTGCAAGATTCTTGCTGTCACTACTTCTGCTTTAAATTCTATTTACCCACATACCTGTATAGCTCTTGCCCTCACCTCCTTTGAGTCTTTGCTCTTGTATCCCTTTCTCAGGGAAGCCTGCACTGGTCACCTATTTACAGCTGATGACATGCCCCTCCCTGTCCCCCCATATCCTTTCCTGTCTGGCACCTATCACCATCTCATGCTGTGTATTTACTTGTTTATTATTTGCTCCCATTGACTAGAATGCAAACTCCTTCAGGGCAGAGATTTTATTTGTTTTGTTCCCTATGGAGTCCACAGCAACTAAAATAATTCTTAGCACACAATAAAGGCTCAATAAATATTTGTTGACTAAGTGGCATGATGAAGCCCTAGCAGCAGTCTAAATGAGAGCTCAGACTTCTTGGACCAGTGTAGCAGCAGTGACGATGGAAGGAAGTGGGCAGATCCGGAATGCATTCAAGAAGCAACCTGTTCCGCTTTATATAGCTCTGAACAGTGGAAATTTTTTCCTTGTGTTGAACACAAGTTTACTTCTTTGCTTCTCAGAACTGTTGGCCCTTGTGGCTATTCAGAGGAAGCTTAATCCCCTCCATCCTTGCTTCTTTCCTTCTCGGTTGGGGAAAACTAACTGCATTTTTCCTCTGCTCTCATACCACACAGAAGACTTCTGTGACTAAACGTCGGGGGCAGGGGTGGGGGTGGCGGTTCTCTACCACCGAGCACGGAACACCAGATGGTGTCAATTAAATTCTGACACCATCTACCTGGAGATAGCATCAGATTACACAGGATGAAGGCTCAGTCCCCAAGACTGCCCCCTTGCAGACACCAGTCGCAAATCTGGGCCTCTGGAATTTCTGACCTACTGGCTTCATGTTGGGGTTCCTATGACTCCCTCCTTGGTTTCAATTAATTTGCTGGAGCAGTTCACAGAACTCAGGGGAACAGTTACTTACCTTTGCCAGTTTACTATAAAGGATATTCCAAAGGATACAGATGAAGAGACGTGTAGGGTGAGAATTGAGGGAAGAGGCTCAGGGCTTCCACGCCTTGCGTGGGCACGCCACCCTCCAGTAACCTCCACGTGCTGAACTATCCAAAAGCTCTTGGAACCCAGCCCTCTTGGGTTTTTATAGAAGCTTCATGATGTCAGCATTCCTTCTCCCAGGGTATAGGGTAGGACCCTCACCGGCAAGGGTATTAAGACCCACAGTCATGCTTCACAGAATAGGGGATTTGAAAGAAAAAAAAGACTTACAGTCAGAAAGGTGGGGGAAAAGTTTAAAGTTCCGCCTTGGGGCAGGTGAGAGGAGGGCAGGAGAGAGTTTCTGTTTCCTGAGGCCCGCCCCTGAGGCCTAACATACTCAACATTACGACAAAATATTGTAACAAGAGCTATGAGAGTTATGAACCTGGAATAGTGGATGAAAACCCATGTATATCACAACACCACACCTTCCTATGATGGTTTCTAAAACATTTTTGAAATCCTTTTAAGGAATATAAGAGGACAGTCATCTTTGATCTAATTACTTTTTTTTTTCACTAATAGAATACTGGAATCATTAGGACTCTTTTAGTAGCAAGTGACAGAAATCCACTCAAATGGACTTAAGCAAACATGTTTATGGCTCAAATACCAAGAAGACGAGAGATATATCTGCAGGCATGGGTGCTCACCTGGTGTTATTAGTCATCTACCCCTGTCCATTCTTGCCTCCAGTTTTCTTTGTGTTGATTTATTCTCTGGCAGGTCTTTCCTTTACAGTTTCCATTTGGCCACTAGAAGTTGTCAACTGTGTGCAAGAAATTAACTTCCTTTCCCATCGGCTCCAGAAGTAACTATTGGCTAACTGGGTCTTGTTAATGGATTACTTTATTTATCCATTGACCCTTCCAGTGTTATGATGTTTTGGCTATTTCCTTTCAGAAAAATGAAGAAATTTCCCCAAAGTCACCAAGCAAATCAGTGAAGAAGTTAGCTCAATATTCTTCTCTTTATCAACGTAGCAAATATACCTTGTCACGTTTTGTAAATTTAACCCTTTATTCTCTATTCTTTACTTTCTTTCAATTCCTAAAGGAACATTCCTCCAAAGAGCTGAAAGCACCATAGATATAAGTATGAGCTTAAGATATTTAATTTAATTTTTTGTTTTTTGAGACAGATCTCACTCTGTTGCCAGGCTGGAGTGCAGTGGCGCAATCTTGGCTTACTGCAACCCCCGTCTCCTGGGTTCAAGTGATTCTCCTGCCTCAGCCTTCCAAGTAGCTGGGACTACAGGCACATGCCACCATGCCCAGCTAATTTTTGTATTTTTAGTAGAGATGAGATTTCACCATGGTTGGCCAGGATGGCCTCAATCTCTTGATGTCATGATCTGCCCCGCCTCAGCCTCCCAAAGTGCTGTGATTAAAGGCGTGAGCCACTGTAACCTGCTGTAATTTTTTTTTTTTTTTTTTTTGATACAGGGTCTTGCTCTGTCACCCAGGCTGTAGTGCAGTGGTGCAAGACCAGGAGCTCACTGAAGCCTTGACCTCCTGGGCTCAGGCAGTCCTCCTGCCTCAGCCTCACATATAGCTGGAATCACAGGTTTGAGCCACCATGCTCAGGTATTTTTATTTGTTTGTTTGTTTGGTTGTTTGTAGTAATAGGGTGTCACTTCATTGCTCAGTGTGGTCTTCAACTCCTGGACTCAAGTGATCTTCTTCCTTCGGCCTCCCAAAGTGCTGGGATTACAAGCATGAGCCACTGCACCCAGCCACTTGAGATATTTAAGAGAATAAAGTTGGATACTAAGGCCAGGAAGAAAAAGAGAGAAAACAGTAAGAGAAAGTTGAGAAGATATGGTAACAGCAAGTCAAACTGTTGGGGATTTAATTTCTTAGAAGAGTTTGCAGTTTTGGCGAGCAAGATCCATTTCCATCCTGCCCACTCTTAACTTTCGCTAGGTACTGTGCTGCAACAGGAAATGGTCAGTTCATAATGGCAATTGTGTTTAAGCCAGGGTTTTATTCCATATCATCACAGGAGGACTACTTCCATAGAGAAGCTTCTGAAATGAGCCACTGAAATGTAATCTTAAATATTGGCAACTTGAGGTTTTATAATATCACACATTATACACTTTGTTAGAATTTTTACAAATTAATACCTGCCATTTGCCCCCAGCCAAGAAAGCAGCTGGATTTGTCTGGTGTTCTGGGTGCCTGGAGTATTTTGTGGTTTACTAACAAAGCTTCTGTAAGCACTAGTTTTTGGAAACCAATAGAAGTGTGATTTTACTTCAAAAATTGTGGTATCTGACTGACTTATATAAGAAATGTCCAGGCAGCTGGACTTTTTGGATCTGTTTTCTTGTCTAGGAAAGAACAAGGACTTTTTTTTTTTAACCTCTTCTTTGGTCTCCAAAAAGTAGTAGTAGGTAACAGACTTTATATATTGCATGAAGATCAACAGTGACCCTTTAACTTAATGTTTTCAGGTCATTCAAACCTGTGGGCCTTTTTCCCAACCACTCCAGCATCAAAGGTGAATGATTTTTCTTTTCCGTATGAGAAAAGAAAAGGCTGCCATAACAAAATATCACAAACTGAATGGCTTACACAGAAATTTATTGTCTCAGAGTTCTAGAGGCTACAAATCCAAGATCCAGCAAAGATTCAACCAAATGGTCTCAGCAGGTTTGGTTCCTTCCAAGGGCCATGAAAAAGAATGTATTCCATGACTCTTTATTACTTTCTGTTGTTGGCTGGCTGGCAATCTCTGGTGTGCCTCACTTTGTGGAGATACCATGTCAATCTCCGTCTTCATCTTCCATTACATTCTTCCTATATGCCTGTCTTTGTCCAGATTTCTGTTGTTTCAGCCACCCATTTTGTGGCACTTCTTCTTCTTCTTCTTCTTCTTTTTTTTTTATAGAGTTTCACTCTTGTCACTTAGGCTGGAGTGCAGTGGTGTGATCTTGGCTCACTGCAACCTCCGCCTCCCAGGTTCAAGCGATTCTCCCCCCTCAGCCTCCCAAGTTGCTGGGACTATAGGCAAGCGCTACCATGCCCAGCTAATTTTTGTATTTTTAGTAGAGACGGGGTTTCACCATGTTGGCCAGGATGGTCTTGATCTCTTGACCTTTTGATCGACCCACCTTGGCCTCTCAAAGTGCTGGGATTATAGGTGTGAGCCATCATGCCTGGCTGATGTGGTACTTCTTATTGCAGCATTAGCAAACTAATAGATATACCATATATGTAGGTGTGTGATATATGTACATATATGATGATCATGTGTACCATATATAGCTTATATGATAATCTGTTTATCAGAATGAGTTATGCCAAAAAGGTCAAGTATTTTATTTTTTTGCAAGTCTATCAGAACTTGTATGGTTTCATATATATTGACAGAAGACTTAAATATACACAACACATACATACACTTGGGCATGAACAGTGGGTTCTTAGGAGGCCACAAAACACAAGGCCAATGTGTGGCTATTAAGAACAGGTTCTGTACTTTGGGAGGCCAAGGTGGCCAGATTGCTTAAGCTCAGGAGCTCAGCTAGCTTGGGCAACACGGCAACACACTGTCTATACAAAAAATAAAAAATAGCAGGGCATGGTGGCATGCACCTGTGGTCCCAGCAACTCCCAGACTGAGATGGGAGGATCACTTGAGCCCAGGAGTTTGAGGCTGCAGTGACCTGTGATCATGCCCCTGCACACCAGCCTGGGAAACAGAGTAAGACCCTATCTCAGGAAAAAAGAACAGGGTCTCTTGCTTATTTCCATCACATCTCTAGAAATGTCCAATATGCTTTAATGAATTCAAGCATATCCCAGGAAATGCTGAAGGACAGTTACAAAGGGCTAGTGCCTCCAAACTTTTTCTGACACCACCACCAAAAGCATGGACAGAGAACAAGTTATTCTAGTTGAATCACTCATAAAAAATTATTAAAGACATATATGAACATATTTTTAGTCAGCCAATCTTAACCTTGGTTGACTTAACCTTGGCTGGAAGAATTTTGAAAAATACTGATAATTGGGCCCCTCTATTGAGCAATTAACACAGAATTTCTGAGATGAGACTTTGATATTGGTGTTTTAAACGTCTCTTCAGGTGATTTTAATATACAACTATCTTGAAAATGATTGCTTAAAGCACTGGCAATGTCACTAGAATAAACACATCATGGTATCAAGGTTACCACGTGGAAAACAAGTACACATTGGGACGCCTAAGCTTTTTGCTATTTATGAGCAAACTGAGTATCTCCCTGTCTCCCCAGAGACAAAGTAAGTTACTGCAGTTAGAAAGCAATCACATCTGTTTAAAGTCTGGGCTAAGTGGGAAGTGAAAATGAAAGAAATGGATTTAACACAGAGGACTAAGGCTAGCAAGATGACATGTTTACTGGGTATAAAAGAAACTCAGCCCTTTTTAAGAGAGGGAAGTACATTTGACTTAGGCAGACACCTTCTCTGAGAGATCAAGGCAGAGATTTAAACTTTTAGTCTTTTATATTCTGATTCTTGGTTGCAAGAGACAGAAATCCAACTCAAAAACAAAGGGAAATTTATTGGCTCATTCAACTTTGAAGAATGCTAAGTTTTCTCACAGGAAAAGAGGACTGCAGGAATTAGAGTCTTTGAGATGAAAAATGGGCTCACTGATTCCAGAATTTTCTCTCTATCCAATTCTCATCTCTCCATGTTGCAGGAAAGATGGCCTCCAGCAGCCATAAAGTGTCATCTTCCAAGCTTAAAACCCACAATAGAAAGACAATTGTCACATGTTATCCTTGGATCAGAAATCACTGCCAGGGAGAACTGGTCCTGTTATGAGCTACACTTAGGGTACAAGACACCTCCAGAACTGCATATGGGAGGAAATGGTTCTCTAAGGAAGGGATGCTGAACAGACAAGAGCAACTGCTCTTTATTACATCTTTGAGAGTGAGTTAACTAATAGCTCTTCTTTCAACCTTTTAATAAAATTCATTTTTGTGGGATAAAGATATTCCTAAGTCAACTATAAAACTTTCTGTGGAATTGAAAGTGAAAAGTGAAAGGACAAAGTCAGACAGACAATCTTGAATGTCAAAAGTGATAGATGATTTTACGCTTTGCTATCTCTCTTTTCTAGTTGGTGAAATTTAGAAGGATTGCTCTGGACAGATATACCTGCACAAAAAGTGACTTGAGATATACTGTGCACTATGAAGCAAGTCATGTATTTTCTATAATATGTGTGACAATAGCTTTACTTAGGTTACTTTCCCTTTAATGAAAGATCTAGTGTTTACTTTTTTTCCCAAGCGGACTTCAGAATTTCCAAGGACAGTTGTCCATAAATTCGGGAGATAAGGACAGATCCATGGGTATGACCCTTGCCATGGGGAGCCCAGCCCTTGAACCTGTGAGGGCTTGCATTTTCAGCCTGTTGAAACTTTCATAACCGTTCTGGATGTCCAAGAACACAGATCTGGTCTCAAGTATAGATTTTTTAAAATTGAATAAAGTTGAGAGAGATCCTATTTTTTTTTTTTTTTTTTTTTTTTTTAGAAACTTGTAAGCTGCTTGTGTCCCAAGTGTCTCGTTATTGCCAATAGGAGAGTAACATGAGTATTCTAAATGAAAGTCCAGGTCGTGCAATCTGGAATTATAAGGTTGTAGACTGTGTTAACCACTCATTAGACATGTGTCTGAGAAACAGGAACACTTAGAGGCTAAGGGCATGGATTCTGGAGCCGGTCGCTTGGAATTTTGATGTGTTTTTGTTTTTTTGAGGCAGGGTCTCATTCTGCCACCCAGGCTGGAGTGCAGTGGTGCAGTCGTAGCTCACTGCAGCCTTGACTTCTTGGGCTCAAGCAATCCTCCTGCTCCTAAGCAATCCTCTCGCCCCAGCCTCCTGAGTAGCTAGGACTACAGGGACAAGCCTATGTCCAGCTAATTTTTTAATTTTTATAGAGATGTTGGTTCTCCTATGTTGCCCAGGCTAGTCTCAAACTCCTAGGCTCAAGCGATTTTCCCACTTGAGTTCTAACCAAAGTGCTGGAATTACAGCCTAGTTGTTGGGTTTTATGTTGACTCTTTCACTTACCATTTATGTATCCCTGTGTCAGTAAGTAGGCTTCCCCATCTAAAGAATAGGAATAATAATAGTGCCCACTTAGCAGCATTGTTATGAGAATTAAAAGGATTAATATGTGTACACAAACCATGCCTGTCACACAGGAAACACTTGGTAAAGATTGGCTTTTATCATCATCATTGGATAGAATCAGATTAAGTCCTCTGTATATATCTTTTTTTTTTTTTTTTTGAGATAGAGTCTTGCTGTGTCACCCAGGCTGGAGTGCAGCAGTGTGATCTTGGCTCACTGCAACATCCACCTCCCTGGTTCAAGCGATTCTCATGTGTCAGCCTCCCGAGTAGCTGGGTTTACAGACGCACACCATCATGCCCAACTAATTTTTGTATTTTTAATACAAACAGGGTTTTGCCACATTGGCCAGGCTGGTCTGGAACTCCTGACCTCAAATAATTCACCCAGCTCAGCCTCCCAAAGTGTTGGGACTACAGGCGTGAACCACCGCCTCTGGCCCCTCTGTGTATATCTTAATCCAAAATGAGCAACTACCCACAAGAGGGATCGTCAAAGCTTGGTGTTCTCTACTGGCCTTTCCCCAAGCCACATGAAGAGCGCAGACCTTGGAGCCCTGGATCCAAATTTTGGTTCCACCATTATGTGTGAGACCGCAGGCAAGTTGTGTTACCTTGGGCCAATTAGGCACACCTCTGAGTCTCGTTTTCCCCAGCCGTAAAAACGGGATAATCACAACAAACTCATTCCTTTGCCTGGTGGGCAGATCAAGCAGGCCAGGTTTGCCAGCTGCCCCAGGCCCGACCTTGGCATTGGTGGGTAAGCACAGGGAAGGTGAACCAGCCGAGGAGTGGCTGAGGTGCACCCCGTCTCTCCTTCCCCCCACTGACAATGATTCAGTAAATTCACTGTGACTTATTCTTAACTCTCCTGTTTTTTTTTCCCTGTCTTATTCTCAGGTTTTTGCTATTCTGGATTTCAGAAATAGTTTGGTTGCCAAAACTGGATGAATTGAGCTACTTTTGAAATTAATCAACTGATACAAAGTACTGCTTTGCACAGTAGTTCTAGCAATTCCCCTTCTCAGAACCATCCTATAATAGAATGTTTTGACGAAATGGGAAGATTTCTAAAATTCACATTATGAGAACTACTTTTACCAACCACACCCAGGAAAATCCCAATGTTACATACATCTTTCCTCCTGAACTAGAGCAGCAAGATAATCAAGACATGGATCATCATCGAAGAATCTTACATGGAGGTATCCAAAGACAGGCATTTTAAATTTGTTATTGTTCACGCCAACAGCAAGGTCCTCCTTGGGCTACTGGTTTAGTCCTAGCTGGATGGCCTCAGACTTTAACCGTAGCTATTTAATTTAAAGTTGGTTCAGTAGCTCATGTTTATGGATAAATGAGCAAAACAGTAAAGATCAAAAGCAAAACATAAAATTACTATGGAATTCAATATTTCAGAAGATGGAGCCGGGTAAATGTTAGTGAAGTGTGGCATTCAGAAGGAAAGGCCCCCATTTATGATAATGCACCTAACAAGGAAATGAGACTGACACAGCAATTCTCTGTTTTGTTGTCCCCTGAGGTTAGAGATTATGCAGTGCATGTTTCTGTTTTTAGTTTCTTTGGTAATTTCTATTGTGAGAGACTACACTCTGCATATTTGTCACGGTTGCACTTCTCTCAGGTGCTGGGGTCTTTGAGGTAGCTCAGGAAATGCTGTTCTCATCTGCGCCTTGAATTCCATTTCTCCCACCTCAGTCGCCCCAGGATGTCCCCCTCCTATGGCTGATTTCTTTATTTATGTTCAGTTGCCAGGGAATTCTACAGGGGAAACACGAGTCTATCTTAACAACAATTGTTGCTGTGAGACATGTTGTTCAAATGGGGGGCCCAATGACAAAATGTTTACATTCTTTATTTGACACCCCATTGTAATCCTGAGGCCTTTCAACACCAATCAAAGGTAAATTAAGAACAGGCAGCTGTGGAAGATCAGCATGGAGTTGAATGAAAAATAAACTAGTTAGGTTTCTTTTATGACAAAGAAACATGAGTTGGGATCCATTGCCTTTTTGGTAATATTAATTGTAGCTGAGCCCCTGGGTACAAGTGTCATCAGTAAACCCAACTGTATTAGGGCTTTCTAAAGAAATAGAACATAGATAGATAGATACATCTATTATAAGGAATTGGCTCACATGATAATGAAATCGAGTAGTTCTGTGATCTGCTGTCTGCAAACTGAAGCTGGTGGTGTAGTTTCAATATGAGTCCATAGGCTTGAGAACCAGGAGACCCAGTGGTGTAAGATCCAGTTCAAATGCAAGAGAAGACCAGTGTCAGACCCCCAAAATAGGCAGAGAAAGTGAATTCTTCCTTACTCCCTATATGTGTGTGTGTACATATATATATTATTATTTTTTTTCAAGTTGGAGTTTCTCACTCTTTTTGCCCAGGCTGGAATGCAATGGCACGATCTTGGCTCACCACAACCTCTGCCTCCCGGGTTCAAGCAATTCTCCTGCCTCAGCCTCCTGAGTAGCTGGGATTACAGACATGTGCCACCATGCCCAGCTAATTTTGTATTTTTAGTAGAGGCAGAGTTTCTGCATGTTTGTCAGGCTAGTCTCGAAATCCTGATCTGTCCGCCTTGGCCTCCCAAAGTGCTGGGATTACAGCCACTGTGCCTGGCCCTTACTCCCTATTTTTATTCTATCGAGGGCTCCAATGGATTAGATGGGGTCTACCCACATTAGGGAGAACAGCCTGCTTTACTCAATTATTGACTCAAATACCAATCTCAGCCAGAAACATCCTCACAGATACACCCAGAATAATGTTTAACCAAATATCTGGGCACCCTGTGGCCAAGTCAGGTCGACGTGTAAAACTGACCATCACACCAACTCAGACCAGCTTAAGGAGAAGAGGAATGTATTGACTGACATAACTGGCATAAATGCATGGCTAACAATCACTATAGCAATCGAGGAAGTAGCAGCTGGAAACAAGGGCTTGGTGCTGGCATCCACTCCTCCTCCCTGCTTGCCTCAGTTTACCTTTGAGAATCCATCTCAGCCTCTCCTACTGCAGATTAACCCTGTCTACATGTCAGAGCCCGCAGCTTCAATTTAGGAGCCTAGCACAAGAGAATTCTTTCATCACGGGCTTGTATATAAATTCTAGGGAAGGACACTGATTTGTTTTACTTTGGGACATATGACTACCTTGGGACCAATTTATCTCTGTTGCTAAAGAATGGATATTATGATTGATTGACCTGAGTCCAACGTTTACCACTCCAGCCAGTGGGGAGGGTGTATTTCCAGAAGCAGGGGATGCAATCGTTGTCATTAGAAGCCAGGACAGTCCACCCCTTGGCTGCCTGGCACACGTAACGCAATCAGAATAAGGCATTCATTTCTCATAACTTGTCCCGTGTTCAACCAAAGCAACTCACCCACTTCCTGTGAGAGAAACTACTTAATATCCATCCAGTAATTGCATCTAGCCCCAAGGGTGGGATTTCTGGGCCATGCCTATTCCTCTTGGTCAAGTTCAAATGTGGCTCTTTATGGTCTGCCAACATACGGCTAATTATCTCCAAAATATCCAGCATACAATAATGGAAGTAAAGGAGGATAAATACAGTTAAATCCTACATATAGGCCTCAGTGCAGTGGCTCATGCCTGTAATCCCAGCACTTTGGGAGGCCGAGGTGGGAGGATCATTTGGGCCCAGGAGTTTGAGACCAGTCTACACAACATAGTGAAATCTCATCTCTACAAAAAATAGCCGAATGTGGTGGTGCTTGCCTGTAGTCCTAGCTACTTGGGAGCCTGAGGTGGGAGGATCCCTTGAACCTAGGAGGTCGAGGCTGCAGTGGGTAGTGATTGCACTACGCTGTACTCCAGCCTGGGCAACAGAGTGTCTCAAAAAAATAAAAAAATTTAAAAAATGCCTGTGCAACATAGAGGGACCTTGTCTCTACTAAAAAACAAAAAGTTAAGCCAGGTGTCATGGCAGGCGCCTGTGATCCCAGCTACTCAGGAGTCTGAGGTGGGAGAATTGCTTGAGCCCAGGAGGTTGAGGCTGTAGTAAGCTGTGAATGCACCACTGCATTCTAGCCTGAGTGACAGAACAAGACCCTGTCTCCAGGAAAACAACAGCAACAACAAAACCCAGTTAGAAAAATGGGCAGATGGAAAGGAAAATGTAACAATCAACTTTTCTGTATCTTGCTAGACAGGGATAGCAAGGAGTTCTTTCTCCAGCAGTGAAACTCCTCCAAAAATCTAGTCACTTGATTTGAAGTGGTTTTACTGGCTAGCTTATAATGAAACAACAGGGTGGACATAGCACATTGTCTTAAAAAGATTTGGAAGACATGCTCCCATCCCTGAGGCCCGTGCCATGCTCAAACCAGTCTGTTTAGGGTTGGGTGACATGCTGGCCATACATTCCAAAACCCAAACCAGACTTCAAGTCTGACTATAGATTCAAGAACTGCTTCCATGCATGTCGTTTAGGCGACAAAACATTAGCTTTTTAGGGACTTTCTCATTTGGACCATTTGTATTGGAATCCTTTCTACCATATAACACATACTTCCCTGCCTTGAAAGAAATATGAGTAATCCACATTCATTGTTTTAAAAGGAAAAAAATACAGATGAACAACAACAAAGAGATAGTGACTGTTATCACTTTGACTTACAGTCTTCTTAATGTTCTTTTTTAGTATATGATGTGTATTTGTGTGTATGCATATGCGTGTTTTAGTATATGCATGTATGTTTGTTTTTTAGTGTATGGGTGTTTGGGTATATGCATGTGGGTATGTCTTTTATTATGTGTGTGTTTTAGTATATGCATGTGTATTTGTGTGTATGCGTGTATGTTTTTTAGTATATGCATGTGTGTTTGTATGTGTTTTAAACATGGAATTATATCATGCAACTTGTCTAAAGCCTACTTTTCTCCTCCTGCCTTCCTAAAAGTTGATCATAGATGGCTCAGGGGTGAGAATAGGGAGTTGGCCTTTTTCAGTGCCAGGGCACTGGGGAGCATTATGTGCATACATTCTCTTTTAAAATCAGGATCGCCAACACAGAAACATAGAAATAGTGGTCCCAGCCACTTGATGCTCTTGCACCACCTGAATCCCTTTCCTTGTCCCCCTTCTCAGCACCCTGAGGGTTGATTCCTCTTGTTAGAAACTCTCTTCTTCCAGCCTCCCTTCTCTTTTTTCTGTCTGTGACAGCAACTCCTGTTTGCAACTTTGAGGGAAGTTCTTCATGAACACAAACATTCGATGGTTTGTGGGACCAATGAGACATGATATATGAAATCACGACTGTCCTGGAATCTCTAGGGCCAGAGGTCACCATCAGACATCAGAGTTATGTTTAGATCCTGGCAGATCCTCTCTGGACCAGGACCTAAACACTTACTCTGATGTCTGATGGTGACCCCACACTTGCGTCTGTGGGCAGTAACTGCAAGTTCTTTCATGAAGACTGAATTTTAGGATTAGAGTCAGGCCAGTTCTCTTGTTTCTTCCTTTCTTCTCCCTTCACGTTACCCTTGTCCCAAACCTCCAGTGGGATGAAAACTGAGTTTGAAGCATGGCCCAGAAGCTGCAGACTTGGCTAGTGTGCATACCCTGACCTGTCGTGGGGAGACAGCGCTTTATCCTATCCCACACTTCCTCGTGTGTCTCTGCTGTGCATCTCTATTGTATGTTTAAAGTGACAGAAGTGCTGCTTTATGCATTTTCACAAAATGTTCTCTCAGCCCAGTTTTAAAAATCTTAGTGGGAATGTTGAAGGTAAGTCAGTGGATGGATAGGAACTGTTTGGAAGTTTAAGTCTTAATCTTCTTTTTTTCTGTGGCTTCGAGTCAAATAATATCCAGCACCTGTAGTGCTACCTCTCTAGAGTGATTCTTTTTAAGAGTGAGTCAGCTTTTGTCACTTCTTTGCTCAAATCCGGTCAGTGGATTCCCCTCTCACCGAGGCCAAAGCTCACACCCACCGCAGGCACCCTTATGATTGCCTCTCTTTTCCCCACCTGTGCCATTTCACCCTCCTGCGCTTACCCCACTCCATCCACACCACTCTGGCTGTTTCTGGAGACCTCAAGGGACAGCCTCTTTTCAGGGTCTCTGAACTTGTTGCTCCTTCTGCCTAGAACTCTCATCCCCTCAGATCCACGGGGGTTGCTTCTTCAGCTCCTTTACGTCTCTGATCAAATTCTCAGTGTGAACAAGTGTGCCCTGAATGAGACATCAAAATGTCGCCTTCTCAGTGAGACCCTCCTTCCCGGCCCCTACACCAACTAACACCCTCCGCCTTCTCTCTGCAGCCCACATCACTTCACAGTATCCCTTCTGCTTGTTTCCTTTGTTCATTGCCTACCTCTCGCTAGAATGTAGACTCCGTGGAGGCAGAGACTTTTGCTCACTGCAGTATCCCCATTGCAGACAACAGTGCCTGGTTGGATAAATGTTTGTCAAATAAATAAATTGAAGGCAATTTCCTCAGAGGCTAAATGATCATTATCTAGAACTCCTTCTCTTTGTAAGTATAGGTGCCAACTCATTAATGCAACAGATATCTCATAAGTTGGCCATAACATAAAATCTAGTTGTCTCTTTTTTTTTCATTAAGGAATTAAAGATGCATTTCTATGGGGGAAAAAAAAAAAACCAAAAAACTCCCAGGAGATTAAACAAGGATTAGGAAAACTTCCAAGCCTATAACATTCCGGGCGTCATTGTCATGCTGTATACTTGCTGCCTTGGCATCCACCTATCAGTTCCTGCTCCTTTATAACATTGCAGCCCCTAGTAGCAATTCTAATGCTATCTTGGTTTCCAAGGAGGCATTTTTTTTAAATGCCAGGATCCCCTTACTCCATACTTACCATGTTCTGAATCTCTGTCTCTTTTCCTTCTCATTGTGCCTAATGTGTAATGCTGTTATCCAAAGGTTACAAAGCATACCACCTTATAGATACAAATGAAGCGAACATTAGAAATGCAGATTTCCTGTTTTATCCTCATACTCTGCAGCATCTCTTGCCCTGAAAATACCTCACCTAACAAAGATTTCTTGGAGTCCTCAAAGGGCTCCACAACTTGGATGTCACCTATGGACACCATTTGGTGTCTACCATGTTCTTTTCTCCTGCTTTGGCTCTTCTTAGTTGGTACCCAGTGCCAAAAACACCACCTGGAGGCTCTCATCATCATCCGTGGTGGTGCTGCTACTGGGAACATGTCATAGCGTATAGGCTAAGGGTGCCATCTCCTGATGCTCCCGAGGCTGCCAGTTCTCCAGACATCACTTTGAGAGGTGGACAAATGTCCCAGTGCCAAGTGCATTGCTGCATTTGGTCCTCTGGGCATGGAGGAGCAGCACTGCTTGTTTTTTTTCTGTTTGGTTATTTGTTGTGTGTCTGAAGCTTTGGAATGACAGTTGACCTGACTTCTACCATTTCTACCAAAGTTTCGAAAAGCTCAAGGTCAAGTTTTGATTAGTACTTTAGCCCAAGAGTCCATAGGCTTCCTGACCCTGTAGGTACAACTGCAAGGATTTGAATTATTCCCAGAGGGAGGTTTGGGAATGGGAGTCTTGAGAAAATGATCTACATCTTGCTGCAAGGATCACCATTTTTTTCTTTTTTCTTTTTTACTCCAACAAAGCTGTTCTCTACAAGTATTCATGTGGTGCCAACACAGTCCAGGTTGTCTTCCATTGATTCATTCCTTTATGCACTAGGTTTACCGAGCACTTACTTGCTGCTAGATGTTGAGGATACAATAGTGAGCAATGCAAATTTGGCTTTGCCCACCTGGAGCTCACCCCCTCGACAGAAGTAGGAGAGACAGATATTAAATAGGTGAATGCACATTGATTACAGATGAGTTAAGAGGATTGAAGGCAAAGTCCAGGTATTGTCAGACTGTATGGAGAGGGGGCAGTGAGGTGTGGGAGAACAATCAGATGCAGAGAGAAGCTGAGACCTGTAAGATGAGTAAGTGTTTTCTAGGAACAAAGAGAAGAATGTTCCAGGCAGAGGAAAGAACTCAAAGTGGTTTTTTGCGATCAAGAGTCCTGTACATATGTCAAACCTTGATTTAGGGCAGGTGCAGTGGCTTAGACCTGTAATCCCAACATTTTGGGAGGCTGAGGTGGGCCTTGTTCAGAAGTTTGAGATCAATCTGGCCAACATGGTGAAACCCTGTCTCTACTAAAATTACAAAAATGAGCCGGGTGTGTTGGCATATACCTGCAGTCCCAGCTACTTGGGAGGTGGAGGCAGGATAACCTTTTGAACCCAGGGGGCGGAGGGTGCCGTGAGCCTAGATCGTGCCACTGCCCTCCAGCCTGGGAGACAGAGCAACACTCCATTCCAACAAAACCCCAAAACCTTGATTTATCAGTAGAAAAATGGTAAACTCCAGCATATTAACTTCAATTTAAACATGAGTTGTAGTAATGTCCAAAATAACCCATTTTATTCTTAGTGACTGTGGCCACATTTCTTTGGAGCTGATTCCCACTCTGGTAAGACCTGTATTACGTGACTGTTAATATGCCCGCCAGGACTCCTAGGCTGAGCCATTTTTGTGTGCCTAATTTTGTTTCTTTAAATCATTTCCAGAACCAGTTTTTTGCTTAAGCCATGGGATTTTCTGGTCTCTGTGTGTTTTCAAAGTAGTCCTCAGCTTCAGGCTTTGGTGGGCTGGATCAGTCAATGGATAGCCCTTAAGTGTATATATAAGGGTGATCTGTGGATCCTGAGACACCGGGGATATTTCATAAGAATCATGCTGCAAGAACTTCAGGATGGAGACTCTGTATGTCAGGCCTGGGGGATGCAGATTGATGGTGACTGTAGTTAATGTCCTGTACATGCTATAAACTGTTCCGAAAGCTAACATGTAGTTTATTTGGGCTGCTATCACAAAATACCATAAACTGGGTGGCTTAGAAATAACCGACATTTATTTCTCATGGTTCTAGAGGCTAGGAGGTTCAAGATCAAGGCACTGGCAAATTCGGTGTCTGATGAGAGCCCACTTTTTGGTTCATAGATGGCACCTTTTCACTGTGTCCTCATGTAGTGGAAGGGGCTAGCTAGCTCTCTGGGGCTTCTTTTTATAAGGACACTAATCCCATTCATAAGGGCTTTGTTCTTATAATCCAATCACCTCTCCAAGACCCCACCTCCTAATGCCATCACTTTGGGGTTTAGGATTTTAACATATAAACTTTGGGAGGTTACAGATAGTCAGAACATAGCATCCCATGACCTATCTGGCAGGGAATGGTGTAGAAGCAAGAGCTAGGAACTCTTTTTGCATGGGGAATCTTTGGACCTGGTGGATTTTTTATACCTCATGGACCACCGTCTTGGAGGATGCCAGGAAGACACACCTAACAGTAGCCTACAAATCTGTCATTCTTATATCCTTTTTGATGCCTCCTGAAGCATGTGATTAAAAATAATATGCATTTATGAGATCAATTTCATAATCCATTCATAAACTCATCTGTGCTTCTCCTAAATCTAGGCCTAAGACAAAAAATTTGTATATTCAAACAACTTGTACTTTTGGGTGTTATCTGACACCTTCAGTCACCCTTTATTTTGTCAGTTTTGACAGTGTTCCCATAATTGTCTATAGAATAGAACAGGCATACCTCATACTGTGGGCACAGCTCCAGACCACTGCAATGAAGCAAATGTTGCAATAAGGTGAATCACATGAATTTTTTTGTTTCCTATTACATATAAAAGTTATGTCAACACTATAGTCTATTAAGTGTCCAATAGTCTTATGTCTAAAAAAGCAATGTACATCCTTAATTTAAAAAATATGGGCTGGACACAGTGGCTTATGCATGTAATCTCAGCAGTTTGGGAGACCCAGTGGGTAGATTGTAAGAGCCTAGGAATTTGAGACCAGCCTGGGCAACAAGGTAAAATCCCATCTCTACAAAAAAATACAAAAAATTAGCTGGGCATGGTGGCATGTACCTGTGGTCTCAGCTACTTGGGAGGCTGAGGCAGGAGAATCACTTGAACTTGGGAAGGTCCCGGCTGCAGTGAGCCCTGACTGTGCCACTGCACTCCTGCCTGGACAACAGAGTGAGGTTCTGTCCCAAAAAAAATACTGCCATGTGCAGTGGCTCAGATCTGTAGTACTCCTTTGTACTCAGGAGGCTGAAGCAGGAGGGGCCCTGGAGCCCAAGAGTTTGAGAACTGCCTGGACAACATAGCCAGACCCCATTTAAAAAAATTTTACTTGATTGCTAAAAAATACTAACAATCATGTGAGCCTTTAGTAAGTCATAATCTTTTTGCTGGTGGAGAATCTTGCCTCAGTGTCGATGGCTGCTGAGTGATCAGGGTAGTGGTTGCTAAAGGTTGGGGTTGCTATGGTAATTTCTTATAGTAAGACAATGAATTTACTGCATCAATTGACTCTTCCTTTCATTAAAGATTCTCGGTAGCATGAGATGCTGTTTGATAGCATTTTACCCACATTAGAACTTCTTTCAAATTTGGAATCCATCTCCTTAAACCCTACCATTGCTTTATCAACTAAGTTTATGTAATATTCTAAATTTTTTGTTGTCATTTCAACAGTGTTCACAGTATCTTCACTAGGAGTAGATTCCATCTCAAGAAACCATTTTCAAGCTGGGTATGGTGGCACATGCCTATAGTTCCAGCTACTTGGAAGGCTGAGGTGGGAGATCTGCTTGAACCCAGGAGTGTGAGACTAGCCTGAGCAACATAGTGAGACCCTGTCTCTTAAAAAACAAAACAAAACAAAACAAAACAAAAAAAACACTTTCTTTGCTACTCCATAAGAAGCAAGTCTTCCTTCCTTAAAATTTTATCTTGCAATTACAGCAATTCTGTCACATCTTCAGACATCTCTTCTAAATCTAGTTCTCTTGCTATTTACACATTTGCAGTTACTTCCTCCACTGAAGTCTTGAACCTCTCAAAGTCATCCTTGAGGATTAGGATTAACTTCTTCCAAACTTCTCTTAATGTTGATATTTTTACCTCCTCTCATGAATCACAAATGTTCTTAATGGCATCTAGAATGGTGAATCCTTTCCAGGAGGTTTTCAATTTAGTTTGCCAAGATTCATCAGAGGAATCACTATCTATGGCAGCTACAGCCTTACAAAATGTGTTTCTTAAATGATAAGACTCATAAATCAAAGAAAATTACTCTTTGATTTATGTCTTGTAGAATGGATATTGTGTTAGCAGGCATGAAAACATTAATCACCTTGTACATCTCCATCAGAACTCTTGGGTGATGAGGTGCATTGTCAATGAGCAGTAATATTTTGAAAGGAATCTTTTTTTTTTTATTTTTTCTGAGCAGTAGGTCTCGACAGTGGGCTTAAAATATTTAGTAAACCGTGCTGTAATTAGAGGTGCTGTCATCTGGGCTTTGTGGTTCCACTTATGTAGGACAGGCACAGTAGATATAACATAATTCTTAAGGATTTTTGCAATAGTAACTGAGCATAGTTTTCAACTTAAAGTCACCAGCAGCATTAACCCCAGCAGTCAGCTTGTCCTTTGAAGCTTTGAACCCAGGCATTGACTTCTCCTCTCTCGCTAGCAAAGTCCTAGATGGTCTCTTCTTCTAAGAGAAGGCTGTTTCATCTACGTTGAAAAACCCATTGCTTACTGTAGCCGCCTTCATCAATGACCTTCACTAGATCTTCTGGATAACTTGCTGTACCTTATTCATCAGAACTTGCTGCTTCACCTTGTACTTTTATGTTATGGAGATGGTTATTTTCTTAAATCTCATAAACCAACCTCTAGTAGCTTCATACTTTTCTCCTGTAGCTTCCTCACCTCTCTCATCCTTCATGGGATTGAAGAGGGTTAGGGCCTTACCCTGGATTAGGCTTTGGCTTTAGAGAATGTTGTGGCTTGTCTTATATTCCATCCAGACCATTCAAACTTTCTCTGCACAGCAATAAGGCTGTTTTGCTTTCCTATCATCGTTGTGTTCCCTACAGTAGCACTTTTAATTTCCTTCAAGAACTTTTCCTTTACATTCGCAACTTGTCTAACTGGTGCAAGGGCCCTAGTTTTGGTCTGTCTTGGCTTTTGACATGTTTTCCTCATTAAGCTAATCATTTCTAGCTTTTGTTTTAAAGTGAGAGATGTGAGATTCTTCCTTTCACTTGAGCTCTTAGAGGCCATTGAATGGTTATTAATTGGCCTAATTTCAAATACTGTGTCTCAGGGAGTAGGGAGGTTCAAGGAGACGGAGAGAAATGGGCCAGTCAGTGGAGCAGTCAGAACACAACATTTATCAATTAAGTTTGTCATCTTATATGGGCATGGTTTGTGGCACCTCAAAACAATTACAATATTAACATGGATCACTGATCACAGATCACCATAATAGATATAATAATAATGAAAAGGTTTAAACTATTGCAGGAATACCAAAATGTTACCCAGAGTCACGAAATGAGCACATACTGTTGGAAAAGTGGGACTAATAGACATGCCTAATGCAGTATTCCCACAAATCTTCAATTCATAACAAATGCAATATCTGCAAAGCACAATAAAGCAAATCACAATGAGATGAGGTGTTCCTGCATTCGCTCACACACATACCTGAATTTTAATTGTAGAGATTTAGAATTGCCTCAAGAACCATGGATAGGTATCTCATTCATTTATTTAACCTGCACTATTTATTGAGCACATATTATGTGTCAGGCATTATATTTGAGTAGGTGGTGAACAAAACATTTTCTATCCGAGTGAGTTCACATGGAACTGGGAGAAACAGGCCATAAACAAGTATGTATGTGTAAATAGAGAAATGTTTCAATAATAGTGCCCAAAAGAAAAATTGGTAAGAGGTGGAGTATTGGGGATTGGAGTGTACTACTTTGTACAGTGCAGCTAGCCAGGAAAACTTTTCTGAGGAAATAACACTTTCATAGAGATGTAAAAGAAATAAGGGAAAGAACCATGGGTTTTATGGGGGAAGAGCCTTTAGACAGAGGAACAATAAATGCAAAGGAACTGAGGAACAAGAATGTTTGTCTTGTTCAAGAAATAATTAGGGCAGTAGTAGTAGTGGTATTGTTACCTGTAGAGGGTTTTGACTGCAAGTTGTTCAGGTTATTGGCATTTTGAACAAAGAATTGAACAAAATGCATAGCAAAGCAAGGAAAGAATGAAGCAATGAAAGCAGAGATTTATTGAAAATAAAAGTACACTCCATAGTGTGGGAGCCCGCCAAGCAGCAGCTCAAGGGCCCTAATACAGAATCTTCTGGGGTCCAGATACCCCTATAGGTTTCCCATTGGCCACTTGGTGTTCACCCCATGTAAATGAAGTGATGGCTTGCAATCAGTTTGATTGATTGCTGCTCACAATCAATCAGAGGCTGAAGTGAAGTTACAAAGGTTACACTCCTATGCAAATATCTGATTGGTTGCAGAAAGCAACCAATTAGAGCTAAAGTGAAGTTACAAAGTTGCACTCCTATGCAAATGAAGACTGGCCTGCAATCAATCTGACTGGTGGCTATCCCGACCAGTCAGAAGCTGAAGTGAAGTTACAAAGTTACACTCCTATGCAACCAATCAGAGGTACTTTCAATTTTCCATGTGTCATGCAGAAAAGGTGGAAGTTTGCAAAGTGAGTAGCCTCTGGTACTTTTGTTACTGAGGCATGGAGAGTTGGTGGAAGGAGTTCCTTTTGATTTAGTTCTAGAAAGTCAGGGAGAATCAGCCTTAGGTTCCCTGCCTCCAGACCCTATTTCCTGCTTCAGTGTGGGGAATTAGGATGGTGGCAGGAATGGGATAGCAGTGGGTGGGAAGGAATATCTGTTAGGACATCAAAGATTGAGAGGTAGTAGGAGTCCAGAACAAGCTGGGCAAGGCATGGATTTTGGGTTTTATTCTGTGCGATGGGAAGCCATTGGAAGATCTTGAGCCAGGTGTGACCTGATCTGATCTATGTTTTATTTCAGAGATCTCGGTGGTGGCAGATACCTTGCCTGTTAGGCTGGGGTTGGTTGCTACTTGAAGGCTTCTAGGTTTCCCAGCTCCTTTCAACCTGGGCAGCTTTACCTTGATCTATTTTGCATATTGGGCTTCTGGATAGATTTTTTTTTTTTTTTTTAAGGAAAGATTTCCACAGCTTTGAAAACTTTGGAAAATTACTGTTTTATATTACCTGTTATATTTATAAAAACCAGTGGGAAGTGGAAAAATTAAAGTGATGGGGAGTGATTATCTCATAAATTTTACTCCATTGAAACAAAGATGGAAACCACAGTAGGGCAGGAGGCTGTAAGTCTTAACCTCAGCTGGAACATCTGTGTTTAAACTAGTTCAGTTCTTCCTTCGTGTTAACTAGAAAGGAAAAGGAAGTCAAAGATGAGGATCATTTGGGAATTTACAGTACTTTTTAGTTGGATGGGAATAGAAGTCTGTTCAAAGTGGTGTATTATTCACACCCATCTTTAGGAACAGGTTTTATAGTCAAGGCAGGATTGCCTGTACAATGCGAAACTGAGGTTTAAAAACATGCATTGTAAATTTATTTATCATTTTAAATGAAACTTTTTATTTTTACTTATTTCCCTTTGCATTACACTGGTGAATGGGAAATTTCTATATATATATATATATATATATATATATATATATATATATATAATGTTTGAATTTTTAAGAATTCATAGTTAGATGTCTTCATGAATCTTAAAAATTTTTATGCCGCAGGGGCATTACCTTATTGTTGCATAAGTTGTTGCATGACATTTATTCAATGACAACATTGTGCTAGGGCTTTTGTTTTAAATATGATTTATCTTAAAATTATCTTAAATTATTTTTAAAAATAGGATTTATTTAAACATCATTATTCCTTTAAAGCTCAAAACCTCATCCCATTCCAGCAGGTATAGCTAAAACAATAACAAAAACACCTCAAAACTTCAGTAAAAGTATGTCAATGCTCTATGTTGAGCATTTTGCATGCATTTACTCTTTAAATCTCCACAACAACTCCAAAACCTGGCATTGTTTTACCTATTTCATAGATAAGGAAACTGAGTCATAGATAGTGAAGCAGTTGACTCAGTGTCAAAAAGCAAAGTGGAAGAGCTGAGCTTGGCTGGTAGATCTTTTGGTTTCAAGGCCTGCTCTTTGGCTGCTGTGGGGAAGGGGAACCATCTCCCAGGATGGGGAAGGTGGTTTATCTGGAATGATCTAAGTAGAAGTCTACATCTAGGTGGCAAAGAGAAATTTCACATCCTTTACCCCTCCTGTGAAAACACATCTACTTTCTACTTGAGCCCATCGTCTGGCAACCCCACAAAAACTGTTCCTAATGCTGTGAATTACAGAACCTTAACTTATCTGCATTTTTGTGTTCTTTTAGGGATGGATTTACTACTTGTAATATATATATATATTTAAATTGCACAATAAAACTTCAAAACTTTGATATCCATAAAATAATATAAATGGTGCTTGTCAGCAAAGTGTGTCCCTGGATGTGAATCCCTAATTATAAGATATTTATTAAAGTCTTTTTCCTTCTCAAGGAATGGAGAAATATAGGAATATTGGTCCTTAGGATGATCACTAATAAATTTATTTTGTAGTTCTGAACACATAAAAGCTTTGTCTATATTCTTTGGATATTAAAGTGTAAAAAAATTGTAATTGATTAAAAGTTGGATATTGACACTAAACAGGAAGAAACTGACATAATTTATATGAATGTGCTTAGGTCACTTACAATGCAGTCAGTAAATGATAATGGAATCTAAAGATCTTCAGCTAGAGAAAATGAGGCTAAGGAGGAACTTAAACGGCCAAGTTTGTCTTCAGTGTCTTCTCTTTGCCTTTTCACTGTCTCTTTTGTCTCTCTGTTACTCTTCCTTACTCTGAAAAAATAAAGACAATAGGGTAACAAACAACATTTCAGAAAAGTAGGATTAAAAGTATAGTCTTAGCCTAGCAGATTTTAAAACATATTGTAAGGTTACAAATATTCAAACAGTGCTTGGCCAGCAAGTAGGCCAAGCAGATGATGAAGCAGACTAGAAGGTCAAGAAACAGACTTGCTTCCCATTATGAAGGGGAACAGAATCAGTTTGGGAGAGACTGGATGGATTATTCAAAAACTAATTTTTGTATAATTTTCCAATTACCTGGAAAAGAATACAAAAGTATTCCCTTAGTGCTTATGTCAGAATAAATTCTATGTAGGTTAAGATTTTAATGTAAAAACAAAATTCTATAAAATACTAGAACAAAAATAATAATCTTAGGATGACATAGGGCTTTTCAAAGCATATTCTAAAGCAGAAATAAGAAGTGTTGGCTGATTTTATTAAATTTTAACTAAGAACTTCTATATGATTAAAGATATAATACGCAATTGAAAGGTTCACAAACTTGGACCAAAATGTGCAATCATATATAAAGAGTTAATAATTATTAAATAGTGAGGCCTTACAGATAGAAAAGGTCATCACCCCAATATCATAAGTGAAGTTTATGAATAGATAGTTCACTGAAGAAACATAACTGTTTAGTAATTGTTTAAAAAAACACCTTTCATGTCACAGTTAATCAAATATATACATACTGAAACAAAGAAATGCCTTTTTTTTGCACGTTAGACTTTCAGAGATTACAAAGCACCCCATAAGTCTGGAGTAGGGTATAGGGAAATTGGCAGGAGAGGGTTATACATTTCTAATGAAAAATTTAGCAGTGGGCATCAGAAACTAAAAATGTTTATAGCTTTGGACCTAGTTGTTTCACTTAAAGTATTTAAGGAAATCACTGGAAATACAGACAAAAACTTTTGTACAATAATATTAACTATGGCACTAACAATCACAAATATTTAATGCTATAGGAGATTGTTCAGGATAAAATTATAAGTAAATAAAGATCTCAATTTTGATTAAGAAAAAATATATATCAATTATACCTCCATAAAGTGTTAAAAAAGAACATACATACATGTATCGACAAATACATACAGATACAGAAAGAAAATACATCAAATTGTTAATAGTGGTTATCTTTGGCATTATATAGATAATTTTTATTTGTGTCTTTAAATTTTCATGACATCTCTGAAATTTCTACAATGCTTATGTATTTTCTTTACATCTAAAAGGGAAGATTCAATAAAATTTTTTTAAAAGGGCCTTCTGTTTGACTTTAGACAAATTTGAAGCAAATCATCTGGTTGGCTGCCTAGTTAAATGATCAACCTTTGGTGCTTCAGTGTGAGCAAATTTGTGTATCTTTTCCTACTGTAGCTAAGAGAAGGGCCATGGGCAAGGTAGTGAGAGAGAGAAGGCAGACCTAGGCAAGCTGCCGTATGCCCTGAGCACTTTTGCTTTTGTGGGCCACTTCTTCCAAACAACAAACAATCAAAAAATCAAAAGTTACATTTTACAATTGTGTTGGTGTATAGATCAGTATAATCCAGGCTGAGTTATATTTATTTTTTTCTTCTGATTTTAAAATAAAACCTTTTTGTGGGCTCCTAAAAGGAACATGGCCTAGGCACTGTGCTAACCAAGCCCAGTGGGGGAGTTGGCTCTGGGCCCAGGTGGGAGGCTTAGGGACAGGCCAGGGATTAAGGAGATACCACAGTGGAGGGGTAGGATTCTAGAAGGCAGGATGGAACAATGCCCTCTACTCCACCAGTGGCCTTGAGCAGCTGTTTATTGTTCGTCCTTGAAAGAACAATCAAATTTCAGGTTATTAGGGAGTCGTCTCCAAACCCTGCTCTTACTTGTGTGTCATATTTCCAAGGCCTTTTATGGGAAGGTGTGTTAGAAATCTATGTGACTCTCTGTTTGCAAGTAAGAGGGCTTGACAAGAGGCAAGGTGACTCCCAGGTTTCTGATAAGGGCACCTGAGGCAGTGGTGGGACCATTCTCCAATGTACACTTCACAGAGGAAGATTTCTATTTAGATACCTTGAATTGTAGGTGATTTGAGCACATGAAGGAGGTAGGAAATAAAGCCCTGGGGGTGTTGTAGAACTCAGAGGAGAGGTATATGCTCAACTGGTGGTCTTGGACATCCATGCGCAGGAAGTGGTTGATGCTGTGAGCATGGTTGAGTGAAGGGAGGTGGCAGGAAGCGGGATTTCTGGAATGCTTTCAGAAGTTGAGGCCAAGGAGACCTGGCAGCAGACGAGGAAAACCTCAAGACAGTGATGTCGACACCAAGAAAGGAAGCAGTTTCTGAAGGAGGATGTGATTTACAGTTTCAAAGGCCATAAGGAGGTTTATAAAGATCAAGATTAAAAAGTAAGATGATTTAAAAGTTAGGCAGCTGTTGGTGATCTTACCGAGAACATTTTGTGCCATGCCAGATTAAAGTGTGTTTAGGAATAAATGGATGGGGAAACAAAGAGAAAAGATGCTCTTTTCAGAAGCTGGCTGTGAAAGGGAAGCAAGTATCAAGGTCATAGTAAATGTTATTATTCTTTAGCTTTATAGTCACGTGCTGCAGAACGACATCTTGGTCAGTGACCTACCACATATACAACATTGGTCCCATGGGATTATAATACCGTATTTTTAATGTACCTTTTTATGTTTGATATGGTTTTCTATGTCCCCATCAAATTTCATGTCGAATTGTAATCCCCAGTGTTGGAGGTGGGGGCTAGTGGGAGGTGATTGGCTCATGGCAGTGGTCCTTCATGAATGGTTTTAGCACTATCCCCTTGGTGCTGTTCTTGTGACAGTGAGTTATCTTGCAGTCTCGTTGTTTAAAAGTGTGAGCACCAGCTGGGTGCAGTGGCACATGCCTGTAATCCCAGCACTTTGGGAGGCTGAGGGGGCAGATTGCGAGGTCAAGGGATCAAGACCATCCTGGCCGCCATGGTGAAACCCTATCTCTGCTAAAAATACAAAAATTAGCTAGGTGTGGTGGTGCACACCTGTAGTCCCAGCTACCTGGGAGACTGAGGAAGGAGAATTGCTTGAACCTGGTGCAGTAAGCCGAGATCCCACCACTGCACTCCAGCCTGGAGACAGAGTGAGACTCTGTCTCACGAAACAAACAAACAAAAAAAGTGTGAGCACCTTCCCCATCTCTCTATCTCATCTCTCATGGCTCCAGCCATGTAAGACATGCCTGCTTCCCCTTCCTTTTCTGCCATGATTGTAAGTTTCCTGAAGCAGCCCCAGCAGTAGAAGCCATTATGCTTTGTGGACAGCCTGCAGAACCGTGAGGCAATTAAACCTCTTTTCTTCATAAATTACCCAATCTTGGGTATTTCTTTATAACAATGGGAGAACAGACTAATACAATGTTTACTCAAATACCTACCATTTGTTACAGTTGTCTGTAGTATTCAGTACAGTCACCTGTGGTACAGGTTTGCAGCTTAGATGCTGTAGGCTCTACCATATAGTCTAGCTGTGTAGTGGGCTCTACATTTAGGTTTGTGTAAGTACAATTAAATCACTAATGATGGATTTCTCAGAACATATCCTCATCATTAAGTGCAATATGACTGCATTTATAAGAAAGGAGGCAATAGAGCATGTTTGTATGTTGAAGGGTATGAAAGTGTATGGGTTGAATGGTGTCACCCAAAATTCATTCATTGAAGTCTTAACCCCTGGTACCTCAGAATGTGACCCTATTTGAAAATAAAGTCTTTGCAGATGTATTTAGTTGAGATAAGGTGAAACCGAAATAGGGTAGGCCTCTAATTCAGCATGACTGCTATTCTTATTAAAAGAAAAAAAAAAGGCTGGGGAGGAGAAATTTGGACACAGACATGCAAACAGAGAGAAGGCCATATGAACATGAAGGCAGAACTTGGAGTCATGTGTCTAGAAGCCAAGGAATGCCAAAGATTGCCAGCAACCACCAGGAGCCAGGTAAGAGGCCTGGAAGACACCCTTCCCTGGCACCTTCGGAGGGAACTTGGCCTTGGTGATGTCTTGATTTTCTTTTAGTCTCCAGAATTGTGAGACAATACATTTCTGATGTTTAAACCACTCTATTTGCAATACTTTGTTACATCAGCCCTAACCAACTATCAGAGAGAGAGAGAGAGAGAGAGAGAGAGAGAGACTTCTGAATAAATCCCAATCTCAGGATCTAACTAAGTGGGATTGTTGGTGCAACTAGCTGCTTAGTGACCACCATAGGAAATGGATTAAAAATATATGTGGAAATGTCAGCACACCAGACTAGGTAACATTAAGAGGGTCCTGTCCAGTTTTCTGGTTGTATCTTTTCAACCTGGAAGCCATTGCTATATACTGCCTGCTGGAGACAAAAATCTTCGTGAGCTTTTTAAAAAAATTGATCGCTTCTCTATTACATAAGCTCAATAAAATCTAACATCACAAGGCATAATTCATAGTGCTCTCGGAGCCAACAGTTACAGTAACTTGGCGATATAAATCTTGGTAGTATTGACAGAAAGTGTTTATATAGATATTTCCAAATACCTCAACTTAGGCAGAAAAGTGAGAGCGAAAAAGTAACAAATTGCACTCAACAATAGTTTAACAAATTGATTTCCAGTAAAATGAAAATGAAAAAAGATTCATATCTTGGCTGAATATTAATTTGTATGTTCTTTATAGAGGGTCAACCGAATGAAAACTATATACATCAAGAAGAGCTAGAAATTTATTCCCTGAAATGAAGCTGTTGCTTACCTCTAACTTGATCTTCATTTATTTGTTTTTTGGGAGCAAATGCATCATCAGATAATTGCTATCTTATTTACTTTGTAAATGATTTTAAATTATGTTGATTGTGCTAAAGGGATATAAGTTTTACGGTAAATGGCAGAAAGACTGTTTTGTGTTTATGGATTGCCTAGGATAAGTGGATATACGATGTGGGAACGTTCAATGGTGACGTGTAGTGTAAGGAGAAGGAGAAAGTGGGAAAGGGGCAGTAAATGGACAGTTTGAGCTGTGTGGCCTCGGGTAAACCTCTCAGGGCCTATTTCCTCCTCTCTACGAGAGGTAATAAGACCTAGCTCACTGTTGTTTGTGAAAGCATCTAGAAGAATGTCTGAGGTAGAGTAAAAGCACAATTGATGTTAGTGGTGTCGCTTTAAATCGGGGCTTGCAGTGGAAAGCAATGTGGTGGAATAGGAAACCTGGATTTTGGTAAATACTCATCTGCAAGCAAATTTCAGCTCAGCTTCTTACCAGTGTGTGGTTGACTTTTTTTTTTTTTTTGAGAGGGAGTCTTGCTCTGTCACCCGGACTGGAGTGTAGTGGTACAATCTTGGCTCACTGCAACCTCTGCCTCCCAAGTGATTCTCCTGCCTTAGCCTCCTGAGTAGCTGGCATTACAGGCATGTGCTACCATGCCTGTCTAATTTTTTGTATTTTTAGTAGAGATGGGGTTTCATCATGTTAGCCAGGATGGTCTCAGTCTTCTGATCTCATGATCCGCCTGCCTCAGTCTCCCAAATTGCCGGGATTACAGGCGCAAGCCACTGTGCCCAGCCATGTGGTTGACTCTTAACCAGTTACTGAACTTCCCTAAGCTTCATTTTCTTCATCTTATGATTTTGTAAGGTTTTATGTTGATCCAGTGAGATAATATAAAAGAAAGTGTCTGGCATTGCGACTATCAGGGCCACTGCTGGTCTATATGGCAACTTATGGGAATTACAAAAAATCCACTCTTTCTTCAAGTGATTTTACTTCTGCTTATTAGGAAATTGTCCTAATATACTGAAAATTAGAACAAGACACTTAACTGCCATCTGCCAGAAAACTGTCAAAATATATGTACACATCAAGAAGTAACCTAAATGTCCATCAACAGACAAATGGATACAAACATTGCGGTGCATATACACAGTGGAGCCGATTCAGCCATAAAAAAGAATGCGATCCTGCCATTTGCAGCAACATGGATGAAAATATGGAATTACGTGAAGTGAAGTAAGTCAGGCACAGAAAGACAAACTTTACACATTCTCACTCATTTGTGGGAGCTAAAAATTAAGACAATTGAACTCATGGAGATAGAGAGCAGAATCATGGTTACCAGAGGCCAGGGAAGGTAGTGGGGCGGTGGGGGGTGGAGATTGTTAATGGGTACAAAAATACAGTTAGATAGGATGAATAAGATCTAGTATTTGAGGCCGGGCGCAGTGGCTCATGCCTGCATTCCCAGCACTTTGGGTGGCCGAGGTGGGTGGATCACGAGGTCAGGAGATAGAGACTATCCTGGCTAACATGGTGAAATCTAGTCTCTACTCAAAATACAAAAAAAATAGCTGGGCATGGTGGCGTGTGCCTGTAATCCCAGCTACTCAGGAGTCTGAGGCAGGAGAATAGCTTGAACCTGGGAGGCGGAGGTCGCAGTGAGCCAAGATAACCCCACTGCACTCCAGCCTGGGCATCACAGTGAGACTCCATCTCAAAAAAAAAAAAAAAGAAAAAGAAAAAAAGGAAAAAGAGCTAGTAGTTGGTAGCATAACAGGTTGATTACAGAACAGGGTAATTATAGTCAACAATAATTTATTGTACATTTTAAAATAGCTAAAAGAATCTAATTGGAAATGTTTGTAACACAAATGACAAATGACAAATGCTATAGGTGATGGACACCCCATTTACCCTGATGTTATTATGACATATTGTATGCTGGTATCAAAATATCTCATGTCCCTCATAAATATATGCATCTGCTATGTACCCATAAAAATTAAAGACAAAAACAAAAACAAATCTCTGGTGTCTACATGTGGATTGTGGTTCTTTTGTGGAATACACAATCTATAGAGACTTAAATGGCAAACAGCCCAAAAATATGGCACAAAATGTGATGGTTTAATGCATATTTCCTCCTCTTCTCTCTTCCTTTTTCTTTTGTCTTCCTTTATTTTTACAGGCAGGGCACACCCATTGACAGATCTTTCAACTTTACCTGGGCAGTCTGCATCCTAAATGGTGTTGCCACAACTCCTAATGAAGGGTCTCCGTGGGGAGCAAAAGTTATCAAGTCGTCAAGACTGTTCCCCTTCAGTAGTTGACTTTTCTGGTTCCCACCCTTACTCAGGGTTATCATCTCCCCTTATCTTCTTGAGGAGATAAGAAGGTGGGGGGATAATGAGAAACCCATTTTCTACTGAGGAGCTGTTTTTGATTTCCTCAGGTTTTCACAGTGAAATCTGAGGAAACCTGAGGAAATCAAAAGGAGCTCCTCAGTTGAAAAAGGCAGCTGAATGCTGGGTGACAGTGGCTGAACGGGGAAGCCGTCAGGCAAAGATGAAGTGAGGCCGGACGAGTGCTACCGTGTCTGCGCTTTAATCTTACCCGTGATCCCTCCTCATTTGTTGGAGGTTTTTGTCCACAGCCAACAGTCTTCCTAGTCACCCCAATGCTTGCACCCATAATTGATGACTTCAACTCGCAGGAGCTGACCTGTCTAACGCTTGGCTCAGTGACTTTCATCTCCATTCTGTTGCAGCGACCATACTTATTATCAAATACTGCAACGTTTTCAAAATCCCTGCTCCACTCACCACACTTTCCAGTTGAAACCTCTACTTCCAGTTGTCTGCTATAACAATTCCTTGGTGTCATTAAGACTTCCGGTCCACGAACCACCCTCTTTTCTCTGTGTCTTACAGTCCCCTTCTGTCCTTTCCTTCCCTCATTATCCAACTCTGTGTTCATATCACATTATTACAATCCATTCACTTATAGATAATCTGAATTCCCTTGATTCTTTCATCTTTTGGCCCATTTACCTGGCAAAATCCTAACCCAGGATGAGACAGCATTCACCTGAGCACCTGGGCACTGCCACATTTATAATGTGTTGCAGTCCGACCTCAGACCTCAGACAAGGTGCTTTCCCACACTCCCAGTGACTTTTGTATGACTTGCTTGTTAAACTTCCCACCCCTTCCTTCATTTCTCTCAACTGATTTTCAGCGGATGAACTTATCTTCTTGTTTTTCGAGACGGAGTCTTGCTTTGTCACCCAGGCTGGAGTGCAGTCTTGGCTCACTGCAACCTCTGCCTCCTGGGTTCAACTGATTCTCCTGCCTCAGCCTCCCAAGTAGCTGGGACTACAGGTGCATGCCACCATGCCCAGCTAATTTTTGTATTTTTAGTAGAGACAGGGTTTGTCTCTACTAAAATGTTAACCAGGATGGTCTCAATCTCCTGACCTTGTGATCTGCCCTCTTCTACCTCCCAAAGTGCTGGGATTACAGGCGTGAGGCACCAAACCTGGCTGAACTTCTCTTCTTTGAGAAAACAGAAGCCATTTGGTGGAAACACCTTCATCTTTCCATTACCGTATCTACAGGACTTCCTCTGTCTTAATTCACCTCTTTGCTGTTCTCTTCTAGAACATCCTGCTTCACATCTCATCTTTGTGTCTTCTCCTCTTTCCTTACCTTACTCTCATCCCCCACCCCTGCTACCAGATCATACAAGCATCCTCAAATTCCTCTCTTGACCCAATGTTTTTTTGGTAATTGCTCCATTTCTCTGCTTCTCGTTTATTGTCAAACTTCTTAAAAGAGCTTTCTGGCTTTTATCTGTACAGAAAAAGAGTATTTTACCCTTGTCAGTTTTCACTGCTCAACACATGGAGCCTCCCTAGTCCCCATTTTAATTAGCTTGATAGCAGCAGTCAACAAAGTAGGAAACTCTCTCTTCTTAAAGCACTTTCTTCTTTCGGCTTCTGGGGCAGCACCTTCTCCTAGTTTTACAGCAGCCTCCCTAGATTCTTCTGCTCTATTCTACCCCTAACTATTAGATTTTTCTCATGGGTTGATCATAGGCCTCTTTTTTTCAACACTCTCCTCTAGGTCATCCTCGATATTCCCATGTTTTAAAATACCACCTGTGCAATGATGATTCCAGCCCCAACTATTCTTCTGAGCTCAAGATCAAACGGCTTCCCAGCCTGGCCAGTCACATGGGCACACCCAACCACAGGAGAGGGAGGAGAATGATTCTTCCATGTGCCTTGAAGAGTAGAAAACCAGATATATTTGGCTAATTTATCCATGACTAAAAAAGGTGATAATGACAAGATTTTAGGCCATGTATGGTGATCGGTTTTGCATACACAGGCTATTTGGCCACCCTCAAGATTTACTACATGGATGACTACATAGAGCAGCTTCCATGTAAAAAATATTAATGCTTTAGAGCCCCATGATGATATCCTGGGATGTCAAAAAAAAAAAAAAAAAAAAAAAAAAAAAAAAAAAAAAAAAAAAAAAAAAAAAAAAAAAAAAAGACTGAATGACTTACTTAGCATCTCTGCTTGGATGTTTAACAGATATCTTAAGACATAAAGTGTCTATAAAATTCTTAATAGCCACTTCATTTCCCAAAATGTTTGTCCCAAAGCCTTCACTATTTCAGTAAATGGGATCATCCCATAGCCCAAGCCAGAAACCACAGAGTCATCCTTTATTTTTCTCTCTTCCTTACCTCTCAAATATAATCCATCACTAACATTTTGGACCTTACTTCCAAAATATCTTTCCACTTCATGCACTTCTCTCCATTTCTACTGCCATCAGCCAGGTTCCATCAACATCATCTCTCTCCTGGGCAACTGCTCCTAACCTGGCTTCCCAATTTTACTCTTGTAGTCTTTCAAACTACAGTCCACCCAGCAGCCATAGTGGCTCTTATACAATGCAAATCTCATTATGCCGTTTCCCTGGTGAAAGTCTTCAGAAATTTTCAGAAAGTGTTCAGAAATTTTCCATTGCTCTTGGAATAAAAGCTGAATACCATTCCATGTCCACACAAACCTGCCCTGTATAATTTGTCTCTTTCCATCTTTCCACCCTCATTTCATCCCCCTTGCCCCTGACTCACTGTTCTTATGTCCTCTTCCATTTTCCCCTGCATGCCAAGTCTTCTCCTTCCTTGGGGATTTTGTATGTGCCTTCTATTTGGAATTTTCTTCCTTTAATCTTTGTAAGTCTTGTTCCTTCCCAACTTTTGGGTCTTCTTTTAACTGTCACCTTTCCTGTCCACCTTATGTCAAGTGAGCCTCCACCTCTGATATTCTCATTCTCTCCTAGTGCCCTGTTCCTTTTCTTCACAGCATTCATCACTATTATAATTTCATATTTATTTCTTTGTTCATTTTTTTATGCCTGGTTCTCCCACTAGTCTGGCAGCCCCATGAAGGCAGATACCATGTTGGGTTGTCCTCCACTGTAAGCCCAACACTTAGCATAATGGTTAGCACCTAGCAGGCACGTTTGCTAAATTTTTATTGAATGAATCAGTTGTTAGATTTTGGTTAAGTCCATTATTACTTCTGGACTTTAGCTTACTCACCTGGATTACCTAAAGTATCACTCTAAGATTAATAAAATGATATAAGAAATGTTATGAGTTATTGTGTTTTTAAAACTATGTGTTTCCATTTTAATTAGTACCTACTAATTCCCTGCCAGGAAAAATAAGAAAATTAGCACTCCCACTTCCTTCCATTTTCCTCCCCTCCTGTTTTTGTAATATGACTTTATTAAATATTGGGAAAATGTATAACATTAACACCTGTTTTGTAGCTCTTATTCCCTCAATTGCTTAATCTTAATTTTCTACTTAAATGGATTAGTTGCTTACCATCTGTATACATTTAGGTTCTTGGTTTTATGCAATGAAAATCAACTTTGGTTAACTTAGACAGAAAAAGAATTGATCAGATGATATTGGTGGTTCACAAGTGGGAAGACCAGGAAATCCTATTCAGAAGATGGGTGGGAACCAAGGATGACTAAGCAGTGGGAAAACTCCACTGGGGACCTGCCATGTGATTCTCTGGTTGGGCCACACCCAGGGCCCACCCCTGGGAACTCTGTCCCTGTCTTTCTCCCTCTGTCTCCTTCCTTCATCCTTCCTCCTTTTCTCTCTTCTTCCCTTGCATTTCTTCTGCCTCCTCCTTTGCTGTAGTATGTTTGGATGGTTTCCTGTCATCTTGTTTCCTTTTTGTTATGCTTAGTGTGAGTAGATTTTACAGTGTCTGCTGCAATAGAGTGTGAATGCATCCCTGTTGATCCTTCCACTGTATCTGAGTCCTCATCTTTTTCCACTCGAGTTGTTAGAAGACTGGATGTTTTGTTTTCCTTCTGCTTTTTGTTTTTTGATTGGCCCTTGGGAATGAGTAAAGCAGAGGGAAGATGGGGAAGGGGCAGCTGAAGCTCTGGAGACCATCAGAAGACCCATCCTGTGTTCCATATTCTGATTTTATCAAGTGTCTTCTATGAGAATTTACCCCAGCTAATTGGGGTGGATCATATTCCATGTGCCAGAGTCCCCAGGCTTCAGATTATCCCATACCCTCTCACCTCACCCCACTCTCGGCCGTGGATTCACTGAATGGCTGTGAAATCTTCATTTCTGGCAGAGAAAAATGGGCTTTTGGTGTCTCCTCTCATGTCATCCATCTCAACTTATAAGCCATTTTTATTCTTTCCCAACTGAAAGACAGAAAATGTGAAGATATATCCTCAAGTTACTGCTTTTTAGATTTGGAATAAAGTGGTTGCAGTGTAGGACTTTTTTCACTCCTCGGTGTTACTGCATCTGATGGGCTGGGGTCAGGGAGAGGCCTGAAGTGGGGCTGAGGCCAAAAGTCAGGCTCAGGGCTGTGCTAGGCCAGAAACTTCTGCTTTGTTCCTTAACTGTCCCTTGCTTGGTTGTCACTGATGAAATTTCTACCAACTGCTTGACTGTAAGCATTGGAGGAGGGAGATTCTGTGTTTACCTTTATTGGTCTAAACATTCTGATAATAGACCCCCATCTGCTTATTCTCAATCACTTGTGAGCCAAACAGTGTTAGCAAATACTGCCATAGATGGGTAGGCTTTTCTGGTGAAAACTGGGAAGCCCAAGTTGTATCTTATCAAGTTCCCTACATTTTCTGCACAGAGGAGGGCATTAAGGGATCAATAGCTAGGAGTATTTCTTTCTCTAGGGACAACGTTAGGTCTATGATTTTGCAGTCTCATAAAACAGTATTGTTAAATGTCAGATCCAGTTTAGACTGAATAATTTTAAGAGTAGTGTGATGGTTAATTTTATTGCCAACTTGGCTAGGCTATGGTACCCAGGTATTTGGTAAAACACTAGTCTCCATGTCGCTGTGAAGCTATTTTAAAGATGTGATTAACACTTAAATCAGTGGACTTTGAGTAAAGTAGATTACTCACTTTAATGTGGGTGGGCCTCATACAATCGGTTAAAGGCCCTAAGACATAAAAGACTGACTCTCCTAAGGACAAGGGAATTCTCCCTGAAGGCTGCCCTTGGACTTGAGTTACAACATCAGCTCTTCTCTGGATCTCAAGCCTGCCAATCTGTCCTGCAGATTTTGGATTTGTCAGCCCCCAAAGTCACATGAACCAATTCCTTAAAATTAATCTCTCTCTCTCTCTCTTTTTTTTTTTTTTTTGAGACAGAGTCTAACTCTCTTGCCTAGGCTGGAGTGCAGTGGTGTGATCTCGGCTCACTGTGATCTCCGCCTCCCAGGTTCAAGTGATTCTCCTGCTTCAGCCTCCCAAGTGGCTGGGACTACAGGCACCTGCCACCACGCCCAGCTAATTTTTTGTATTTTAGTAGAGACGGTGTTTCACCATGTTGGCTAGGATGGTCTCGATCTCCTGACCTTTTGATCTGCCCACCTCGGGCTCCCAAAGTGCTGAGATCACAGGTGTGAGCCACTGCATCCGGGCCTCTTTCTCTTTCTCTTTCTCTCCTTCTCTCTCTCTCTGTTGCTAACCTCCAAGGTCAGCATATATAGGATCCACCAAGATAAAATTTGTGGCAAAGGAAGGAGGCAGATTCTGGAGCCAGACTGCCTGGTTTCAATCCCCAGCTTCACCACTTACTTGCTGTATGATGGGCAGGTTACATACCCTCCATGTGCCTCAACTTCCTCATTTATAAAATGGGACAGAAGTTGACATGTATCTCCTAAGAGTATGTGAAAATTAATCGAGATAATAGATGCAGAACATTTAGAATATTTTCTGATACGTAGCAATTCCTTAATAAATGTTGGCTATTATCAGAGGTCCACATTATCCCATATCTGAAGCCTCAAGGAGCATGTACTATAGCTAGCTATATAGCACTACCATCAGGGTCTTGGTAGTCCCTGATAATCACACACAGTCTTAATGTATGCAGTGAAATGCACTAGGAGAGCCAAATAAACATACATAAACAACCTCATACAGGTTCAGGTCAGGTTTTGCTACCAACTGAGTTAGGGAAAAAACTTGGTTTTCAGCGCTTTCTGGATTTTGGAGTTGTGGATAACAAGCACAGGGGAGAAAAGTGATTCGGCGCTGGATAGAAAATGGGGGAAATACAAGAAACACTGTATATCTAACANCAGACTTGCATCATATAAGTTATGCTTTTAACACACCTGAAAACAAGTTGGCTTGTTGGGTGAGCTTAGTTAATATTTCACACTTGAACACTAGAACATACCTATCATAAAAATAATTTTTGTTTAGGCATAATTGATAAAGAGCTATTTTTTAGACTCAATTAGGCAAAGACAGTTGCTTCTGAGACTTCCCCGGGTTTTTGCGACTAAAGCCATGATGTCAGGGTGGAGAGAATTCTTGCTGTGCTGCTTGTCACAGCAGGGGATATGCCCCCACATCACACTACATCCTACGTGTTCTTTACACAACTTGCTAGTTTGAGAGACCCAGACTGACAGTGTGCTGGAAGGAAGCCAGGGGCCATAGACTCTTGTTGGAATGGGGGGAATGATCATATTCTTATATCCATTCAGCATATTTTTTGAGCACTTACTCTTTGCCCAGTATAATAAACTTTTTCTGTGTAGCATTTTATTGTTTATGCAGTGTTTCATGTGCATTGCCTTTTTAAATAACTCTATGGGGAAGGTAGTACATATTGTTATCCATGTTTTACTGGTGAAGAAGCAAAGTCGTACATAGTTTGTCACTTTAAGACACAGAATTAGCTGACCTGGGACAAAAACCCACTTCTTTACTTTTCCTCTGTGCCACGAGTAATAGATGTTTGCACCTTATGAAAATAGGGATGAATATACTTTTTAATAAAAGCCATAAGGAATAAACTGTTTAGTAGTGATTGGTATCAACCATCAGATAGGATTTAAATAGCTCTGGCAAAAGATCTTCTCAAGGAACGTGTTTCAGTTTAAGGCAGTTAATCAGATATTTCCTATTGCAAAGGGTTTCCGTGTGTCTGGGTGCTGTGAGCCATCACTCAGATCTCCCTTTGAGGACTAAGGGACTTACTCCTTTTACTCCTGGGAAGGTCGTTGGCTGATGTTATTCTTTGGGAATTACCATCCGGTGGAGAGACAGCATTCTTGTTCAAGGTCATCCTCCTTACTTGGGGCAGCCCACGTCCAGTGATTGGCCACTATTGAGGTATGAAAGCCCAGCCCCCTTGTCCAGATTGGGGACAACTCTGGAGAGCCATGCCTGCTCCAGGCCTCCCTGTGGGGTTGGCTGAGGCCATGCTGTGGTGGCACTGCAGTCCAGTCTCTCTCACTGCCCCTTCCTTTCCTCTGCCCCACTGGTGTTGAACCAAGAACACTCCCCAATACACCTCTGCACAGAAATCATAGGAATTCAACTTGCAAAACTAGGTCTCAATGTGAGGTGGAAAGGAAGTCATTCTCAGGTCTTCATTGTGTGAGAAAAGACTCACTTTTGAGATCTTCTTTCTTTGATCCTTAAAAAGGAAACCCCTCAAAATTGACCCCCTTTGAAATTCACTACATCCTTTTGCTGAACGAGACACTCTGCCATTTGTTATTTCCCTTTATTTACTAACGTTCACTCTAGCTTTAATTTATCTCAAAATGTGAATAGCCAAGCCTACTTGAACCAATTTTGCAGTTGAAATTTGTTGCAGAACAGAAAATTGCGTGAGGAACTTGAAGGACGAGTCATTTGTTGGAAGAGGAAATGCAGAACATTATAGCAGACTGGAGTGCTTTTGGTAATGATGCATGGGGCTGAAATGATGTGAAAGGGAAATCATTTAACCATGTAAATTGAACAAAGGAGAATTCCGTGATAATGACCCAAGGCCCAAGTATTCAGGAAAAGAAAATGGTGGGTGTTGGAATGAGGTCACCCTGATGCATGTGGCATTGGGTCTAGCAGGTTGCTTTGGTTTGGCAACCTGGTTTGATTCTCTGCCAGAGCATAAGTTGGTTTTCATCTCAACAGTCCTTTTGCTCCTTGAAGGGTGAGAAAATAGGCCCATTTTACAATATACCATGAAATATTTTAGGGTGAGCTATTTTAGGGAAGGAGGATTTTAACAAACAAGTTGGCAACTCAATTTGATCTGGAGTTTCCAGGTTGAAGCAGTTGCATTTTCTAGAGAAAAGGAAGAGGAGGAAGGGCTGTTATTGTTTTCATTGTTTTTTCTAATATTTCCTACCAAGCAACTGCTTTGGGATAATAACAAAATGATTTTGCTATGGAAAAAATGCAGAGAAAAGAAACTAGGGCCGTTTGATTGGCTAATAATGAACATAAAGGACTTCATGCTTGTTGAATGGCAGATTGAAATTCAGTGTGTATTCATGCAGATCTTATGGGGGTGGTATTGGATTGGACCACAAATTAGTGCTGGCATTAATGAGATGGAAGCTGTAAAATACAGAGAGTTCCAATAACCATGATCTCTGATAAGGCCCAGTTGAAAGCACCCAGACCATTCAGACAAGTTCTGTGTGAAAGCAGAGCAATAAACAACAAAAAGACATTCAAAATGCAGGAAAAAAAACTGGGGATTATATAACTGACTAAACTGGTATTAGAGTGCTTGGTTAAAACATTAATGCACAGCTGAGTGACAAACATAGACTTGCATAGAATAATGATTTTTAGAAACAGACATTGTTAGGCCGGGCGCAGTGGCTCACATCTGTAATCCCAGAACTTTGAGAGGCCGGGGCGGGTAGATCATGAGTTCAGGAGTTCAAGACCGCCTGACCAATGTGGTGAAACCCTGTCTCCACTAAAAAATACAGAAATTAGCCAGGCATGGTGACATGCACCTGTAGCACCAGCTATTCAGGAGGCTGAGGCAGGAGAATCGCCGGAACTCAGGAGGCAGAGGTTGCAGTGAGCTGAGATTGTGCCACTCCAGCCTGGGCAATAGAGTGAGACTCTGTCTCAAAAATAAAAAAGAAAGAAAGAAAGGAAACAGACACTGTTTAGATGCTACTCAAATGATCAGACGTATACCTCTTCATTATAGGGAAGTTAGTCTAAATCTGGAACTGCTCTGTGACAATACCACTACTTTTAGCACTAACACCAATATGGCTTCTGTGTGGTGGGTGTCATGATTTATGGATTACAGCCCCTTTTCATGTGTGTTATCCATTTGATCCTCATGGTATTTTCATATTGATATTTGCACACATGTTTGCGCACCCAATTAGCTTCTGAATTCCACGGCTGCAGGAACTGAAGTCTTATTCCTTTTATGAGCACCTCCTCTTTCCATTTAATTGTTCATGACTTCTCCTAGGCAATTTGTTTCAAAGAACATTGCCAGATGGCAGACACCCTTTTCCCAGCATTTCTAGGATTACCTGGCATATAGAACAAGCACCATTCTGGCAAAATTATATAATTAAGTTAAGAAATGAATAGAAGATATCACATAACACATTAACATGGGTGGATGGTATTTGGATGGTACTGGAATTCGTGGATGGCCACAATCTGCAAAGCTCATCTTCAACCACTGTCACTGTATTCCATTGTTCAAGTAGGCTAACAAAGTCTTGGTGAGTATGTGGGTGTCTTTGTCAAACCACTTGGCTTCCTGGAACTCCACTGATAAGCTTTCAGGAATTCCTTCTTCAGTTTTGTCTGAAGGTGAACCAATTGGTACCTCTCCTCTTGGTGCCACCCATTCTTATTTTTGCTTAGCCTCCAATCTCTTCTTTTCTGTCCCTCTAGGGAAGCCCTGCCTGGGTCATGAAGTAGCTGTTGCCTGTCCAGCCTACTTTTTGTTCAAGGTACACACAGTGGTCTGAATATCCTGTTGCTGTGGTGCTGTGGATGACAAGATTGGTGGGAGACTTTATTTCATTTTTCTCATTGTCACCATCTTGGTTTTATCTTTCTATACGCTCATTTTCCATATAACCTGAGAGTTACATCAGTGCCCTTTGGGTCTTCAAGGGCCTTTCTGGAAATGCTGTCCTTTCTCCTTGCCTTGTTGTAGTCTGTCCTTTCTACTACAGTTTGATACATTTGTGTCCAGCACAGAGCCTGACATACAGCAAGTACTTAGACAATGTTGGAAAGAAGGAAACTACCCTGCAAGAGAGAGGCCCTTCTGTATTCATTGCATATGTGAAGAGCAGTAAAACCAAGAAAAGTTACATCGACAATTTTAGATTGATAAAAGTGTGCAGCTGAGAAGATGCTTGGAGATCAACCAAGCCTCTCCCGTCATTCCCACTGTGTGTACTGAGAAGAAAATTAAAATAGAGATCAATCAGGTTTTTCAGAATCTAGTAGTTAGTGGGTAGTTGACTGAACACTGGGACTCTGAGTTGTGGTCAGTGTCTGTCTCCTCACCTGTTTTTCTTTTAAAAAAAATTATTAAATTTAGAGGTAAGGTCTTGCTCTGTCACTCAGGCTGGGATGCATTAGCACAATCCTAGCTCACTGTAACCTCAAACTCTTGGCTCCAGTGATCCTTCTGTCTCAGCCTTCTGAGTAGCTAGAATTATGGGTGTGTCCATGCCCAGCTAATAGTTAAAATTTTTTTTTTGTAGAGAGGGTGTCTTGATGTGTTTCCCAAGTTGGTCTTGAACCCCTGACATAAAAAGTTCTCCTGACTCAGCCTTCCAAAGTGCTGGGATTACAGGAGTGAGCCACCATGCCCGATCCTCTTATTTTTCTTACAGGTGAAGGCAGTAGCGATGCTGCTATGTGCATAATCTTGATCTGATGTCCCAGTATTTCTGCCAAGCATGGTATCTGGATGGCTTCTTATTTACATTGCTTGATGAATTCTGTCTCTCCATGCTGATAATTTAAGAGATGTCATTGCTGGAGAGGCTGGAAGCCTTCCTGAACTGGTTGGGACAGAATCATAGAATCTAAAGGTCAGGGAGAGTTTATAGCTTCCTGAGGCCAGTCATCCTGTGAAATTTAAATCTTCATCTACAACAAATGATCAACCAGTCTCTGTCAGAACCTTCTTTATAGTGTATAATTATAAGAAAATAAAATACAAAATATTATGAAAGATGTTAAATATTGAATTTGTATAAAACTTCCAAATAAAATCTTTTCAAATGTTTGAAAACAAAACTTAGCTTGCTTCCATGAACATAACTTTTAATACCAGGTTTTATGCTTGAAATGGCTAGATGAAATTCCTGATCAAGACTTGTTAATGAAGATTTATTCAAATTCTTAATAGTCATGATGGTCAAGAAGTTACGATGAAAAATTACATTACCATTTTTACAGCCTTTCAAAAATGTGTAATAGTTGAAGTTATAGTTAAAGACTGTAATCACTCTTTCTTTGCTTTCATTGACAAATGTAATGTTGAAAAAAATTCTAGTGTTTATGAGAAAGGATTTCTAATCCAATTCAACTTTTTAATATTAAGTATTCCAAGGCCAGGAATGATGGCTTATGTCTGTAATCCCAGCACTTTGGAAGGCCAAGGCAGACGGATCATTTGAGCTCAAGATTTGAGACGAGCTTAAGCAACATGGCAAAACCTCATTTCTACAAAAAAAGAAAAAAAAAAATTAGTTGGGTATGGTGGTGTGTGCCTATAGTCCCAGCTATTCAGGAGGCTGAGGTGGGAAGATCGCTGGAGTCCAGGAGGTGGAGTGTATTAGTCTGTTTTCATGCTGCTGATAAACACATACCCAAGACTGGGAAGAAAAACAGGTTTAATGGACTCACAGTTCCACATGGCTGGGGAGGTCTCACAATCATGGCCGAAGTTGAAAGGTACTTCTTACATGGTGGCAGCAAGAGAGAATGAGGCAGAAGTGAAAGTGGAAACCCCTTATAAAACCATCAGATTTCATGAGACTTATTTACTACCCCAAGAACAGTATGGGGGAAACTGCCCCTGTGATTCAGTTACATCTCACCGGCTCCCTCCCACAACACGAGGAATTATGGGAGTACAATTCAAGATGAGACTTGAGTGGGGAGACAGAACCAAATCATTTCACGGAGGTTGCAGTGAGCTGAAATGACACCACTGCACTGTAGCCTGGGTGACAGAGTGAGACCTTGTCTCAAAAAAAAAAAAAAAAAAAGTATTTCAAAATATGTTGAAGCTCTGTTTTTCAGAATGCATGAATGTTGTTAAAGCAGTGTATGGATGTCTCCTGTATGGCTGCATAAGCCACATATGTTGGAAGCAGACTTACTGTGTACCGGTTACCTTTTTAGCGCACTGCATCTTGGGCAGCAACTTCTGCTACTTGCAAAAGTCTAGTGAGAACACATTTTACACAAGTGAAGCAAAGCAACATCATTTATTTATTTATTTTAGAGACAGTGTCTTGCTCTGTAGCCCAGGTTGGAGTGCAGTAGCACAGTCATAGCTCACTGCAGCCTTAAACTCCTAGACTCAAGCAATCCTCCTGCCTCCACTTCCTGAATAGCTGGGATTATAGGCATGAGCCACTGGGTCCATTATGCAAAGCAACTTTATTACTTACAGACAGGCAGCAAGAGCCTAAGCCTAGCATTCATGGTGAACCAGTCCCCCAAGGCTCAGGAAATCTGCACAGGATAGATGGGATCTTGTCTGCATGGTCCCGACATCACATTAGAGCAGAGGGTCTCCAAAAGCAGTCCATTCTGGGTTTTATACCTGGAGACAACAGATCTCGCTGAGCTAAAACATTGCAGGGCACCCTGTTTTAGTGGGGACATGAACAAATCCCAGGCTGTTCTGGACAGTTACTCCTTATCTTGCGATGTTGTGTTCCCGGCATATTCTGCGGTTATTTTGAAAACCACAAGCCAGAAAGTGGGGAAAGAGCTGGGTCTCTAATGGGACTTGTCCTGCAACATGGAGAGAGATATCAATACATGTGAAGAAAGAGGCTCTGGACAGCACCAGAATCACATTTCTGCCCTGTTTCCTTTCCCACCTGCACCCTCTAACCAGCAGCAACACCTCCGGTTACACATTGTGCTCTTTGGGCCCCTGGAATATGAACTACTTCGGCAATAGCTCCTTGGCCCCACTTTCAAGCAGGGCAGGAGTGCCTTTTGTTGCTTTTTGCTAAGGTACATGTCTCAGGTGGTAGAGCATCTTCTTGTCCGTGATTAGTACATCCAAGCGGAGCAGGTGCTTTCCCCTTGGAGAACCATAAAGGGCATCCTCAGACCCCACTATGCTTGGATAAACCCCTACTAAAACTACCCAGGCCAGACCTGGCTGGCATGGGGTCTTTGGTCATCCCAGGTCCTACTGAAGGGTTGAGGGATCTAGCAGCTTCAGGCAAAGCTCTCAACTATTCAGAGCACATGAGGATGCCAAGGTACATGCACTGGGAAGATCTGCTTTCAGCCATTGCCTCCATGATGCAGATTCAAGTTTTTCATCATCATTATCTTTCTCTGATGGTCATGTCTGCTTAATATATGCCCTTTCCAAAGTATAACGCTCATGGTGAACCTCAGGTGCAGCCTAATCAGCAAAGAAGACCACCGGCAGCTCTAACCTCTCTTGACATAGATATTGTACTTCTGACTTCTGTGGTATAATTCTTAGCATCCACACAACGCTGCTGACTTGTGTTACACTTCTTGAATTTTATAGACTTTAAGTGGATAAACTTGTATGCAAAAAATGCTTCAGAGGGGGCCTTTTCATCTGACTTGTTGCCATATTCTGATGGGCGAGAAAGCTTTCAGTAAAGATTACAGTGTGTAAAAGCAGACCACACATGTTGAATGAATAAATGATGCCTTTATTCCCCAAATAAACTTAATGAATATACCTTGAGCAACCCTGGACAATATTGACCATTCCATTCTTTTTTAATCTTTCATTTCCTTTGGCTGTCCTAGCACTGTCCTCTTCTGGTTCTCATCCTACCTTTCTAAGATTCCTTATTCTTTGCCCACCTGTTGAATATTGATGATTTCTATCTCTGCTCTTGTGCTTTTTTTTCACCTGCATTCTCTTTCCCCCATGCCCACCATTTCTATCTCCATTTATATGTGGCGAATTTCTGAACCTGTCTCCTGTCAAAACCTCTGCTGTGGGCTCCAGACTCATTTATTCAGTTGTTCATTTTTATCTGGAGGTCTCACAAGCCCCTCAAACTCACTATGTCTAAAATTGAACTCATGATATTCCACCAACCCAAAAATATTTTACCTCCGCTCATTTCTAAATTGATAAAAAAAAAAAAAAAGACACTGCCATCTACAAGTCACAAAACAGGGAAATCATCCTCCATTCCTTTCTCTCCCTTACCTCTCCACGGTCAGTCACTAGGGGTATTGACCCTGCCTCCTTTATGTCTTTCAAACTCCCTTCTCCTCTCTTGGCCTTGGTCTCTGAGTTCAGTCAGATAATACATGCAAAGTGTTGGCCCTGTGCCTGGCACATGGTACGCACAGCATACATGACAGCTGTTCCTGCTACTCGTAGTTGCTCCAAACCTGTGTTACCATTCACCTATACTGTCATGAATGTCTCCTGTTCTCTTGCTTCCATTCTTATCCCCATCAAACCCATACCTTAAATTCCTTCAATCACTATTAATTTTTCTCATAGCACGCATCTTATGATCTCTGTTCCCTGCTTACAAACCCTTCAGTGGCTCCCTGTTGCCCACTGATGGAGTTTTTATGCCCAGCATACAAGGTCCTCCGGGATCTGGCTGTTATCCACAGTTGACTCCATCTTTGGCTGTTTCCCCATTTGAGCCCTGTATTCTAGCTGGAGCAAATGCCTAGCGCTTCCTTAACACACCAGAGAGCTTTGTGCATTTATGGAGTTGCACACACTCCTCCGTCTGTATGCAATGTGTTCATGCCTCCTTGTCTGTAACCCCAGCTCACTAAGTGACTTCTGTTACCCATCACCTTTCCTCATCTCAGATTTTCCAGGATGGCTGACCAGCCCCTCATTTGCAATACTGCTATTTGCACATTATCACAGGAAATCCAGGTCTCCAATCAATAAGGTAGAAACTGCTTACAGCATTTTAAATGGAAGTTTTTCCAGCACTGAAAATAAAATTGTAAGGTCCAGCCTCCAGAAATCCTATCATAGTATCATTTTTTCCCAGATTGCTTTGTAACTATTTATTTAAATGTCTGCCTTCCCATTAACGTGATATGTGGGGAAAGGCCTAGTCAGAGTCTTTGTCTCCACAGTGCCTGGCATGGTGTCTGATACTAGGTATTTATTGAGCACCATTTGTGTACCAAGCACTGCTCTAGGGGATGTGGAAACCATAAGGAACAAAATTCCTGCCCTCCTTGAAGGAAGCCTGTGCACTACCCATCACTTTCCAGCCTCTTTCCTACCCAAAGGCTGATGTTATTCACTGCATTTTCTGTGATTAGTAACATAAAGGGAGAAAAATCATTCAGAGAGAAAATATGAACTGTCAGATGAGAATGAAATTATAAGTGGTAAGAGGAGAATTAAATTAAGAGCAGTAAGCATCATGGATTTATAAAAACAAGTCATGTCAGACAAACTTAATTGCTTTTCCTGATAGAATTACCAAATTAAGGGATGGCGGGGTACAATATCCTGAGAGCAGTTTCCTTCAACAACCAGGTAATGAATATTATTTTTGAAGTTAGCAGAGCCTTTTGAAATAGAATCTGTTGAAATTGTACCAAATGAATTCAAATTGACTTTGATGTGAGTCTGGTTCACTGACTTGACAGCAGATTGGAGAGGAGAAAAACTACGGCAACTACAAACAATATGGCGTGAGCTTTAAGACACTGCCTAGCAGAAGCGTGGGGATCCTTATTCAGATGGATTTATCACAATTATTATTGGAGTCAAAGAATGATTTCTGTGGCATTTAAAAGACATCAAGAGAAAATCACGGTACTTGGGGGAAATCACTGCATGGAGCACAGAAATGAGACGCTTCTACACTGTCATTATAATAGTATGGCCCTTGGAATGATAATAACCAGTATTTTCCATAGTGCTTTAAACCTCTGCTACCCAATGTATAGGTCTGCAGACAACAGGAGCATAGGGGAGCATCTGGGAGCTTCTTAGAAATGCAGAGTCTCAGGCCTTGCCCCAGTGACTCTGATTCTGCTTTGTAACAAAATCCCCAGGTGATTTGTATGCATGCTGAAGTTTGAGATGCATTGCTGGGTTTATTTTATATTATCCTATGCAATTTGATTTTTAGATCCTTCTCAGGGGGTGAGACTTTGTGTTGATCTAAGAAAACAGGATTCAGCCAAAGTCTCAGCAATTCTACAATTTACTCTTTTTACCTTCTTTAAAATCAGGCATATGAAGCTGACGAAACTGGTCCATTGAGGAAGCTACTTAACCTCAATGGGCCACACTGTGTTCATTTGGAATGTTTATGTAATTGGCCTAAATTCATATTTTAGTAGGCAGCAGAGCCAGGATTTAAACCTAGGTCTGTCTGACTCCCAAAGCCATGTTATTTCAAATACAGTATGAAAAGGGCTGTATCATAGCTATGTGTGACAGAGATTTCAGAAGCTGGGGCCAAGAGAGGGATTTAGTTAAGAAATGTTTGTTGAGGATCTATGATGTTGTAAGAACAACTGAGAATATGCATTAGGGAATAAAACAGAACTGGACCCTGCTTTGTGAGGTTTATAATCCAATGGGGATAGAAAATTTGTGTGTGTGTGTGTGTGTGTGTGTGTGTGTTTTGAGGCAGGAGATATTACTTCCAAACTTTTTTGTTGGGATAATGCAGACATTAAGGATGATGGAAAATTGCTGTAAGTCTAAGATCAATTGGATGATTTTTACAAATGAAGACATGGAGACAGATAAAAACATATAACATGCTATTGAACTGTTAATGACAAACTTTTAGCCAACCACTTTGCCTCTTTAAAGTTTCTTCCAAACTTATTTATAACAAACCTTATTGGGCCCTTAGAGAATTCTATTATTCCCTATATGCCAATAAGAGCTTTGGAAAAAAAAGATAAAGCAAGAGATTAAAATGCCATCTCTTTTATCACTGATCTTGGCCTAGTATCTAGGTCCCACTCTCTTTGTTATTCAGATTGAATTAAGAGAATGATATTTGTCTTCTGTGTGAGTTTGGTCTCCAGTAAACTTCTTGATGACAATCATTACAGAAATCCAAGGGCCCAGAGAGTTCTCAGTGGAGAGATGGTACGTTGAAAAATCTGAAACTGATTGGGCACCAGAGCTCACTTCTGTGATCCCAGCACTTTAGGAGGTCAAGTGGGTGGATCACTTGAGCCCAGAAGTTCAAGACCAGCTTGAGCAACATGGCAAAACCCCATCTCTACAAAAAATACAAAAAACTAGCTGGACATAGTGGTGCATGCCTGTAGTCCCAGCCACTCAGAAGGCTGAGGTGGGAGGGGGATCCCCTGAGCCCTGGGAGGTCAAGGCTACCATAAGCCATGATTGCACCACTACGCTTCAGCCTGGGTAACAGCAAGATCCTGTCACAAAAGAAAAAAAAAATGAAAAATCTGAAACTAAGCATCACCCTGAAGCTTCTCTTCTAGTAAACTCTCCATCATCCCTCCAGTTTTAGGCTAAATGATTCTGTGCAGCCTTTGCTTTTCCTTTGAAGCCCTCATCTAATTATAATAGGTTTTTTATATCCCTCTGTCTCCTAACTCTCAATTCTGTGAGGTAGAGCCTTGTCTCTTGTAATAAATGCTGTATGTCCAGGATCTAGCAGAGTTCGAGGCATATAGTATGTGCTTAGAGTGTTACATCAATGATTCAATAGTTACTATTCACATTTGAACATCTGGTATTTTTTGTCTTTTTTTTTTTTTGAGACAGAATCTCACTCTGTCTCCCAGCCTGGAGAGCAGTGGTGTAATCTCAGCTCACTGCAACCTCCACCCCCTGGATTCAAGCGATTCTCCTGCCTCAGCCTCCTGAGTAGCTGGGATTATAGGTGCCTGCCACCACACCTGGTTAATTTTTCTATTTTTAGTAGAGACAGGGCTTCACCATGTTGGCCAGGCTGGTCTCAAACTCCTGACCTCAAGTGATCTGACCGCCTCAGTCTCCCAAAGTGCTGGGATTAAGGCGTGAGCCACCATGTCTGGCCCAACATCTGACATTTTTTAAAGGTACACTTTTACTTATTTTAAATGGGGCACAATAAATCTCTTTTATTATTATTATTTGTATGTGGTAAAATATATGTAACATAAAATTTACCATCTTCGCTATTTTAAAGCATACAGTTTAGTGATATTAAATATACTCACATTGTTGTGCAACCATCACCACCATTCACCCACAGAACTCTTTTCATTTTGCAAAACTGACACTCTATACCTATTGAAAAAATAACTCCCTATTTCCTTCTCCCCACTCCCTGGCAACCATCATTCTATTTTCTTTCTGTCTCTATGGATTTGAATACTCTAGGTACCACATATAAGTGGAATCGTACAGTATTTTTTCTTTTCTTTTCTTTCTTGCTTTCCTTTTTTTTTTTTTTTTTTTTTTTTTTTTTTTTTTTTTTTTTGAGTTGGAGTCTCTCTGTTGACGAGGCTGGAGTACAGTGGCGCCATCTCGGCTCACTGCAACCTCTGCCTTCTGGGTTCAAGGGATTCTCATGCCTCAGCCTCCCAAATCGCTGGGATTACAGGCGCCCAACTCCACGCCTGGCTAATTTTTTATGTTTTTTAGTAGAGATGGGGTTTTGCCAAGTTGACCAGGCTGATCTTGAACTCCTGACCTCAGGTGATCCACCTGCCTTGATCTCCCAAAGTGCTGGAATTATAGGTTTGAACCTGTGCCCAGCCACAGTATTTTTTCTTTAAAGGCCTTTTATCTTTCTGAATTGGTAAGGGACACAAACTTATGCGGTCTTGTTTGTAGAGTGAGGTTTTTAAGAATCTAATTCAAAGGGAACTCTGATTATTCTTGGCCTATTTATATTTATAGAATCAGAGATTAATAGAAGAGGAAGAGATATAACAGATCATCTGCTTCAAACTCCTGACTTTTAAGCCCCAAATATAAGATTTATTGCTAAACTAAAATTCAAATGGTGCTTGAATGGTGAACCCTGTATTCTCGCCTGTCTGTCGACACACAGAATGTGATAATCCAAGACAATGCAATTAATACAGTGTTTCACCCAAACATTACTTATTTTTACATCTTACCAAAGCTGGCAGTATAATATTTAAGGGAAAGCACAGAATCAACCCAAGACATGCAAGTAAGAAGTAAAAACAGGATGAATGTGGCGGACATTTAGTACCCGAATCTGGGTCACAGTGAAGGGATTGGCTCTAGTCTGTGATCTAACAAGCCTGGTCAAGTTACATGATTTCTGTCCCCGCTTTAGCTGGAAGATACTCACCAAAAACAAAAAAACAATGACTGTCGATGGCTTGGAGGTGACAGAGGGACAGGGCTTGCAAAAATTCACATCCATATATGCAACATCTCTTGATAGGTCAGTGAATTGGCAACTAATAGTAGTACAGGTAAGACTGCTGAGACAAATATTCAGGTTAGCTATGGATACAATTGAAATGGCCCTCCTCTGTATTGCAGGGAGGAGGAGGGGAAGAGGTAGAAGCGTTCATGGTGGCTTAGTAACATGGGCAGTCTCCTTTGAGGCTGTAAGCATCACCAGATTCTGAGGAGCATGCAAACAGCTGAGTAAGACCCCAATTCATGCAACCTAGTTTGGGACATGGGAAGGGGTGCAAAATTTAAGGAGGGACGCAAATCATTATTGGAACCAATAATTTGAAAAGTAAGGGATTAGAAAGCAGCAATTCAAGCATAAGCAGGCAGAGTTCTGGGACAAGAGCCAGGCGTGGGGTGTTTATGACCATGGCCCAGGTATGGGCCATTCCGATAGGCTTAAAGGACTAGGCACAGGAAGACATACGTTGTGCAAATGGCTAAACAGATTGCATTTATTTGACTATATAGATTTGTTTATGTAGACTATGTAGATTTAACTATGTAGATTTGTTCCCTAAAAACTGCTTCCTTCATATCTTAGATGTTGGCCAAAACTTTGTGGCCAGCCTGGTATCCTGATTACGGATCAACCACTTGGATGCCAAATAATGTACCTGTGTCACTTTTGGGGAATTTCTTGCAAGATGTGTTCTCTACTCCCAATGATTTTGCCTGGAATTAGAAATGTGCATTCCATTTGAGAATTTGAGAATTTTGCCGGTGTCTCAGAAGCATTGGGTTCTGTACAAAACCGTTCTCATATCTTCAACACACATTCTCTTTTTCTTATGTAGAGGTGATAATGGGCTGCCGTTTTTTCCTTCAACTTCCTTTGACTATTGAAAGAAATAATTCTATTATAGAGTTTGCTGAAAATCTTTGTAGTCCAAGTTCAAGTAAAAACACATATATCATGGATAAAATGGTGTCAGAAATCAGTGGACAAGTTTGTGTTAGTTTTTGCAACCCGGGGTCCTACTACCAGGCCAGGTAATGTTTTCCTTCTTGGATCACATGTTATGTGCTTCAGTCTGAATAACATTAAAAATATTTCTCTTAGCAGGATGTGGTGGGGTTGTTTTCTTTTTTAATTTCAAATAGCACCACTCCTTGAACTGGGAACAAACAATTCACTTGCAACTAGGCTCTGCATTTATTTGTAATTTTCACATAAATCAACTTATATGAAAATGTATTCATAATTTGAGCTTTCTCTATGGCGATAAAATGTTTCTGCTTCTGTGGTAGAAAATAGCTTATTATGCAAACAACATTGCCACTCTTACATTATGCATGGGATTTACCTGGAGAACATCACAAAAGCTTCAGGAAAAAAAAAAGCCAGGGAGGGTGTAGGGTGCTTCATTTACTGCACCATTTACCTATAATAATTAGCTACAAATGAACTAATATCTGTATTTAGCAACTTATTTAATATTGCTTTGGTTAATTCAGTGAAACAATGGAGAAAAAGAAAAAAAATACAAGGGAGGTCTCCTGACAAATGATGTCTTTCAGGATGTCAGCCTCATGAAAAATGAGATCTGGTGGTTTCAAACTTAGGCCAGTGGTGGTGAGTAATTAATGGCCAACTGCTTTGAACTTGTGTGCTTGATCTAATTTGGGATATTGGGAGTTCACACTGATTTGCCTTTAGAAAGAATGTCACTGTCAAATAAGGTGATTGTATAAGATTGATATGTAGAAGTTGGACTTGGATGTACAGCAGATTTTATATTTAGAGAGGCAGCAGCAAACAGTGTGATTACTAAACTTGTGTGCAATGGGACCACCATCCCGGAGGAAAAGATGGTGTCCTTTCTACACAGGATTCAAGCAGGGATCACTTTAGGCATAAATGATTTATGGCATTTACTTTTTAAATCATACTGCATATATGTTTTGGTTGTCTTTTCATTGTGTTCAGGCCTGTGGATAAAACAATAATGCAATATGGCCCTTGCTCTTCTGTTGCCTCCATTCTAGTTGGGGAATGGGGTTGGCAAGCAAAGAATAAGTAGCACAAATAAACAAAATAATTGCAATGAGAATGATAAATGCTATGAAGGAAATACATAAGGAGCATAATTCAAGGGGTTATGGAGTGGTCCAGTACCCCTGGGATATAGCGTATAATGTTGAACAAATGATTTAACCTACCTAAATTTGTCATGTGTAAATTATAAAGGAATATATGTGCATGAATTATCATTACTTTTGGTGTTCTCAGCCCACACACAGTTGCCTCTTGTGAATCTGCCATCTTGAATCACTGGCAGTGGTCTCTTTGTTCCATCTGGACCATCCCATTTCAAAGGATCAAATACCAAGGAGACTATTCTGTAGTTGTAGCTTTCCAGCAATTCATAGTTCTTTGCAAGGCTTATGACTGCTCTATTGTGTGTTCTCCAAAGGGCGGCTTTCTTCTGTTGGTCCTGCTGCAAGACTTCTGCTCACCCTTGTTTAGGTCAGGATTTCAGGATCATCCCTGGAAAGATGTAGTAGTAAATGGCAGATCAAGCATCAGGCCTGGAATCAGAATCCTAGTGTTCCACTCCCAGCTTTATTTCTTAATGGGTGCCTGACTTTAGTCAAGTTACATACTTTTCAGAAAACCAGCTCCTTGCCATGATTAAAAGGCATATAATAATATCTTCTCTAATAATATGTAGTAATGCCTAAGTTACTATGAAGTAAAATGAAAATTCTTAAATTATTTAAATAATTTCAGGCCACAGAAAAAGCAAAAGACAGTTCATTTGTTCACTTTACAAAGCTAGGATGATCTGTTAATTGTATGTTCACATATAAATGTGGATGCAAAAAGTCTGACTAAAACATTAGTTTACTGAATATAGCATTGTGTAAAATGAATGACACACCATGACCAGGAGGGTTTATTTTTGTAAGTAAAGATATTTTGATATAAGAAAATCAACAAGTTAATAATTCTTCAAATTAACAAACTAAAAGAAGAAAAAGAGTCATAGAATTAAATTGTTAGATGTTATAGTTTTGTAAAATTAAAGTCATTCTTTTTTTAAAAAAGTTATTTCACCTTATATTTTAGATTTAGGGGGACCATGTGCAGGTTTGTTGCATGGGTACATTGCATGATGCCGAGGTTGGGATATGGATGATCCTGTCACTCAGGTAGTGAACATCACAGCCTGAAGCAGGAGAATTGTTTGAACCTGGGAGGAGGATTCAGTGAGCCCAGATCGCACTGTTGAATGCTAGCCTGGGCAACAAGAGTGAAACTTCATCTCAAAAAAAATAAAAAACAAATTGTGCCCCCTAAAAAAAACTTTAAAAATTATATTGAGCCGGGCGCGGTGGCTCACGCCTGTAATCCCAGCACTTTGGGAGGCTGAGGCAGGTGGATCACGAGGTCAAGCGATTGAGACCATTCCGGTCAACATGGTGAAACCCCGTCCCTACTAAAAATACAAAACATTAGCTGGGCATGGTGGCGCGTGCCTTTAGTCCCAGCTACTCAGGAGGCTGAGGCAGGAGAATTGCCTGAACCCAGGAGGCGGAAGTTGCGGTGAGCTGAGATCACGCCATTGCACTCCAGCCTGGGTAAAA
>NW_016107488.1:3861868-3866991 GCF_001604975.1 Cebus imitator | reverse complement strand
TTGCCCATGCTGGGATTTAATTGGCATTATTTCCTTCGTCTGGTGATTTTTACTTATTTGCCCAAGAATCAGGAAATCAGCTTTTTGAGAATGGGCAAATTCTTCTCTAATCAGGTGATATTTTTCCAAATATACCCCAGGAACTAAGCCTTCAGGGCCCTAAACACCCAGATCTTCACATCCCAAGTATTTCTCTTTAAACTCAAATGATCAATATAAAAAAAATTACATTAGACAATGAGAACAATTTATAAAACTTAGATTTAAAAGCTCCTTCGTTGTAAAGTGATGTGATCCAAACCCCTTGGATATGAAGTTAGCCTCCACAAGGAAGAAACCTAGGACCTATGAAATTCTGAAAGGACACCAGCCTCATAGCTTGTGATGCTGTGATGTAAGGAGACTCACATCTCCCGAATTAAAACTCAGCTCTTTCCACTGCTTCCATCCTGCCTCTCAATACGGGCAACAGAGGCCAAGCTTATTCTGAACAGAACTGTTTCTTTCTCCTGTGAATTTATTTGCAGGATATTGTAATGAACCATAGATATCACACAGTCCTGAAAACGTTCTGCTGTTTTAAATTCTTAGTTTTCAAGATAGAGTAAACAGAAATTTTCACAGGCTGGTACTGAACACTTCTTGCAAGACCTGGCATGACTCTTAAAGTTAAACTGATGCCAACTTCTACTCATTTCATTTTATATTTTACTGGCATCCATGCCAAAATTAGGGACAGTTTGCAGTCCATTGTGAACTAGGAGCCTCCTGGTCCAATGCCGTTATTCCCTAGGTGTCTGATGGAAGGCAAGTTATTTAGGAGAGGCAAGCTGGCGGAATGGACAAAGCACACACTTAGGAATTACAGAGCAGCTGTAGCTCATGCCTTTGTGTGTCTGTGTTTGCAGGCTTAGAATTGTGTAGATAATGATCACAAGCACTTTCTGTTGTTTGCAACCTGTGAACAAATGCCAACCACTGACTGGCTGGCTGAGCTGGATGACTCCCCCAGAGGATGGGTCGCTGGCAGCTGTTCTTGGTGTATCTTCATGCATAGTTACTTGCGATAGAGGAAATAAAATTGGAGCAAGAGAACAGCTTGGCTTCATTCCTTTGGTGCTGGAAAAGGGTTGTGTCTTGAACTCATCTGTCTGTATCCTGTTAAGAGTAGCTCAGATGTAAATTTCAAATCAAATAAGAATGTCTAAGAGAATGCATTATGAACTCAGTGCTCAATGAACAAAATAAAAATTATTGTAGTCAACGGAGTTAATTTTATTCTGGGGATGAGTTTATATTTTTTTCTCTTTTAGCATGCTTGGAATTCAGTCCTGGGGGTCAAATATTGACATTTACAGGATGACTTCTTATACTCTATGGCAATGAGAATGAGTGATTCTAACTGCACACAACAGTTGGAACAAATCTCACAAAGACAATGTTTTGCCAAAGAAGGCAGACGCAGAAGAGTACATTCTGTGATTACATTTACAGAAGATCCCAAAACAGGCAAAACTCATCAATGGTGTGAGAAATCAGGAAAATGGTTGCCCCTGGGGGCAGGAGTGACACAGGAAGGAACAGGGAGGGCTAGGGGTGCTGAACAGCTGAATGTGACCAATTTCTTTTTGTTTTTATGAGATGGAGTCTTGCTCTGTTGTCCAGGCTGGAGTGCAGTGGCACGATCTCGGCTCACTGCAACCTCTGCCTCCTGGATTCAAGCAATTTTCCTGTCTTAGCCTCTCAAGTAGCTGAGATTACAGGTGCCTACCACCACATCCAGCCAAATTTTGCATTTTTAGTAGAGACAGAGTTTAATCATGTTGCTCAGGCTGGTCTGGAACTCCTGACCTCAAGTAATCTGCCCACTTTCGCCTCCCAAAGTGCTGGGATTACAGGTGTGAGCCCCCGCACCCAGCCAATTTCTTAACTGAGGTGCTGAGTACACAAGCATGTTGTTTTTGAAAATCTCATCAGCCTGTACACTTATGGTGAGTATACTTTTCTTTTGTATGTCAATAAAAAGTAAAAACAAAAACAATTTATTGTGCCCTTTTTACCCTCTTTTCCTTTAATTGGCCTATCAAGTGTCCTTGGTAGATGGCAACCATTCTTTGTCCTCCATCCCACTTCCATCCTATGGGTAAACCTTTAATAAGGGCTATAATTGATTAATATTAAACCGTTTGGAGACCTTGACTGCTTAGAGAGAGTTCATTTATTATAGTCTTTTCTACCTAATATTTACTGAAGGGACAGCCAGATAGAACAGGTGCAGACAACTTGAAATAAATGTTAGGCATTAGGAAAACAAGCCCCACTAATCCCACACAGTGAAGAGTGCTGTAATTGTCAAGTAAAAAGTCAACTTTCACCCTATTCACAGATTTGTGGAGGGCCTGATCATCTAACCAAGTGTTTAACCTCTGTTGTGGGTAGTTTGTTAATTTATTCTCTTTAGAGGCAGAACATTGATTGGGAAACCTCTGGAGATCTTTTCTGGCCTTTTGATTTCAGATAATTAAATCTATTAGGGGTGATACACATGAATAGCCAAGCTGTACAACTTTTCAAGCATGGTTAGGAGATGAGGATAATGTTCCCAAACAACTAAGACCTTCAGCCCCCTGGGGTTGTTGGTAAGACCACTGCTGCTTGTTCTTCAGGAGCTTGTTCTTCAGGGACAAAGCAGAGATTACACAGGGATGAACGAAGGTGCAATCTGCATGGTTGACCCCCAAGAACATCTTCAGGATCAGTGTTGTCTCTTCAGCTCCTGTCCCTCCACCTTCGTCCTGAGGCCACCCCTGCTGTTCATGGCTACACAAATCTCTTATTTCATGCCCGCTTCTGTTGTGATCTCCTGGTGCCCTTCCCTGGACGGAACCGTCTCTTGCCATTGAATTTCATTCCCTGGTGCCATTTTGGACCACCACTTTCTGTGAGGGATGGCATCCACCATTTGGCACTTGCTGAATGTTACCTTGTCTCCTTTCTCCAAGAAGACTCTACCACAGATTACCTTGAAAAGTTTCCTCAGTGGGGATCTTACTGCCTCTTTTCCATGGATCACTGACTTTTAGCTGGCCTTAAAAGGACAAAGAAAGGCCGGGTGCCATGGCTCACGCCTGTAATCCCAGCCCTTTGGGAGGCTAAGGCAGCCTGATCACTTGAGGTCAGGAGTTCGATATCAACCTGGCCAATATGGCAAAAACCCATCTCTACTAAAAATACAAACATTAGCCAGGTGTGGTGGCATACACCTGTAATCCCAGCTACTTGGGATTTCTTGAACCCAGGAAATGGAGGTTGCAGTGAGCTGAGATCACACCACTACACTTGAGCCTGGGCAACATAGTGAGACCCTGTCTCAAAAAAAAAAAAAAAAAAAAAAAGAAAGAAAAGAAAAGACAATACCCTTTCTCATTAAAAAAAAAGTGATAGTCTTTCTTTAGCATGCCTCGGGTCAAATGTTACTTCCTTCTAGAACATTCTCTAACCTTCCTTTCTAAAGTGAGTTCATCATTTTCCAACATGTCACCTCATTTTATTTTCCTCATTACTACTAAAATGATCTTGTTTATTTGTTTACATGTTTGCTGTCTAATTATCTACTTCCTGAAGGATGTCATCTCTGTGACAAGACCCTTACCCATCTTATTCATGGTAACATCATGCACCATGGTAGGACTCAATTAATATTCTTTTTTTTTTTTTTTTTTTTTTTTTTTTTTTTAATATTTTTTTTTTTTTTTTTTTTTTTTTGAGACAAGGTTTTGCTCTGTCATCCAGGCTAGAGGGCAGTGGCACGATCGCAATTGGAGCTCACTGCAACCTTGAACTCCTAGACTCGAGCAATCCTCCCACCTCAGCCTCCCAAGTAGCTGGGACCACAGGCATGAACCACCATACCTGGCTATTTTTTGTTTTATTTTTCATAGAAATGGGGTCTTGCCAAGTTTCCCATACTGGTCTTAAACTCCTGACCTCAAGTGATCCTTCCACCTCAGCCTCCCAAAGTTGGACTTACAGGTGTAAGCCACTCTGCCTGGCCAATGTTCTTTAAATGAGCAAATGAGTCATTAAATACACTCTAAAACTTGAAGAAAGTTTGGTTGACTCCCACTTCGAGTATAATATATGAAAGTTAAAATGGCCTTAATTAGTGAGATAAGTTCCTAGACAAGTGATTTTCTTGCAAAACCCATCTGGCCAAAGACCACAGAACACCCACTTGGATTAGCTACACTGTGATGCTGATGTGAACTTGCCAATAATTGGCCTGTGATGGAGGGAGATGTTACTTCCAAAATCCAGCTTCTGGTTCCTCACTCTGGACAGAAAAGTGGCTTTTAGCTAACCGAGCGGGGAGGCCTGCAAGGTTAATTCTGAGTTAAGCTTTAGAATCTGACTCCCCAGGGAGACCTCGGGAAAGCTAAGTTCTTACATTAATATGTAACCAAAACTTAAACTCATATTTCAGCAACAAAGAATAGTAAATAATGTATTGCTTCATGAAGATTTGCTTAGTTTATTTACTTACATTATTTATAAGTTATGTTGGGAATAGACTTGGCCTGCTCTGCTTTGTTCACAGTAACATTCCATAAATATAACAGCAAGCAATAAAATAGCATTGATTCTGAAGTGAGCTCATAGCTTCCTATAACATCAAACATAAAAGCTGTGTTACAATGATAAATACTAAATCTTTAAAATATCATTGGTTTTTTACTGCTGTTACTTATGCAGTATGTATTTCAGATTTTCGTATTCAGCATTGTACTTTTTTGCATGTGAATTATGTCCTGAAGCTTTTGGTGCCATCTATATAAAACAAACGTTTTGAACTTTCGGATGAGTGGCAGAAGAACTTGATTCTGGTTCAAAACGTCATTCTAAGTTGTCTACAAAATTTCAGGAAGAGAATAAATGGAACAACAACAAAAAAATACTTGGACTTTTTCTTTTTCTATGAGTGTGAAGTTCAAGCAATCCAGGCAAAAAAAGTGGGAGTTGAACAGAAAAGTCTTTCATTCTTCCTGTGATAAGAAATGTCCTTGTTTTCTTGCTTGGCTTGTCCTATTTTTTTTTTTTTTTTTTTTTTTTAGTAGAGACAAGGT
>NW_016107488.1:3855415-3861853 GCF_001604975.1 Cebus imitator | reverse complement strand
TTTTTGAGACAGAGTCTTGCTCTGTCGTCCAGGCTGGAGTGCAGTGGTGGGATCTCGGCTCATTGCAACCTCTGCCTCCAGTGATTCTCCTGCCTCAGCCTTCTGAGTAGCTGGGATTACAGGCACATGCCACCACACCTGGCTAATTTTTGTATTTTTAATGGAGACTGGGTTTCACCATGTTGGTCAGGCTGGTCTCAAACTCTTGACCTTGTGATCCACCCACCTCAGCCTCCCAAAGTGCTGGGATTACGGACCTGAGCCACTGCACCCTGCGAAGTTTTCTTAAGGTTCTGAAGTCTCTGCATGGCCTCATATTGGTCTGATGGAATCCAAGATGGGGGATACTTTGCAGTCGATGGGATATAGGTATGGAGTAATGTTAAGGTCTGGACCTTGGAATTAGGTAGATTTGGGCTCAAGTTCCGGCTCTGTTATTAACAAGCTGTGTATTCTTGGGCAGTTAACCATTTGTGTCTCAATTTTCTTGTCTGTAAAACAGAGACACAAATGTAGGTATAAGGCATAACATGTTATACCTAATACTGTAGTGAGGATCTAATAAGATAATATTTATCAAGCACAGTCTCTAACACATACTGAGGGCCTGTAAATGGGCTGATAAAGAGGAGGTAAAGGAATCCTGGCTGTGTAACTAAAACAAGATTTGCAAATTACCTGACATTTATGATGGAAATAGCTTATTTGAAATGGTCGTAATTATACCTTGAAACCTCATCCTAACGCTATTTAGTATAAGGCATGTCTGTCTTGGACCCTTTTCAAGGAAATATTTTTAAACTGGTTTAACAAAAAGACCTTGTCATAAAGCAGATTTATGCATGTCTGTTTCTATGGCAAAGGCTTGAGAACAGTGTGAATATATTTTAAAAACACAATCTGTGATCTAGGTGAGTCTGAGTGTTGGATGATCCTCTCTCTCTTTTCTTCGATTCTGAAGGCACAGCTGTGTTTTCAGTGTAGCTGTAGACTGGAATAGGGATGAGATGGGGGTTACAAGCCCAGGGAGAGGTGGAAAGTGAGGAGGGCTGCACGTGGCTCCAAATGGAACCAGTTAAAGCAAGCCTCACTTTATGGGCCACCACTCTCTACCCTGCACATTGTGGGGGTCTGTTTTTGACAGGCAGATTGGAAAGCAGTCACTCAGACAGTTAGATCCCCTTGTGAGGTGACCTAAATTACAGCCTCCGTGTGCTGAGGCACAGGGGATTTGTTACAAAATTATTTTCTATCTCTTATGACATCCTCAAGACTTATTTAATCCTCTCTCAAAGTTTCAAGAATTCATAAGAATTATGATATCTTGTTGGGGAGGATCTTTTTTTTTTAAATTTAACCTTTAATTTGAAATTTTTCAGCCCTACTGAAAAGTTGCAAGAGTGATCAAATGTCTTCACCCAGATCAATCCATTGTTAGTGTTTTGCCACATTTGCTCTGTATATGCATGTCTATGGTATTATACATGATATGTAACAAATCCTATTTTTTGCACAACCCTTTGACAGTAAATTGCAGAGATCATGATGGTGTCATCAAATATTTCCTAAGAATATTAAGTGCATCAACTGGGCACAGTGGCTCATGCCTGTAATCTCAGCACTTTGGGAGGCCAAGGCGGGCAGATCACCTAAGGCCAGGAGTTTGAGACCAGCCTGGCCAACATGATGAGACTCCGTCTCTACTAAAAATACAAAAGTTAGCCAAACTTGGTGGCGGGCACCTGTAATTCCAGCTACTCAGGAGGCTGAGGCAGGAGAATTGCTTGAACCCAGGTGAAGGTTGCAGTGAGCTGAGATTGAGCCATTGCACTCCAGCCTGGGCAACAAGGTTGAAACCCCAACTCAAAAAAAAAAAAAAAAAATTAAGTGCATCAACATCATAAACTTAACAGATCTAGGAAATTTCACATTGATACAAGGCTATTCTTTAATATACCTTTAGTATACCTTTCATATTCAAATTTTTACCAGTTATGCCAGAAGTGTCCTTTCTAGCAACTGTTTCTTTCCATTCCAAGGTCATACATTCTTTTTTTCTTTCTCTTTTGAGATAGAGTTTCCCTCTCCCACCCAGGCTGGAGTGCAGTGGTATAAACTCATCTTACAACAACCTCTGCCTTTCAAGTTCAAGCAATTCTCTTGCCTCAGCCTCCCATGTAGCTGGGATTATAGGTGTGCAGCACGACACCCAGCTAATTTTTGTATTTTTAGTAGAGATGGGGTTTCGCTGTATTGATCAGGCTAGTCTCGAACTCCTGACCTCGAGTGATCCAACCGCCTCGGCCTCTCAAAGTGCTGGGATTACAGGGTTGAGCCACTGTGCCAGGTCCCAGGATCATACATTCTTTAGTCTCCTTTAATCTGCAACCACTTCTTGATCTTTCTTTCTTTGTATTTCATGAGATTGACACTTTTGAAGAGTATGGGCCCCAGAGGTTCCCCCAGTTCTGATTTGTCTGATTGTTTCCTTATGATTTGTTTCAAGTTATGCATTCTTGCCAGAAATACCACAGGAAAGATGTGTCCTTCTCAGTGCCACAATGCAGGGAATATGCAATGTCAGTTCGAAAATGTGCGTGAGCATTAGAATATATCTTGTTTTCCTTCTTATTTGTTAAAGTGAAGACTACAGGGTATTTCTTAGTTGGAAATTCTCCTTGAAAATCTTACTACATGAAACAATAGAGCCCTACAACCTGCCACGTTTTTTGGAAAATGGTCATAGATTCTAGATTCAGCTTTCTAGTCTTTATCACAAAATACGATGATGCTGATGTGTTTGAATATTTCAATATCTCAGGTACTTCTCTAAGAGTCCTTGTTATCAGGAGAATTCAATTGTCTTGGAGATCTGAGGGTGCTAATTAATCACCTTCCTCTATAGGCTCTTAACCAATTGAGATGCTGATCAGCTTTATTAGTGGCAATGCTGGAGAATGTGGCAAAGCCTTCTGCCTCCTCCAAAATACAACCTTCCTTACCATCCCATTCCTGACCTAACCATTCTCAGCCCATCTTGGAAAGGTGAAGACCTGGCCAGACCTGCCAGAAGAAGGCCGACTGCTTACTAGCTGGGAGAGGAAACACAGTTATTCATCTGCTTGGGCACATGCAGATCTGTGAAGCTGAGCTGAGTGCAAATGTGAAGGAGTGAGCCAAAGTTGCTCTCCACTTCCTGGAGGGGGCCCTGTTTCCCAGATAACATGGCCTGTGACTGCCCTGCCCTTTCCCGTCTCTCTGTCCCACGGAATGAGCCAGTGACAGAGGAGAGGGAGAAAGTACGGATATTCTCAATTCTCTCACCTAGCAGACAGGAGATGGAGTCCTATCTGTGGTTTAGGGTAAGCACATGGGGGTGGAAGCAAAAGTGCTCTTCCTATGACATTGCCCACATTTATTTCTTGAGATGCACCAAGTGGGAAGGAAAATAGGAAGTCTGCTTACAAACCGAGGCCATCTTTCTGTTGAATGCTGCATATTACCAGGGATGTTAACTTCCCTTTTCAACTACGGAAGAGAAAAACATTTGTCACTTTGCCAACATCGTTAGACAGTGACTGAGACAGTCCCTCCTGCAGTTTGGTTTTTTTTTTTTTTGTCTTTTTTAAAACATAGATTTTAAAGTTACAAATTTTACAAAAAAATTATTTTCAGCTTTTTCCTTTGCCACTCTGAGGCACCAAAGTTAACTGTTTCTTGCCCTGTGCCACTTAAAAAATTCTATTCCCAAGTATCTGTGGCTCAAGCATTCATCTTTCAAATACATCATGATCTCCTGGAGCCTGTTCACCCCTCCATCTCTCCTGTCCTCCTTGGTCCCAGTCTTTTGATATTCCAGCCAGGTCCTTAAGAGAGGTTAGCACTACATGAGGGGAAGATTCTAGGCATATGCGGGTGCACACTTATATGCCTGTATTTCAAAGTCCAATATAAATGATTTAAGAATTCCTCATTTAGTCAATAAATCAATCGCATTTATTATTCACTTATTGTGTTTCAAGGTTGACACAAAGAAGTACAAAGAAGGGTTCTCTGAATTTAGAAAGCTTGGGAGTTTAGCTGGGTAGGCACAATGAATACAACCATTTGAAATCAACTTCTGAACCGTGTGGCCTTGACTGTGGGTACTGAGACAGTCCAGAGAGTGGAAAGATGGATGTGGACTGGAGTATCTGGGGAGAGCTTAATGGAGGAGGCAGCATTTGGACTGGGCTTTGAAGGACAGGTGGGGTTCAGCAGGTGCTGAAGAGGGCTGGTGTCCTAGGCACGGCTTTGTAAGTCATACCGGCCTCCTCGCTGTTTCTCCCACACCGGGTTCATTCCTGGCTCCGGCTGCTCCCTCTCTCTGGATGTTATCCCCATATCTGCCTAGTTAGTGCCTCACCTCCGAGTCACTGTTCTAAGGCCACCTGCTCCGTGAGACTTATTCTGACCATCCTATTTAAAAATGGAACCCCCCTCCATGCTTCAAATGTCCCTTATTCTGCTCTTTTCATCAGTGTCTACAACGTATCATTTAATTTTTTTTTTTGGGAACAGAGTTTTACTTTTGTTGCCCAGGCTGGAGTGTAGTGGCACCATTTCCACCTCCCAGGTTCAAGCGATGCTCCTGCCTCAGCCTCCCAAGTAGCAGGGATTACAGCCATGTGCCACCATGCCCAGCTAATTTTGTATTTTTAGTAGAGACAGGATTTCACCATGTTGGCCAGGCTGGTCTCGAACTCCTGACCTCAGGTGATCCACTTGCCTTGGCCTCCCAAAGTGCTGGGATTACAGGTGTGAGCCACTGCGCCAGGCTCATTTAATTTTTAAAATGATGTTTGTTGTTTGTTTCCTGTCTCCCCTCCAGCCTTTTCCATTTCTTAGACATTTTATCATTTAATTTTAAAAATGATGTTTGTTGTTTATTTTCTGTCTCCCCCACCTGGAAAGTAAGTTCTATAAGGGCAGATATTTTTGTCTGTTTTCTACGCCAGCACCTAGAAATTGGCTCAGAGTTGGTAATCAGTAAATACTTTTTGAATATGTGAATGAATAAAACTATTTCTTCCTTTCCCCAAATAGAAGTTGAGGAGAGAGGGGCTCCATGGGAAAAAAATCAGATCACCCCCATGAGGTCCAGACTTTTCGTTGCATTTCTAAGGGAACAGCTATTAAAGGGATACGGCTCAGAGCTGGGCCTCTTTCTTATTTTCTGCAGGCTTGAAGATATACAATTTGGAAGTAGGAAATGAAGGAAAGAAACTAAACAGTGTTCTGCATGTTAATGTGACATGCTGACTCTGTTGAGAGAGCAGCACTTTGAAATATATGAGCAGTTAGAAAATGATGTCTCATCACCTTCCCAGGTTTAGATGGTGCAGATGAACTGCGTTGCCTCCTTCCACCAGCTTGTCCAGCTCCTCTGCAGTAAGTCCTGCTCTACATGAGGATGATGCCCGTGTTGGTATCTCTGATACTGGCAGCTGTGCTTGGATGTCTTCTCTAATCTTTCCTCCTCTCCCTCACCCCCACTGCTGTCCCAGTCTTTGCCATCCCTGTCAATGGTACCATTGCATATGCAGCTGCTCAAGTCCCGAACCTCCCTGTCATCCCTGATTCCTCTTCTTTCCATTCCTCACATCTCACTCCCTGGCAAGTCCTGCGAGTTCTTCCTCCGATATATATTACACCCAACACTGTTGTTCACTGTCCATCTCCATCCTGGTCCGAGCCCCTATCCTCTCCACTCCAGATGCTCCTAGAGACACCAATGGATCTTCCTGCTTCCTCTCTTGTCCCCAAGAATCCATTCTCACAGATGGGCCCGAGGGAGTGCTTTTGGAGATGTAAAGCTGATCGTGTCACCTTCCTACTTAAACCCCCTTCACGCCTTCACATTGCCCCACAACAAAATCTCAACTCCTTCTGAGATGGTTTGGATTTGTGTCCTCGCCCAAATCTCAGGTTGAATCGTAACCCCAGTGTTGGAGGAGAGGACTGGTGGAGGAGAGGTGATTGGATCATGGAGGTGGGTTTTCTCTTTGCTGTTCTCTTGATAGTGATTGAGTTCTCGTGAGATCTGGTTGTTTAAAAGTTTGTAGCCCTTTACCCTTCCCTCTTTTCCTCCGCTTTGGCCGTGTAAGATGGACTAGCTTCGCCTTCTGCCATGATTGTAAGTTTCCTGAGGCCTCCCCAGAAGAAGAGGCCTAGGCAGCCTGCAGAACCGTGAGCCAGTTAAACCTATTTTCTTTATAAGTTATTCAGTCTCAGGTAGTGCTGTGTAGCAGTGTAGGAATGGATTAATACATCTTTCCACAGCCAAGGCTTCACCAGGACTGGCTCTTGCCTGCTTTTCCACCTCATCACGTATCATACTCCTCCTCCTTCTCCACATTGGCCTCATTTCCTTCTTTTCTTTTCTTTTTTTTTTTTTTT
>NW_016107488.1:3834218-3855381 GCF_001604975.1 Cebus imitator | reverse complement strand
TTTTTTTTGGACAGATTTTCGCTCTGTCACACAGGCTGGAGTACAGTGGCACAGTCTCGGCTCACTGCAACCTCCGACTCCTGGCTTCAAGCAATTCTCCTACCTAAGCCTCCCAGGTAGCTAGGACTACAGGCATGTGCCACTATGCCCGACTAATTTTTTGTATTTTTAGTAGAGATGGGGTTTCACCATGTTAGCCGGGATGGTCTTGATCTCCTGACCACATGATCCTCCCGCCTCGGCCTCCCAAAGTGCTGGGATTACAGGTGTGAGCCACTGTGCCCAGCCAGCCTCATTTCCTTCTTAGATGATGCAGAGCTCATCCCTGCTTCTGGTCTTTTGCACTTGCTTTTCCTTCTGTCTGGAATGATCTCCCTCAGAGAATTTCTGAATCCTGTTATTAGTCAGGTAACCTACTCAAAGCACCTTCCCTAATTACTATTATAGTGCCTTCCCCCCCACAGGCTATCTTGTCTTACAATAACTAAATTTTATATTATGAATCTTTTTGATTTTACATCGATCTCCCTACATCAATGAAGTCGCAGTAGAAAACAATCCACTCAAATGGGATAGTTGAGGAGAGGCTGATAAAGTGCCTGTTTACAAAGATGTGGGCAGGTAAGGGAACACATCAGAGCTGATGATGCTCCTTTTAACAACAACAAGAAACTCTTACCACCCTAGGCCTGAATGGGGCAAGGCAGTGAGCAGTTCCTGAGCCTGGCGAGAATAGTGAGTTTATAGGAAAGCCTATATGCAGGGGCTGTGACCCAGCAGGGAGCGTGTGGGGGAATAAACATACAGACCTCATGCTCCTGCTTCAGTCCAGTCTTCTGCTAATGCTTCTCATTGGCCTTACCCAACCAGAGACCAAAGGGCAAGGCTCCCAATGGATATAGTTCATAAAGGTCAGTCTCCCAAGACACAGAGTAGAGTTTGAAAGAGTGGAGAGGGGATCTGGCCAAGCACACAGAAGATATGCAGCACACGCCTCTACTAGAATACAAACTTCACAAGAGTAGCAATGGTCTGCAAATTTTAAGAGCATTCTTGACACACATAATAACCCAATACAGGCCGGGTGCAGTGGCTCATGCCTATAATCCTAGCACTTTGGGAGGCCAAGGTGGGTAGATCGCTTGAGGCTAGGAGTTCAAGACCAGACTCGCCAACATGGTGAAACTCTGTCTCTACTAAAAAAATTAGCAGAGGCCGGGCGCGGTGGCTCAAGCCTGTAATCCCAGCACTTTGGGAGGCCGAGGCGGGTGGATCACAAGGTCAAGAGATCGAGACCATCCTGGTCAACATGGTGAAACCCCATCTCTACTAGAAAAATACAAAAAATTAGCTGGGCATGGTGGTGTGTGCCTGTAATCCCAGCGACTCAGGAGGCTGAGGCAGGAGAATTGCCTGAACCCAGGAGGCGGAGGTTGCGGTGAGTCAAGATCGCGCCATTGCACTCCAGCCTGGGTAACATGAGTGAAACTCCGTCTCAAAAAAAAAAAAAAAATTAGCAGGGCGTGGTGGCACACACCTATAATCCCAGTTACTTGGGAGGCTGAGTTGGGAGGATCTCTTGAACCTGGGAAGCAGAGGTTGCGATGAGCAGAGATTGTGTCACTGCACACCAGCCTGGTGTGACTCAACACAGTGAGACTCAATCTCAAAAAACAAATAATAATGACCCAATACATGTTTGCAGAACAAATGAATAAACAAATGAGATTTTTTTTGTCTTTGGAGGATGTGTTTATTTAGGCCAAAGAGTTTTAGCTATAAAATTGGGGGAATACATAGATGTGCCTTTAGTTTACACTGATGGGGTTGGTGAAATCACAGATGGACTTGCTTTGCAAGATCTGTGCCCTCCTTATCCTGGGCTGTGCTATTAATATGCAGCTAGGAGTCTCTCCTTTCTAGCCCTCCTGGTTGAGGTGTTACTATGTAGTTGACTACTGAGACTTGCAGAAATGTACCTTAGATTGGGGCATGAGAGGGGATTGATATGGGATTGAGGACCATCTCCAAGAGGAGAGGCTGAAGTTTCCCAAAAGATGGGTTGAGATTCATGAGGTGGAAGCATGAAGGAGGTACTTTGACAGGAATTTGCAAACCTGAGGATATAAGGTTCCCCAGGAAAGATTTTCTTTTGAGATGGAGTCCTGCTATGTCACCCAGGCTGGAGTGCAGTGGTGCAGTCTTGGCTCACTGCAACCTCCACCTCCCGGGTTCAAGCAATTCTCGTCTCTCAGCCTCCTGAGTAGCTGGGATTATAGGTGCTCACCTCCAAGCCCAGCTGATTTTTGTAGTTTTAATAGAGACAGGATTTCACCATGTTAGCCAGGCTGGTCTCTAACACCTGATCTTAAGTGATCCACCCACCTCAGCCTCCCAAAGTACTGGGATTAAAGGTGTGACACTGTACCCGGCCCCCAGGAAAGATTTAACTTCTCATGTTAACCTCTGGATGGGGCACTTGAAACCTCTTAACAGCCTGTTATGCAATACTTTTAAGTCAGGAGAGAGGGTATTAATATTAAAACCATTTTTATTCATGATGATATGCCAAGGGTCACTGCATGCATACTTTTATTAAGGGATAATAAATATTATATGAAGATTTGTTGTTATTAGGAATTCTTCTCTTGATGCCTCCCAGTAGATTTAATGAGATACTTGTCCTTTTGTTTAAGATCTAATGGAATTTCACCTGGGCAATGTCTAATGGAGCTTTGGCATAGATGGAAGCCTAATGGAACATTTATTGGTCAAAGAAAGGTTCATTGTGGGCATCTCAGTCTTTGCCTGGGGAAAGGATAGAAGTGATGGGCTAGGAAGAGAGGAAAAAGGAGAGAGGAGAGGAAGAGTGTGATGGAACAACCTTTTCCGGAAGGGGAGATAAATGTTAAATGTCTTCTTTGGGCTGTTTCATGTATATATTTTCATTTATTCCTTACAACAATCTTACTATGTTGGCAGTATTATTGTTTCCTTTCTAGAGATTGGTAGACGGAGACCCAAGGAGTTAAGTATATTGTCCAACTCACATAGCTGAAAAGTTGTGGAACCAGCCTCCTGCCCCTAGGCTTATATCCCTCAAATCCTTTTTTTCTCACTAGAAAAAAACAGATTAGCTATAAAGAATTAGAATGAAAGGGTGCTGGGAACTTGACTGTGACATGGAGGAATTTTCCTTTCCTTCCCCTTTGCCTTGACTTTCCTCTACCACATTAGACTATTCCCTGAACCAGCTTTCAAAAGAAAATGAAGGATTGATGGGGCCACTGAGCCCAGAAGGTGGGGAAGGAAGGGAGTGACTGACTTCTGGCCATGAGTAGCGAAGGGAGCTAGTACATTTTTGCTTCATAATCTTTCTAATATGAAGAACATGAACTCTGTTTTAGGGTTAAGAAAAATTTTCCTTAAGAAAAGTTTCTGCTTTTAAAGAAGGGATAGTGAATTAGGTGAAAAATATCTTCCTAACCCAATTATGTCAACAATGATTAGGAAACAATATGGATAATGCTGGTGAGTAATCATGAGTGAATATTGCATAAGTCCCTGGAATGATCATCATTTCTTAAATTTCAAACAGGAGACAGGAGAGAACTTCTTAGTGATCACAGAAATATTGGCTCATAGGATCCTCCCCATTGCATGATGTTTTTGCAGTCAGAAAACATCCTCTGTGGAAAGGAAACTTGGGGTTGGGCAGGAGAGGAATATGCTGACCCAAGACCTTTAAATTAGTGGATAAAAAGAAGAAAGAAAGCATGACTGAAAAAATTGTTGGGAGAAAGCTTAGGTCTGTGCAGAAAGGAGCGCAATGGCACCGTTAGATGTATCTGAGTGATACCGAATGTTGAGGATGCATTTATCTTCAGTCCGACCATATCCACAGAGCACAAGGCAAGGGAAGCCAACTCATGTATCATGATACTCTTGTTCTATGCTCTATCACATTGTCTTTGAGGTCTAAAGAAGATTTTGGCTGGGCACAGTGGCTCATGCCTGTAATCCCAGCACTTTGAGAGGCTGAGGCAGGCTGATCATTTGAGGTCAGAAGTTCGAGACCAGCATGGCTAACGTGGCGAAACTCCATCTCTACTAAAAATACAAAAATTAGCTGCACATGGTGGTGCACCCCTGTAATCCCAGCCACTCGGGAGGCTGAGGCAGGAGAATCACTTGAACCCAGGAGTGGAGGTTGCAATAAGTGGAGACCATACCACAGCACTACAGCCTGGGTGACAGGGTGAGACTCCATTTCAAAAAAAAAAAAAAAAAAAAAAAAAAAATTCCACTGGTTCCAAACAGAAGCAGCACTTAATAGTTGCAGCCTACTTGGTAATGTTCACCAATATTTTCAGTTCTCCTTCCCTGGAACATATAGAGGTCTGTGTCTTCCTGCCCCTCCACTAGGTGGATGGCCGATGTGACAAGTTCTAGCCAACAGACTGGGAATAAATGATATGTGTCATTTCTGGGGAAAGTATATGAGCTGGGGCATTACCTTCCACCTTGTTTCCTACCATGGTGAACCAGGAAGGATTGTGTTGAGATGGAATTGCCCAAGATTGAAGCCTGCACTGGTGAGCCACCACATGGAGGACGAGTGTCCCCAAGAATGACCTGGACTTGTTCCGAAGCTGGAGTGAAGGTACTTAGAATTCCTGGGTCAGGATCATTTACAGGCAGCCAGAATTTTGCCCCCACCCCCATCAAGATGGCTTCCTCTTAGTAGGGATTCTGATATGAGGCTGAAATGGATTTAATATGAACAACAAGTAAACGATCGTGGTGTCAACACCTTGAGACTGTTTGGTGATGTTTACTACCCCAGCCTAACTTAGCCTATCTTAACTAATACCAGTGTGTGGATAAACACATGCTCACACTCCCAGAGAAACTCAAGAGGAGTGAAAAAAATGAGCCATTGGTTCTGGTTCCAATTCTATTATATCTCTCAATACAGACAAATTACATAAAGAATAGGAGTTCAGGCTGGGTGTGGTGGATCACACTTGTAACCACAACACTTTAGGAGGCTGAGGCGGGTGGATCATCTGAGGTCAGGAGTTTGAGACCAGCCTGGCCAACATGATGAAAGCTTGTCTCTACTAAAATACAAAATATTGGCTGGATGTGGTGGTGCACATCTATAATCCCAGCTACTCAGGAGGCTGAGGCACGAGATTCACTTGAACCCAGGAGGCAAAGGTTACAGTGACCCAAGATCATGCCACTAGACTCCAGCCGGTGACAGAGTGAGACTCCATCTCAAAAAAAAAAAAAAAAAAGAGAGAAAGAAAGAATAGGAGTTCAAGGGTGACTCCTCTTCTCTGCCTGTCCTCACCAGCCACTCAACTGGGGCACTTGTAACCTTGGCTCTTAGGGACCCCTGTGGTTGTCTCTCAGGTCACTGCTCATACTCAATCTCATTGACACTCAAATGTTCAATTGAGTATGAGCCACTCAGTGTCAGATCCTTACCTAGCCCCTGGTGTGCACTGTCAGCCATTCCGTTTTGCTCTGAGGATGGGGTGGAAGTACTTGCAATTCCTGTGTTAGCATCATGGGTCGGACAACCAGAATGACCCCTCTGTGAAGATGACTTCCTCTTAGCAGGAGTTCTAAGAGCTTAAGGCTAAAAAAATCTAGTATTCTGGATTGTCTACACTGTGTCTCCGGAGGAGGGGTTCATGTGAATGAGGAGAGGTAGTAAGAGAAGGAACAGCCCACCATTCCCACCACACTGAAAGGCAAGAAAATAAGTCTTATCTCTGCATCTCTGGCAGGCCCCTGTGGATGCCCAGTAAATGTCGGTAATGATGGCGCATGACTTCTCATTTATGCGGTCTCTTTCAGTTTCTGCCCTAGCTTGAATGCGGTGTCAAGGGAACTATTAATGGCTGCTATTCAGAGACATGTGACTTGATATTTATATATTACCTGCCCACTTCATAAAATGTTAATGAATGTTTGCAAAGCTCTCTGAAATCCTCTGGTGAAAGGTGCAACATTAAGTGAAAAATATTATTATTATTATTAGAAGGTAATAGACAGCCTTGAGTGATTGGTCATAAGAATAATTGACATAGCATTAAAAGAAGTGCCAGAAATCATTCAGACAGATTCAGCTCCTCCAGCCCCATCAGCCCCCACATTACATATATTACACTGTTTCCCTGACACCCATTCTAATAACCATATAATTCACACATTAAATCACCACTTCTAGGGAAAGGTTGAACTCACTCATAGCTCTACTGATAGTGACACTGAGAGGGTATTAAATGTTGAAAGGTCTAAAATGGAGCAGAAGTGCTCTTAGACGGAGAGGCCAGATCCAGCTGCTGAATGGCCGGCCACCACATTTAAGAGAGTGTGAGAGAGGAATGAGTCAGAAACACTTTGGAAACAGAGAGAAAACTTTAACATAGATGTGCGATTAGAAAGCCATGAAAACAATAAAAATCTAAAGTAAGATGGGCCAATATCTGGCAGTAGTCTTTATTTATTTATTAATTATTATTAATTTTTTTGAGATGGAGTCTCTGTCGCCTAGGCTGGAGTACAGTGGCTCGATTTCGGCTCACTGCAATCTCCGCCTCCTGGGTTCAAGTGATTCTCCTGCCTCAGCCTCCTGTGTAGCTGGGATTACAGGCACCTGCCACCATGCCCAGCTAATTTTTGTATTTTTAGTAGAGACAGGGTTTCACCATGTTGCCTAAGATGGTCTCGATCTCCTGAACTTGTGATCTGCCTGCCTTGGCGTCCCAAAGTGCTGGGATTACAGGTGTGAGCCACTACACCTGGCCAATGGTCCTTATTTTTATCATATACTCTCTCTGGTTTGAAAAATAGTGCTGCACAAACTGATTGTGGTTTTCTAACTCCTTTAATTTGGAGTTGTTTAGTATTTCTCAGTCTACTGCATAAAATTCAGTGTCCATCAGGGTTGGCAAATTGGGTTGAACTTATTTGCTAACTCTAGTAGGATGACAGTAGCTGCCCGAAGTTTAATGTTGAGAATTGTGGGGCTCATTTGGACTCAGAAGGACAGTGCCCATGCCACACAGTGGCTCTCAGAATGGCATCCAGGAGATCTGTGAACCTCTTTTGGATGCAAGGTAGCTTCTTGAAGTCTAATTAATTGTCATAAAGGAGTTCCTGTGTCAAATAATTTTGTTTCTAGAAATTCAGCATTTCTGATTTTCATTTGGCTTAGAAAAGTGGGATCACCTCAACACCGTTTTATCAGTGGAGAAAGGAAGAAGTGGGGCAGGTGGCTCTTTGGGATCATTTGCTGATTAAACCTTCACAATAATGGCAATTGCTAACATTTACTGAGCACTTGCTATGCATGAACCATTGTCCATTTTATAGACAAAGACACTGAGGCTTAGGAGAGATTACTTTCCCAAGGACACGCAAATAGAAAGTTAGGATTAGATCTGAAACCAAGCCAGTTGGACTGCAGCACCCACACCCTCACTGCCTGCTCTGCCCTCCTCCCGGGGTTGTGCGGATATGAATAATTGTTCCAGCAGATAAGGCCAAATCCTTTTGATCCCTCCTGGTGGTCTGTTTTAAACAGTCTTCATAGAGAACTAAAATAAAATATTTTGATTGTCCATTCTCTTCCTTTCAATTCACATGTGACCTTCAGATAATGTGACCACTCCAAATGTCACATTTACAGATTATTCAAAGGGTTTAAAATATTGGGTAACATTTCCTCTCTACTTTTATTTAATTTAGAAAAAAAACTCATAATGAGACAAAAGAAGAAATTGGTAACATTTAACATCAATAAACTTTTAATTGATGCCAGATGTCTCTTTTATTTAGACTAATATATAGAAGCAATAGTTATGTTAATTCTCTTCCTCCTTTAGGTAATATATGGTCGTTTAAACTACAAGAGTTCAGTATCCACTCTTATTAGCATCTTGGATTCTTTGTCAGTTGACTTTGTTGCCGCAGCAGGCAGCCTCTCACGTAACTCTGTGTTCTTGGGTTTTATTGCTTGAAATGCACTGAGCACTTTTATAGTTTTACTATGCATTTTCTTCAAGGCAAAACTGTTATGTTTATACTGAGATGCATTGTACCATGAAAAGTCAACTTGTTACTGAACCTGGGAATAGAATTACTAATGTTTCAGGATTCTAGTGAGGATTGTGGGATTAAATTTGGTGATTTAAAATTTGGGTTATGAAATGGTTGAAATTTGGTAGTGTAAAAAGTCACTGGTTTATTAAAAATGGATTTCTACTAGGACTTTCCTTGATTGGATCAATTCCATTAGAAAATCATTAGCTGTTTACATAAATAATTGCCAGCTGCTAGCAGGTAATGTGGAGATCTTAATCTTTTTTTTTTTTTTTAAGTGGAGCTTAAAATGTCTGTCTTGGTAAATTTTTCTCTTCTTTTCTCCCATTCACAATCCCTGCCCCATTTGCCTACTTTAGACAGACAGCAAGAAGAAACAAAACCAGAGGAGAAGAATGGAGCTGGATTGTCTGTGAAGACCTTGTGAGGCTGCAGAGAAGCTGCACTCGTAATGCAGAGAATGCAGCTGGTGGAGCACTTTGATTTAACTGTTGTTACTGAAATCTGTGTAGCATCAAGTGATTTAGAGCAGGGAGTTATCTTAGAATTCTGGAAAGATTCAAAGTGATTAGACAGTTGAAGAGTGAGGGTTCAAAGCTGGGACTACTCATTTCAGGCAAGGTTTGGGCAGTGACATAAATCCTTAGCAAGAGCTGTAATAGTCTCCTTGAAGATAGGAGCCAGATCTTAATCCTTTCTGCACCTACAGTGAACTGTATAGAACAATAGTAGGTGTTGCATGAATAGCTGTCAGATGATGGCTTTGTCTATCACAAAAGGATGCGCCTCTCTGTCCCCTTGTAACTCTGGTGCTCATGGATTAAATTGTTTGGTCCCTTTCAGTTCTTTCTGCATCCAGCTTATTGGATGCTCTCAGCTATGTAGCTGGAACTCTCCTTTTCCCACTCAGCAGTATCTTCCATAAAGACTTTTTGGCTAGATTCTAAAACTTGTCAGCCATTTTTATTACAAGAATGGTTCTTATTCTGTTAGTCAAGACTCATGCCTCTTCATTTTTAAGCCAGGCATGGTGGCTCATGCCTGTAATCCCAGCACTTTGGGAGGCTGAGGTGGGTGGATCACCTGAGGTCAGGAGATCAAGAGCAGCCTGGCCAAAATGGTGAAACCCCATCTCTACTAAAAATGCAAATATTAGCCAGGCATAGTGGTGGGCACCTGTAGTCCCAGCTACGTAGGAGCTTGAACCTGGGAGGTAGAGGTTGCAGTGAGCCAAGATTGGGCCATTTCACTCTAGCCTGGGCAACAACAGTGAAACTCCATCTCAAAAAAAAAAAAAAAAAAAAAAAGACTCATGCATCTTCATTTTTAAAATTCAATTTTGTGTGTGATTCAGATCTTGAGCCTACCCTTGTCTTCAGCACAGGCTAGTGCTATGTTCTAAATATTTGTGTCCTCCTGAAATTAATATGTTGAAACCCTAATCTCCAGTGCAATGGTATTAAGCGGCTAAGGGGTAGGGTTTTTAGGAGGAGTTCATTTGCCCCTTTCTCCATGTGAGGACACAGCTACAAGTGCCATTTATGAAGCAGAGAGTGAGCCCTCACTAGACACCAGATCTACTGACCTCTTGACCTTGGACTTCCCAGCCTCCAGAACTGTGAGCAATAAATTGCTAGTGTTTACAAATTACCCATTTGCTAGAGCACTCAAAAAGATTAAGACAGCTAGAGTTGTGTCTCTAATGACTTCAAGTGTGTGTGTGTCTGTGTCTGTGTATACACGTGCATGTGTGTAAGTGTGCATGATGTATGTAAGTGTGAGACTTTGTATGTAAGTATGTTTGCATGTGACTATGTATTTATGGTCAGGAGTTGGTCTGGTTTATAGACATCCCTCCATCTTCTAAGAACTAACTTCTCCAAGGAACTGGTGGAGGGGGAGGAAAAAGGCAAACATCTCTCTGCATAAGTTTGCATGCTCCGCTTGACTGCCTCTGTTGCTCTTTTTCTCAATGTGTATGTAGGAGTGATATGGATGATGCTCATTGTCATTTTCCACTAACCAGGGGCTCGTTTCCAAGTAGTTCCCCAAATGTTAGCAGGTCCTTTCATGATACAGCTGGGTCTTGCAACAAACCCCTGGCTGGTTCTGTTCCACCACATTTCTCTGATATATGCACCTTGTTGTCCTTCCTGCTGTGACAGTCCCCAATCTTTGCTATAATCTGGAGCTAACTCAGTGCAAGATCCATCCTCTATACCTTTCTCCTGGAATTCAAGGGAGGTGATCTTGGCTTCCTCTTCCCTGGCAGTGTCATGCCTGCCTCTCCTGCCCTGTCATGTCACATCTCCGTAATTCTCTTTTACATGGTCACATGCACTGGTGACAGATCGTCACGTCTTCTAGCTATGCAGTCATCTAACCAAGGAATGAAAGGTTGATCTCCTCTTCAGTCATTCCTGTCTTGACCAGTGAGTCTCTTGAGGCCTCTGATTGGATGAGTAAAAGGGAATAGCCTCAAACACTTCATTGCCCCTAGTGCCACATCCCCGCTTTATACTGACTGGGGGATTGCAAGGGAGGCAGTTAGTGATGGGCCAGTCCAGAGGTACTTCTGGAGTAAGCTCTGGAGTGAGACGACCAGCCCTAAATAATGGCAAACTTAGAATGTGATAGATTGAGTACCTTTGGACCTAAGCTTTGGGCCTTAGCTGCAATTGTAGGACAATAAGAAAAGTTCTGGTATATTTTTACACAGACTTTAGATGTGCATTCTAACTATTTGTAGCCAAACTACCCTTACCTAAAAAGAGCACAAAATAAGAAGCAAAAGGTAGATAAAGAATAAAATAAAACAAATACAAAATGAAAAGCAAAATATTAATATGTTGTTTAGTACAAATACCATAAACTTGGTTCCCTTTTAATGATAATAATAGCTTATTATGTGTCAAGTACTATTGTAAGTACTTGACATGATCTCTTTTAATCCTTGCAACAATACTATAAGTTCATTTATTTTATTTATTTAATTTTTTGAGACAGAGACTTTCTTTATCGCCCAGGCTGGAGTGTAGTGGAGCAATCTCAGCTCACTGCAACCTCTGCCTCCCCTGTTCCAGTGATTCTCCTGCCTCAGCCTCCTGAGTAGCTGGGACTACAGGGGCATGCCACTATGCCTGGCTAGTTTTTGTTTTTTTTTTTAAGTAGAGACGGAATTTTACTATATTGGCCAGGCTGGTCTTGGACTCCTGACCTGGCGATCCGCCCGCCTGAGCCTCCCAAAGTGTTGGGATTGCAGGTGTGAGCCACCACGCCCAGCTCGATAAGTTCATTTATTATTAGCATTATAAAGATGAGAAGATGGAGACACAAGAGATAACCTGCACTTGGATGCCAAAGAGTGCATCAGCAGCAAATATAGTAAAAAGATATTAAGCTGCTTTTCCTAATTAGCACTCTATGGGTGTGTGATGGTTAATTTTATGTGTCAACTTGACAAACATGGGATGCTCAAGTGTCTTGCTGGGCACTATTTCTGGGTGTGTCTGTGAGGAGTTTTGGAAAATAATAGCATCTGAATCAGACTTAGTGGAGTTTGTTGCCCTCTCCAATGTGGATGAACAATGTCCAATCTATTGAGGGCCTAAACAGAACAAAAGGCAGAAGGAAGGAGGATTTGTTTCATTCCTGCCTTCCTGCTTGAGCTGGGACCTTGGTCTTCTTCTGCCTTTAGACTGGGACTTATACCAACGGTTCCCCAGGTTCTCGGGTCTTTAGACTCAGACTGAAACTATCTTGTTAGTTTCCTGTGTCTCCAGCTTGTAGACAACAGATTATGGGATGTCTAGCCTCCATAATTATGTGAGTCAATTCTTCGTTAAAAATATGTATATGCATATATTCTATAGCTTATATAATATGTAAATGCATATATATATATATATATATATAATATAATATAATATGTATATAATTTTGGTTCTTTCCAAAGAACCTGACTATTACAGTGTGCCAATTTCCAAAACAGCTTTTAGGCCATTGTAGCAAAATCTAAAAATTTTAGTTGTTTAGCATTAAATCCTTCCAAAAGACAGTGTGGGTTAGTGGTTAAGAGCATAGATTCTGGAACTGGACTATATGAGAGTAAATCTTAGCTCATCTTCTACTAGCTGGGTGGCCATTGATAGCTAGTAGCTGGGGTCCCACCACCTCAGTTTCCAGTAATTGGTGTTAATATTTAGCCTAAAGTGTTGTTGGCAGAATTAAGAGAATTGGTATGTCTAGAGCTGCCTGTCAAAAGTAGCGTATGAGCCATAGATATAATTTAAAATTATCTAAAGTAGCCACCTTAAAAAAAAAAAGAGGGAAGAAGAAACAGGTAAAATGAATTATAATTGTTTTGCTTAACCCAATATAGGCCCAACTCATTTTATTGTGCTTCACAGATACTGTGTTTTTTTGCAAGTTGAGGGTTTACAGCAACTCTGTGTCAAGCAAGTCTGCTGGCACCCTTTTTCTAACAGCATGTACTCACTTAGCATCTCTGGGTCACATTTTGGTAATTTTCAAAATATTTCTAACCTTTTCATTATTATTGTATCTGTTATGGTGATCTGTGATCTTCGTTATTATTTTTGTAATTATTTTTGTTGTTGTTGTTTGAGACAGTATCACTCTGTCACCCAGGCTGGAGTGCAGTGTCACCATCTCAGCTCACTCCAACCTGCATCTCCCAGGTTCAAGCGAGTCTCCTGCCTCAGCCTCCTGAGTAGCTGGGATTACAGGCATGTGACACCACATCCTGCTAATTTTTGTATTTTTAGTAGAGATGAGGTTTCATCATGTTGGTCAGGCTGGTCTCGAACTCCTGACCTCAAGTGATCCACCAAAGTGCTAGGATTACAGGTGTGAGCCACTATACCTGGCAACTATTATAATTGTTTGTGAGCACCACAAACTGCACTTTCATAAGATGGGAAACTTAATTTATCGATTTTATGTGTGCTCTGACTGCTCTACCAACTGGCCATTCCTCCATCTCTCTGTGCTTTACCTTGGGCCTCTCTATTGCCTGAGATACAACATAATTGAAATTAGCCTAATTAATATCCTATAATGGCCCCTGAGTGTTTAAGTGAAAGGAAGAATTGCATGTCTCTTACTTTAAATCAAAATCTAGAAATAATTAGGCTTAGTGAGGAAGGCATGTCAAAAGCCAAGATAGGCCAAAAGTGAGGGCTCCTGTGCCGGTCAGTCCAGATGTTAATGCAAAGAAAAAGTAATTGAAAGTGTGCTCTAGTGAATACAAAATGATAACCAAGTCAAGCAGCCTTCTTGCTAATATGGAGAAAGTTTGCTTGGTCTGGATAGAAGATCAAACTAGTCACAACATTCCCTTAAGACAAAGCCTAATCCAGAACAAAATCCTAAGTCTTCAGTTAGGTGAGGGAGCTGCAGAAGAAAAGTTTTGTGCTAGTAGAGGTTGGTTTATGAGGTTTTAGAAAATAAGCTGTCTCTATATCATCAAAGTGCAGGGGAAGCAGCAAGTGCTCATGTAGAAGCTGCAGCAAGTTATCCAGAAGATCTAGCTAAAATCAATGATGAAGGTGGCTATGCTCATCAACTGATTTCCAGTGTAGACAAAACAGCCTTCTATTGGAAAAAGATGCCATCTAGGACTCTCGCAGCTAGAGAGGAGAAGCCAGTGCATTCCTCCGAAGTTTCAAAGGACAGGTTGACTGTTTTGACAGGGGCTAATGCAGCTGATGACTTTACATTGAAGCCAGTGCTCAGTTGCTATTGCAAAAATTCCATGGCCCTTAGGAGTAATGCTAAATCTACTTTGCCCATGCTCCATAAATGGAAGAAAATAGCTTAGATGACACTACATCTATTTATGTCATGGTTTACTGAATTTAAGCCCACTGTTGAGACCTACCACTCAGAAGAAAAGATTGCTTTCAAAATATTACTAGTCATTGACAATGTACCTGGTCACCTAAAAGTTCTGATGATGTACAGGGAGATAAATGTTGTTTTCATGCCTGCAAATACAGCATCCATTCTTCAGCTCATGGATCAAGGAGTCATTTTGACTTTCAAGTCTTATTATTTAAGAAATACAGGCCAGGCGTGGTGGCTCACATCTGTAATCCCAGCACTTTGGGAGGCTGAGGGGGATGGATCACAAGGTCAGGAGTTTGAGACTAGCCTTGCCAATATGGTGAAACCCATCTCTACTAAAAATACAAAAATTACCCAGGCATTGTGGCATGTGCCTGTAGTTCCAGCTACTCAGGAGGCTGAGGCGGAAGAATCACTTGAACCCAAGAGGCAGAGGTTGCAGTGAGTTGAGATCACGCCACTGCACTCCAGCCTAGGTAACAGCAAGACTCCATCTCAAAAAAAGAAGAAAAGAAAAAGAAATACATTTTGTAAGGCCTTAGCTTAGCTACCATAGATCATGATTCCTCTGATGGATCTGGCCATAGTAAATTGAAAACCTTCTGGAAAAGGTTTACCATTCTAGATGCCATTAAGAACACTCGTGAATCATGGGAGGAGGTTAAAATATCAACATTAAGAGAAGTTTGGAAGAAGTTAATTCCAGTCCCCAAGGATGACTTTGAGAGGTTCAAGACTTTAGTAGAGGAGGTAACTACAGATGTGGTGGAATTAGCAAGACAACTAGAATTAGAATTAGAGCCCAGGCAGGGTGTGGTGGCTCATGCCTGTAATCCCAGAACTTTGAGAAGCCGAGGCAGGCAGATCACAAGATCAAGAGATCGAGACTATCCAGGCCAACATGGTGAAACTCCGTCTCTACTAAAACATACAAAAAATTAGCTGGGCATGGTGGCACACACCTATAGTTCCAGCTACTCAGGAGGCTGAGGCAGGATAATTGCTTGAACCCGGGAGGCAGAAGTTGCAGTGAGCTGAGATCATACCACTGCACTCCAGCCTGATGCCTGGTGACAGAGTGAGACTCTGTCTCAAAAAAAAAAAAAAAAAAGTGGAGCCTGAAGATGGGACTGAATTTCTGTAATCTCATGATAAAACTTGAACAGATTAGTGTCAGGTCTGACTTGCAGACTTTGACTTAGCGACAGATGAACAAATGCACTCAGACACAGATATCTAGTGAACGAGCAGGCTTAGGGGTCTGGGCCACTCACGAACACTAAGGAGGGTGCTGTAAATAGTCCACAGCCATGGCCTTTACTAGCTGGTGCTGCAGGCATTTATTCCATATAGATTTAATGACAGAGACTTTGTGTCAACACACTTGTGGAATGATTAAAGACCAGGTTCTGAGGCCTAAAGTAAATGCCATTTGTGGGTAATAACATTGTTGACCACCTGAGTAGGGAGCAGTCATGCACCCGTGGATGTTCAAAGGTCCGTCTTAGGACCACATGAGTAAACACGCTCTTTAGATAAACTGCTTTACATTCCTTTTTGCCTAATTGCCTCTGGGTAAGAACCACCACCTTCAGCTCATTCCTTCCTGAGGCCTTTGCAAAAACCTCCCAGCCTTCCAAGAAGGTTTGCATCCTTTTCTCTCTAATTTCTCCCACCACCCTGACAGAACCCCTACAGATTAGTAGTTGCTTCTTATAGATGAGCAAAGGAAGTGGTTTCTTGAGATGAAATCTACTCCTGATGGAAGATGCCATGAACACTGCTGAAATGACAACAAAGGATTTAGGATATTCCATAAACTTAGTTGATAAAGCAGCGGCAGGGTTTGAGAAAAATGACTACAATTTTGCAAGAAGTTCCACTGTGAGAAAAATGCTGTCAAACAGCATCACATACCACAGAGAAATCTTGTGTGAAAGCAGAGTCAATTGATGCAGCAAACTTTGCTGGTTTTTTTTTTTTTTTTTTTTGAGACACAGTCTCATTCTGTCACCCAGGCTGGAGTGCAATGGCATGATCTTGGCTCACTGCAACCTCCCCCTCCCAGATTAAAATGATTTTCCTGCCTCAGCCTCCCAAGTAGCTGGGATTACAGGCATTTGCCACCGCACCTGGCTAATTTTTGTGTTTTTAGGGAAGATGGGGATGGGGTTTCACTGCATTGGCCAGGCTGGTCCCGAACTCCTGACCTCAAGTAATCTGCCCACTGTGTCTTCCCAAAGTGCTGGGATTACAGGTGTGAGCCACTGTGTCCAGCCTAAAGTACTTTTTTACATTAAGGTATGTACATTTTTTTAAAAAACATAATGCTATTGTACATTTAATATGACAGTAAAGCAATGGGAAGGTTTAGACTAGCATAGTATAATCAATGTTTATATCCACTGGGAAACCAAAAAATTTATGTGACTTGCTTTATTGCGATATTCACTTTACTTCGGTGGTCTGGAACCAAACCTGCAACATCTCTGAAGTATGCCTGTATACATGAAATATTATATCAATGCATAATTAATGTAAAGTTATTAATGAGGCCAGGTGTGGTGGCTCACACTGTAATCCTAGCACTTTGAGGGGCTGAGGCCGGCAGATCACTTGAGGCCAGGAGTCTGAGACTAGTCTGGCCAACATCGTGAAACCCCATCTCTACTAAAAATATAAAAATTAGCTGAGCATGGTGGTAGGCGCCTGTAATCCCAGCTACTTGGGAGGCTGAGGCAGGAGAATCACTTGAACCCAGGAGGTGGAGGTTGCAGTGAGCCGAGCTCCTGCCACTGTACTCCAGCCAAGACAACAGACCAAGACTCTATCTCAGAAAAAAAAAAAAGTTATTAATGAGTTATTTTAGGTTCTTGATATGTGCTGAGTTTTTGGAATCTGGTGTGCATTTCACATTCAAAGCATGCTTCAGTTTGCATGCGTCTCAGTGCATATGCCTAACAGCCACATGTGGCTGGTGGCTGCCCTGGCAGACCACATGGTGAGTGTTATAAGAGGGTTAATTATTATTTTAACTTCCAATCCTTAACAATGGATTGTTTCTCTTATTCTCCACTGCCTCACCTTAAACCAGTTTTTCAGCCTCCTCACTTGGCCTCCCCATATTCACTAGCCACAGCACCCTGCCATCTGTTCTTCATACCAAAGTCTAGGAATTCCTTCCAAAATATATGGCTGGCTCGTCCTATCCCTGCCCCAGGGCCCCTGAGCCTTCCCTGAACCTCTCTCCTGTCTCTGTGGGCTTCAGGTGCTAACCTTCCTTCAGCTCCATTCTCCTTCCTCAGTCCTTGGAGATACCCCATTTATACCTCCTTTCTCCTTTCTATCTGCCTCAGGAAGCATTTCCTAGTGGTTTCCAGTCCCTTGTCAAATGACTTTGTTAAAATCATGTTTTTTTCTCTGTCATATAGTCATGTTTTTTTCTTCAAAGCTCTTATCTCTAGTTGTAATTTTGCTTTCATTGGTGGAATCAATTAATTATCCCGTCTCCTGCCCCTACTAGACTGTAAATTCCTTCAGGGCAGGGAATGAGTTTGTTTTGTTCACCATTTTATCCCCTCCACCTAGCCCTATGCCTGGCATCTTGCAGGCTCTTGTGAAATAATTTGAATAAATAATTGAAATCAGCAAATATGTAACTATTGTTACAAGACCTTACAAAAACAGAATGAAGGGAATTTAAAACAAGGAGGGAAATGCCACATTGTCAGCTTTTAATTTAATTTGAAATTGTAAAGGGAAAGAACAGAGGGATTCTAGAATAGAATAATGCACCATGTAATAAGATTCAGAAAACTTCACAAACATGGAAATATGAACATTTAGAATGACATAAGGCACAGGCATGAGCAGACTGTGCCCTTTACCATCCCAACCATATAAAACAAAAGGAGATGGGGAAGAGGAAGAATATTGTGAGCCATATTCTACTTCTCTCATCCTTGAAAAATTAAGTATTTGATGAGCATGGAGAAATCTGGATGGTAAAGAAAGAATGATGCCTCTCTAACACAGATTTTTATATGATAGTCTTGCTTCCAAATGTTCTTTACTCTTTTCTCTGTAACAGTTGAACTCTCATCCAGTATCTCAGCAAAGCAACAGCATATACTTATGTTTTTTGTATGCCATGTGCTGGTAATACAGTAGAAAACAATGTAGCTGTCATCTCTGTCTTCTATCGTGTGGGTTTAGGGATGTTATTAACCTCTTATTTCCTTCCTTTTAGTTCTATGTTAGTTGAGTTCAGATTCCAAGAACTAGGTGAGGTTTAAAGTACAATATCAGGACATGTAAGACAAGTGACAGTAAAGGTAGTTCAATGAATCTCACTAATAAGGTAAGAAACTCATTATTCCCTAAAGAGAGAAAGGGGGTAGTGACAATGGAAAGAAAAGCGGACAAATGCTCCCATATTTGTCCTTTCTGGAGTGTGGAGTGGATAACTGTTCATTTCTAAGAAAACATGAAGAATCCATGAGAACTTCCACTCACTGCTAACATGAAGCTTCTGGCTCATCAGTTGAGTAGAGAAAGAACACTAGAAAGAGTAGTGGGTTTGAGTGAGCCAGAGAGAGGATGAATTTCTATTTTTGGATGAGCTAAATTCTGGTAGCATAGTACATTCCTCTTAAAATCTCAGGGACTTAACCCCACAAAGGTTTAGTTCTTGCTTCTCGTGCACACGACATCTATTGTGCGTTTGGCAGCAACCTTCCAAGCAGTGAAGGAAATCCACTCACCTTCATCTTGTGGTTCTGTTACTGTCACCAGGGCTTCCAGATTGCTAGGAGCTGTGAGATCCTTGAAATTCACAGCCTCTGCATGGAAGGGACATACCTCTCTCTTATTCACAGTCCATTGAGCAGGGCTAGTCATGTGACTGTGCGTGACTGCAAGAGGGCTTGTGGTGTTATTCTGTGTGCCCAGGAAGGAGGACAGCTGTATGTTAGTGAGCACTAAGAATGTCCATCACATATATGGTGGCATTTACAGTACCTGCAAAATATCCAGGTAGAACTATTTCCTAGGCAGTTGGATAGATGGGTCTGCAATGGCGCATCTCAAATGCGTTGGTGCATAAGACTCATCTCCAGGACGCTTTAAAAGATTCAGATTCCTTGGTCCAACTCAGAGATTCTAATTCAGTAGGCTTGAAGTGAGGCTCTAGAATCTGAATTTCCAGACTTTGTAGAGACCATAATTTGATAAATACGTGTCTAGAAAATTCAGCAACACATGATGGTTCTTGCTGCTACAGGGAGAGATGCGATCATCTATGGAAAGAATAGAAGAGGGCCAGGGAGAAAAAGAGAAGAACCAGACCGAGTCCTGGGAAATACCAAGGGGAGAGTCTTTTTCAAGAATTAGAATGGAATACCCATTTACAGCAAATGCTGCTGAGAGATCTTGTAGAATGAAGACTGTAAAGGATGCATTGCTTTCCCCTCCCAACCCTCCCCCTACTTCCCTGAGATAGACTCTTGCTCTGTCACCCAGGCTGGAGTGCCATGGTGCGATCTTGGCTTACTGCAACCTCCACCTCCCTGGTTCAAGCAATTCTCCTGCCTCAGCCTCCTGAGTAGCTGGGATTTCAGGCACCTGCCACCATGCCCGGCTAATTTGCATATTTTTAGTAGAGATAGGGTTTCACCAAGTTGGCCAGGCTGGTCTCAAACTCCTGATCTCATGATCTGCCCACCTCAGCCTCCCAAAGTGCTAGGATTACAGGCATGAACAACCACGTCCAGCTGGATGCATTGTCTTTAATGAAAAAGAGGCTACCCATAACCTTAATAGGAGTTGAACATTAGGCCCTGTTTGTTGAAGAGTGGGTGGGAATAGACAACCCATGTGGACCATCCTTGGAGGATGTTTGGCTATAAAGAAGAGAAGAGAAGGAGGTAACTAAAGTGGGTGGGGTGGGATCAGGAGGATTTTTTTAAAAAAAAATATGATACTAGAAAATGATTACATGCTAATAGGAAGGAGAGGTTGAAGAAAGAGAAGACAAGAGATTGTCACTAGATTTCCTGAGAAGATAGGAAGGAATAGAATATTGAGAACACTTTGGACGGATTTGCTCTAGCTTGGCAGGGGAACACTCCTTCATCATCAAAGGAGTGGAAGAGGAAATAATGGTTCTGGAGTGCTTACTAGAATCACTTAGGAACCTTAAAAATGTATATACTGTTGCCTACTCTCAGCCCTAAGATTCTACTTTAATTGATCTGCATTATAGCCTGGATGTCAGCAATTTAAACAAGCTCTCCCAGATGGTTTTAATGAACAACCAAGCTTCCAAGGTTTTCACTGGGTTAGAAACAGGTCTGCTTAGGGTTCTTGTAGATTCTTAGGCTACAGCTTAGACAGCACTTCCTTAGAGAAGACATCCAGATCACCCATTAAGTTAGGCCCCTGGACGTATGGTCCTATGGCACTATACTTACTATCTTTACTTCTAATTTCTTACAGAATGCATGTCTTTCTACTAGATTGTAAGCTTGTCAGGGCCACATCTGTCCTGCTTACTGCTGAATCCCAGCTGGCAGAACGTAGACATTTCATAATATTTTTGGAGCAAATGCATCAATCGGACTCTCATGTGTAAAGGAGGGCACAGGATGAAGGAACAGTGTGGTGACTTGGGACGCCATGCCATGCTGCTGCAACCATGTCTGTCTGTGGCTGTATGTGTGTGCTCTGCACCTCTAGATGAACTCACCAAACAGCATCTATGGAAAAGCCCATGGAACTGTCACTGCCAGGCCAAGGTGATTACAATGTAAGGTGATATCAATAGTGAGTGTTTCTTGTGTCATCAAGCATATCTTGTTTGTATTTTAAAGGTGTTTAAAGTACAAAATTACAGCTGGGCACGGTGGCTCATACCTGTAATCCAAGCATTTTGGGAGGTCGAGGCGGGTGGATCAGTTGAGCTCAGGAATTCGAGACCACCCTGGGCAACATGGTGAAACCCTGTCTCTACTAAAATACAAAAAAGTTAGCCAGGTGTTGTTGCAGACGCCTGTTATCCCAGATACTCGGGAGGCTGAGGCATGAGAATTGCTTGAGCCTGGGAGGCGGAGGTTGCAGTGAGTCGAGATCTTGCTACTGCACTCCAGCTTGGGCTACAAAGTAAGACTCTGTCTCA
>NW_016107488.1:3819638-3833889 GCF_001604975.1 Cebus imitator | reverse complement strand
AAAAAAAAGAAAAGAAAAAAAGCAGTACAAAATTACTTAAAATTTGATTTGTTGCAAAATGAGTACAGGTGCTAGAAAAGGAGCCTTTTCATGAGACTATTTAATGGAATATGTCTCCTTGAGGACTCATCACAATCTGCACGTGTTTGTGTACCTACATCAGTATGAAAACTTTTGCTTATAGCAAGAAATCTTATATATTCAGCCTTCATCCAATTGCATGTAACCACAGGCTCATTCTTATTATACAGATGCAAGATGGTTGAGTATGTGTGATTCTAGGTTATAATTATATAACCTAGGTGTTTACATGTTTTTGGTAAATATTTTACATGTTGTGGGCTATGTTGAGTATGTTTCACAGCTGGTCCACTCCACCATTGTAGCCCCAAAGTAGCCATAGACAATACTTACACAAATGAGCGTGGCTTATTTTATTGATTTTATTGCTGTATGGTAAGTTGCCACAAACTTAGGGGCTTAAAACAACATCCATTTATCTCACAGTTTCCATGGCCAGGAGTCAGCTAAGCTGAGTCCTGTGCTCAGGGCCTCTCAAGGCTGCCGTCAAGGTGTCAATAAGGGTTGCGGTCTCATCCGATGTTTGTGATGCTCTTCCAAGCCCCAGGATTTATTGCAGAATTTATTTCCTTGCAGCTGGATAACTTGTGATAGCTTGCTTCTTTAAAACCAGCAGGAGAGCACATCTCAGTAGAAGGCTCAGATAGGGCCCAGCCCATCTTTTACCAGCTCACCTGATTAGATCAGGCCCACTCAGAATCATCTTTCTTTGGTTACTCAAAGTCAACTGATTACGAACTTTAATTCCATCTGCAAAATCTCATCAGATTTGCTATACAAAGTAACATAATCAGGGGAGCAACACCCTGTCATATTCTCCGTCCCATCCGCACTTGAGGGGAGGAAAGATTATACAGAGTGTCTATACCAGGGCATGGGAATATTGGGACTACCTTAGAATTCTGTCTGCCACATCGGTGTTCAAATAAAACAACAAATGGATGCTGAAACTAAAATAGCAGATAATTTTTCACCTGTCACAAAACTGCTTTCTTGTTTTGATTATTTTTCAATTATTTAAAAATGTTATAACCATTTTTAATTTGTGGGCTTAGAGGAAAAACAAACAAACCATACACTGGACTGTATTTTGCTTGTGGGCTGTAGTTTGCCATTCCCTGATATAACCTGAAAAATGGAAGGAGATAGCCCAGATCGCCTGGTCAGAAGTAGTTCCCATAACTAGACGTTAGATCCAGATGACATGGCTTTGCAATATGTGGGAGCAATGCTGAAGTTTAAGGGTGGCTTCTCTTGCAAGTTGCTTCCTGTGACCTGGCAGGATCTAACCTTAAACAGACAAGAGACCAAAGTCACTGACCTAAAGGCATCTCCTGTATGAGGACATGGGGACATCTAGGAAGCTGTGCTCACCAAACACACCCCAGCTGGGAAGGCCCTAGATGCTTTCCGAAGTTGCCATCTTTGTGCTTATTGATGTAAGCTATAGCTTCTTTGCATGTATCTGTTCCAGTGCTTATTTTCTTCAAGCCTACAAACGAATCCTCTATAGGGCTACTGCAACTTCAGATAGTCAATCAAAGATCAGAGTGTTCTTTAGTTTTACTGGAAATGTAATTCTGCAGAAATGGAATTTGGGAATAACCATTAAGAACAACCATTACTTTTCATATCACAAGGTAAATCATAACTTCAGATATTTGGATTATATATCCAGGTAATATTCATATTATTTAAATCCAGATTTTCATCAGCACAAGTATAAAGAGTAACAACAGTGAAAAACATCCTTCTTCTAGGAGCACAACAATACCATAGTAGTATTGTGTATAACATTAGATCTTAGAATCATAATATATTTGTCTAGTCACAAATGTATTTGAACAATGTTTAAATGATGCTTGCGGCATGTATTTCTTCCTAAGGTTTCTGTTTTAGAAAGTCTGGGCCAGGAGCAGTGGCTCACACCTGTAATCCCAGCACTTTGGGAGGCCGAGGTGGGTGAATCACCTGAGGCTAGGAGTTTGAGACCAGCCTGGCCAACATGGCGAAACCCCATCTCTACTAAAAATACGAAAATTAGCCGGGTGTAGTGGTGGGTGCCTGTAATCCCAGCTACTCGGGAGGCTGAGGCAAGAGAATCACTTGAACCCAGAAGGCGGAGGCTGCAATGAACCGAGATCGCACCATTGCACTCCAGCCTGGACAACAAGAGCGAATCTCCGTTTCAAAAAAAAAAATTGGTGCTTGCCTATCTGTCAGGCACTATACAACTATTAATTTGTTCAAACCTCATAGTAGCCTTTTAAAGACAATATTAATATATATCATCCTTGATAAGAAAACTGAGACACTGAAAACAGTTATGTAACTTGGCAAGGATTTCCTGACTAGTAACTGGCTAAACTCAGATTTGAACCCCACCAACTTCATTCCAGATTCTGTGTTCTCACCCATTATCTTCTGCTACCTCTTTAGTATATAATACTAGTAAAAAAATCTTTTCTGACTATGCTGACATAGCTTATGATGTACAAATAATAAGATATCTTAATGAAAACACGGAAATTAAAAATTCTTGAAGGTGACATCCCTCCAGGTGACTAACGTGCCCAATTAAATGACCATCTTTCCTGTGGTCTAAGCCTCAGCAGGCTTGTTGATTATCTTGTCAGGGTGTCATCCAATGTTTCTTTTTTTTATTTCCATCCAGTATTTCTAATGCTAGCTTTGAGATTCTTTTCTAATAATGGCAATATCAGAATCTTGGTAGGGATCAGTTGCATGGTACAGATTTACAACAATTGTATTAATAATTCATCAGATTTTTTCAATTGATGTAGAAGTTGTTATTGTAAAATTATTCAAAATTTGTTACATTTTTATAATATGAGTGAAGGCACTGAAATAACCGTGCAATTTTATCAAAGACAAATTTGGTCCTATTCAAACATAAGATTTCTGATACAGATGCCTGTTCTCAGAAGAATACTAATAATGTTTCAACCATCACATGCTTAGTTTTTATCAGTTGAAAAAGTTCCATTGTCAAGACATTTTCCAATGACATTAAATCAAAACAATGTCATTGCAATTTTCCATGACACTTTTTCCAAAATGGAGGGACAGAATATTTCTCCATGTGAATCTTTGCATTTTAATCAGAATTAAGGAGAAAGATAAAAATGTGAATGGTTTCGCTCTAAAAATAAAAAAAATTTAGAATACAATTGCTAATAATGTTAAATATTCATTGTGATATAGATTTAGTGAAACTGATTAAAGGGAATGGGAATTGAATTACCTACTTGCAGAGGCATATATTGGAAAGCCTTTAACAGTTTTGCTTTATTTGAAACAAACAAGCCAACAAATAAAAATTTGTTAAAAGGCTGTGAAAAGGATGCTCTGAAAAACGCATGGAATAATTTCTAGGATATTTTATTTTCTGTTGTTATGGAGACTTTTAAAAACAAAATTCTTATCTTATTACTTAAATATATGCTTACCAAATCGAAGCAGAAGAAAACAAAATCCTCTATAAAGATTTTCATGAAACAATATATTACTATCCAAATATTTCATACCACCTGATATGACTGATTTATCAGATCATTTTTACTAACAACTTTTGGGGATTACTAAAGAAATTGATACAAAATCTTCACTCAATTCAAATGAGCTACTCAAACTTTCCAAGACATGTTTGGAAACAACAAAGAACAACTTCTCACTTTATAAATTGAATTCTACAAATGAGCACAAAAGTGGAACATTCTGCCATCCACTTCAGCAGGAATTATGAAAATGACAAGACAAAAATTGCATCAACCCCTCTGTAATTTTTGGCAGAATTTTGTACTTATTCTCGTGTACCTATATTCTTCTCCATAATAGGTGGTGGTCAAATGTATAACTCATAAAATTTGATTTTCTAATTTTTGAAGCTTTCTAAAAATCAATTCACAAATTAAAACTATAATTTGTCAGAACATGAAGTCAAATTTGGGCTCTGGAAATATAGTCACCATGTGAGTGTTCTGGATCAGAAAGAGCACTCTGAGTCAGAAAGAGTGAAGCAAAGAAAGTCACAGTGGATGTAAATGAAAGAAATATAAGGTATGGGTAATTTGAGGATTTTGGGGGGCTTTTTCTGTCCAGAAGAAATGCATTGCAGACAAGATGATTCTTGATAAGGTAATAATCGCTTACTATAGTCAAACTCTAAGTACTTCAGCCAGAAACTACTGAGCACAGGGAGAGAGCTATTAGGCATTGTTAAAGCAATTGATCGCTTCCATCATTATTTGTGTGGCTGGAATTTCACAATCAGAACTTATCATGTTGCATTATGAGGCTTGCTGAAATTCACAGATTTGTAGGGACAAATTGGCTGGATGTTTACAAAACTGTAAGGCTATCATTTGCGAATTGAACATCGACAGAGAGTAAAAAAACATCATAATGCACATACATTATCTAGGCACCCTGTGTTGGGATAATGCTTGTAAAGCTGACATTAGGCATGAAGAAAAGAAATAAATAGTCTAACAGATCTGGTAGTTAGTGTTTTGGAACAACCAAAGGTTTCTGGCTGGGAGGATGGAAAACACTCTTATTTCCTGAATAGGAAGTTATGAAATGGTTCATTCATTCATCCACCAAATATTTATTGAGTGTATGCTATGTGCCAGGCACTGTCAAGGTGTGAAGAATATACTAGCAAACAAGACAAATTGCAGAGCTGAGGTATAGCAAAGGCACAGAGAGAGAGAAAAAATACTATTTTGTGACAGTTGGATTGACTATATGTAAAAAATACCCGTAAATTTTATGAAGAAGAGATGTCTAATAATATTGCTACTAGTAAATACCATCATTAACTATATGTAAAAAATACCCTTAAATTTTATAAAGCAGAGATGTCCAATAATATTGCCACTATTAAATACCATCATGTGTCATGTAAATATACAGTCAAACTTTAAATTTCTTTTGCATGAAAGTGATATCTGATTGATTGAGTGTGCTTCTTTTTTTTTTTTTTTTTAGATGGAGTCTCCCTCTTTCACCAGGTTTTTTTTTTTTGGTGTGATCTCAGCTCACTGTAGCCTCCGCCTCCCGGGTTCAAGCGATTCTCCTCCCTCAGCCTCCTGAGTAGCTGAAACTACAGGTGCCTGCCACCATGCCCAGCTAATTTTTGTATTTTCAGTAGAGACGAGGTTTTACCATGTTGGCCAGGATGGTCTCAAACTCCTGACTTCAAGTGATCTGCCTGCCTCAGTCTCCCAAAGTGCTGGGATTACAGGCATGAGCCACCACACCCTGCTGAGTATGCTTCTTTATAAAAATGTAATATTTAATCTTTGCGCACTCCCAGAAGTTTGTTCGCCTAGTTTTTCAAGAAAATTTATGTCCATATACATGATCAACCAAATTAAAACTGATTTGCAAAAAGGTGGATTTAACATATACAACCTAGAGAAATTCCAGCTTTGAGGAAAACACGAGGAAACTCTATAGGTCCACTTTATACCTTCTTATAGTTAAAAGCATTTCCAAGGAATCCTCCACAATTTCAAAAAATATATTTCTGTTTTTGTTTGTTTATAGTTTTTTTGTTTTGTTTTGTTGTGAGACAGGGTCTCACTTTGTCACCCAGATTGGAGTGCAGTGGCATAAACATGGCTCACTACAGCCTTGACCTTCCAGGCTCAGGCAGTCCTCCCACCTCAGCCTCCCAAGTAGCTGGACTTCAGGCACACACCACCACACTCAGTTTTTTTTTTTTTTTTTTTTTTTCAGAGATGGGGTTTCGCCATGTTGACCAGGCTGGTCTTGAACTTCTGAGCTCAAGTGATGCGCACACTTCAGCCTCCCAAAGAGTTGGAATTATAGGCATGATCCACCATGCCCAGCCTATATTTCTAATGTACTGAACTCTAGATGTTGGCATTATTTGTCAGAGGCACCCAGAAAATGTTCTGATAGTCTAAAAAGAACTAACCCTGAAAAGCAAATAAAAATTTCTAAGCACTTCACACAGTGCTTGGTACTTAAGTATTTGTACACATGAGCAAGGAAATTGGATATGACAAATTAGCATCACAATAACTAGGTAGTAGGGGCAGATCCAGTTTTGTGGAACCTGAAGCTTATAAAATTTGGAAGCCCCCTTTGAAAAAGAAATACAAAATCATCCACATAAAATTAGGCATAAGGCCAGGCACAATGGCTCATACCTCTAATCTAGCACTTTGGGAGTCTGAGGTAGGATTGCTTGAGTCCAGTTTGTGGCCAGCCTGAGCAACATAGCAAGAACCTGTTCTCTAAAAAATAAAAAATAAAAAAAATTAGCCAGGCATGGTGGCACGTGCCTCTAGTCCGACCTACTCAAGAGGCTGAGATGGGAGGATTGCCTGAGCCCAAAAGTTCGAGGCTACAGTGAGCTAGGATTGTGCCACTGCACTCCAGCCTGGGTGACACAGGGATACCCTGTCCCTACAAAAATTAATAAAATAAGTAAAATAAAATAGAATTGGACATGAAAGTATTTATTTAGAATGAGAAAATAAATCACTATAAAATTTTTTCAGCTTTATTTGAAGTATAATTGACAAATAAAAATTGAATGAATACATTTACTGTATATAACATGATGTGTTGATATATGTATGTGCTGTATGTCATTCTCTTCTGCCTAAAGCACGCCTTCTCACCCTCTTCATCTAACCAATCATTCATCTTTCAAAATGCTCCTCATCTATCACCCCTTCAGGGAGACCTTCCCTGACACCCCCAAAGGCTGGGTTAGTTCCCACCATGTGTGCTCCCAAGACATCATCTGTACCATGACACTTACTGCATTGAAACTGGCTGGCTATTCATCATCTGAATTCCCAACAGCTGCAGCATCCAAAAGAGAGGACCAATGTCTTTTATCTTTATATTTCAGTGTTTAGTGCCCAGTAAACATACAATAGCTGTTTGTTGAATGAATAAATGAGATTTATTGACTTTATTTGGCATCAAACAAGTCCAGACCCTACTGATCTCAAATCCGTCATCATATTCTCCACAAACTGATTGAATATCGATCCCCTGCCATTGCTTCAAGTTAAAAAAAAAAAAAAAAAACCTTTTGAAAATATGATGTGCAGGGCCGGGCACGGTGGCTCACGCCTGTAATCCCAGCACTTTGGGAAGCCAAGGCAGGCCAGTTGCCTGAACTCAGAAATTTGAGACCAGCATGGGCAACACAGTGAAACTCCGTCTCTACTAAAATACAAAAAATTAGCAGGGTGTGGCAGCACTCACCTGTAGTCCCAGCTACTTGGGAGACTGAGGCAGGAGAATTGCTTGAACCCAGGAGGCTGAGGTTGCAATGAGTGGAGATCATGTCACTGCACTCCAGCCTGGGAGACAGAGCAAGATTCCATCTCAAAAAAAACAAAAAAGAAAATATTGTGTGCAGCTATAAAACAACAAAACTGGTTCTATAAGACATACATAAATATCAGACTCATTATTTTATAATCATCCTTTACAAATGAAAATTTGAAATGACTGAGCTGCAGTCAGACTTGAGCACAAGCTTCAAAAATTATAACTTCATTTCCTACTGTAAAACAAATTGTTTCCATTGAAAACGTTGGAAAGAAACAGGCTGGTCTAGAGAAGACTTGAAAAAAATATTTGATTTCATTTCTGTCAAAACTTCACTGGGTTTGTCCCTATGTCTTAATCTCCAAGTTCTGTTTTCAGTGGAATCCATATCTGTGTCATCCGAGACTTACTGTTGACATCAACCTGCTGCATACATCAGACTCTACTCAGTTTATTTAATTCCACAAAAGTTTACTGAATATTTTCTATTCTAATTGTGCCAGCATTATGATCAGGTCACAGGAGTCAAGGTTTTGTATGCAATATTTTGTTTTCTAGTCATTCATTTCTTTTTCTTTTTTTTTCTTTTTTTTTTTTGAGATGGAGTTTTGCTCTTGTTGCCCAGGCTGGAGTGCAGTGTTGCAATCTCAGCTCATTGCAACCTCCACCTCCCAGGTTCAAGCAATTCTCCTGCCTCAGCCTTCCAAGTAGCGGGGGATACAGGCTCCCGACACCATGCCCTGGTAGTTTTTGTATTTTTAATAGAAACAGGTTTCACCATGTTGGCCAGACTGGCCTCAAACTCCTGACCTCAGGTGATTCCGCCCACCTCAGCCTCCCAAATTGCTGAGATTACAGGCATGAGCCACCGAGCCTGACCCATTTCTTTATTCAACAAATAATGTGAAGCTTTCACTGTAAGTTCATAAGACATTGCTCTAACTGCCACTGAAGGAAAAAGGGATCAATAGATTTCTGATTTTATAGGAATTATAATTTAATTAGGGAGATAAGATATGCAGACATAACGTTTACCATCAACACTGAAGTTTAATAGCAACGTGAGCCAATTATATAGGAACTCTCCTATGATCACATCACCCTGGGCTCTACCGGGCTCTCCCTGGGTTGGTGGTTTCACCCTCACAGGAAGCCAGGTTGTGCTAGAAAGAAAGTTTCAGAAACAGGCTAGTGTTTGAAAATGGGCCAAGTTCCTAGCCTCAGTTGCTTCATTTTATGTACTCATAGAATTATGGGGAAATGTATGTCTCCCTCTTCAACTCTCCCTTCTGCATAGAAAATGCCCTCAGTGGGCTCAGTGGGTAAGAGTGCCACAGGCGAGCATAGTAACCCTGACAGTCCCTTACAAGGTTGGCAGAGAGACACAGCTACCATCACTGCTGTGCTCTCAGAGTCTGTTTGTTTGTTTGACATCTGCAACAGATATTTTATTTGTTTTGAGATGGAGTCTCGCTCTGTTGCCTAGGCTGGAGTGCAGTAACGAGATCTCGGCTCACTGCAACCTCTGCCTCCCAGATTCAAGCAATTCTCCTGCCTCAGCCTCCTAAGTAGCTGGGCTTACAGGCACCCACCACAACAGCTGACTAATTTTTGTACTTTTAGTAGAAACAGGGTTTCACCATGTTGGCCAGGCTGGTCTCGAACTCCTGACCTCAAGTGATCCACCTGCCTAGGCCTCCCAAAGTGCTGGGATTAAAAGCATGAGCCACCACGCCCGGCCCAGATTAATTTTTTTAAACGGATGGATTTTGAGAGGAAACAATATGGGGCAGAAGTATGGAATAGAAAATAAATACAAATGTAAGCTCTTTGCTAGCTGTTTTATAACCACAACAAACTAGTTCAGAGAGTGCCCTGTACAAAACACAATAAAGTTTCAAAGATGAAGGTGTTCCCTTAGCAAGGCTGCAAATGTCCATCTCTGGTATTTGGAACTGAGGCTGCAGTCCTTGTTTCTGGATGGATCACTGGGTGTGTGAAACAGTCCATGCTTTGGGGAGTTGAGAGAAGGAGTTGCCAGATTTCTCAATCTGGAGAGGACAGTGTTGGTGATGACAAGATTTCCACTCTTCTCTGTGGGATCAGGAAGGGAGTGTATTCTCCACCCACCACCAAGCTTAATTGTGGGGAAGATTTCAAGAAGTTTTGCAGCTTGGGGGTGTCTGCAGCAAAAGGAGAATGGCATCTTGCTGCCTGGCTGAGCTGTCCCTGGCCACCCTGGAGCTGCTATTGGAGAAGAATGGGGTGTGTTGAGTGAGTTATTGGGGGAATCTAAGCAGAGGGTGGTACTCAGCCATAAACATTAGTGCCACTTCTGGCTCATGCCTGGAATCCCAGCACTTTGGGAGGCCGAGGCTGGTGGATCACTTGAGGTCAGGAGTTTGAGATCAGCCTGGCCAACGTGCTGAAACCCCATCTGTACTACTGGGCACGGTGCTGTATAATCCCAGCTACTCAGGAGGCTGAAGCAGGAGAATTGCTTGAACCCAGGAGGTGGTGGTTGCAGTGAGCTGAGATGGTGCCACTGGGCAACACAGTGAGACTCCGGATCAAAAAAAAAAAAAATAAAAAATAGAAAAGAAAAGAAATTAGTGCTGCTTCTCTTCAACAGGTGGGGATAGTAGTGCCCAAACCAGCCGAGAGAAAGATGTAGGGAAACACCCACATTCCCAGAGGCTCCTGGAAGAAGTGGAGGAAGTGGAGGAGGACCTCAGTGCTTCCATGCTTACTGGAAAGAGCAGAAAGGGGGAGCCAGGCCAGAGTGGCCCTGGTGAGTCCAGGCAGACAACGCCTTAGAGAAGTGGCTGAAGGCATGGATTCTTGGTGGCGCCCCTTCTAAAGATCAACTTCTAAAGAGTTGATCTTTAGAAGCAGTAGTGCTGGGGTGAAGGTGGGCTTTACCTCAGGAAACCACTTCCATCATCAGCACAAGAAACTACCACGTAAAACCAGACCCAGTCAGAATGAGGCCTGAGAGCTTCCTGCTGTGGTGCCCTCTCCCACCAGAGAAGCCAGCCTTGAGGGTGGGGGCTGGAGATATATCAGAGCAACACCAAGTCTGCACCTTAGTGCCTGTGCTAGGGCAAAGAAAGTCCAAGACATGAGATTTGAAGCACCTTTGAGATAAGCTTGGCTGGAATTTTAATAATCAAAAGTGATTGCAAGTTATAAAGTCTGCCGAAAATGTCACTGAGGAATGAGGAAGGGAATTAACATCACAAAGTTGGAAGTAGTCATAGGAAAATATGAAATGATTCCATATTTATTGCGAGTCCTTAACACACTGCAGGCCCACCTGGGAGACACTCCCAGGAGCAGAGCTGCTCATCTTCAGGGAATGAGTGAATTTGGGTAAGGAGTGCATCAGCAGGGACAGTGCTGGCCAAAGACCAGAGCTGCCTCCCCCACCTCCACTCCATCCCATGGGCTTCTCCAAATCTGACTCCCAGGATCCCTCTACAACCCAAGTAGAAAGAAGAGACTCCAGGCTGGGCACAGTGGCTCATGCCTGTAATCCCAGCATTTTGAAAGCCTGAGGCAGGTGGATCACGAGGTCAGATCGAGACCATTCTGGCTAACATGGTGAAACCCCATCTCTACAAAAAATGCAAAAAATTAGCTGGTGTGTTAGCACATGCCTGTAGTCCCAGCTACTCAGAAGGCTGAGGCGGAAGAGTCCCTTGAACCCGGGAGGTGGAAGTTGCACTTAGATTAAATCAGATTAACTTGAATTTTAAAAGGAAGCCTGCGTAGTGTCTGGAGCCAGAATCCTGTGTTCTCTTGGCCATTTTTTTCTACCTCAATTTCTTCACCTATAAATTGATGATGATGAAAGAACGTTCTTTGTAGGGTTGTTTTGAAGAAAATGAGTTTAAGTTTATAAAGCACTTTGATATGGTTTGGCTTTGTGTCTCCACTCAAATCTCATGTTAAACTGTACTCCTCAGTGTTGAAGGAGGGGCCTGGTGGGAGGTGACTGGATCCTGGGGCGGACGTCCCCCTTGCTGTTCTTGTGATAGGGAGTGAGTTTTCATGAGGTCTGGTTAAGTGCATAGCACCTCCCCTTTAGCTCTCTTCCACCTGCTCTGGACATTAAGATGTGCCTGCTTCCCCTGTGCCATCCACCATGATTGTGGGTTTCCTGAGGCCTTTCCAGCCATGCTTCCTGTAGAGTCTGTGGAACCGTGAGCCAATGAAATCTTTTTTCTTTATAAGTTATCCAGTCTCAGGTAGCTCTTTATAGCAGTACGAGAATGTAGTAATACACACCTGAAACAATACCTTGCATATAGTAATATGAAAGGTATGAATATACGTTATTTATTTATTTATTTATTTTTGAGACCGAGTTTCACTCTTGTTACCCAGGCTGGAGTGCAATGGCGCGATCTTGGCTCACTGCAACCTCTGCCTCCTGGGTTCAGGCAATTCTTCTGCCTCAGCCTCCTGAGTCGCTGGGATTACAGGCACGTGCCACCATGCCCAGCTAAAGTTTTGTATTTTTAGCAGAGACGGGGTTTCACCATCTTGACCAGGATGGTCTCGATCTCTTGACCTCATGATCCACCCGCCTCAGCCTCCCAAAGTGCTGGGATTACAGGCTTGAGCCACCGCGCCCGGCCGAATATACCTATTTTATAAGCAAAAGAAACATAAATATAGGCCAGGCGTGTGGCTCATGCCTCTAATTCCAGCATTTTGGGAGGCTGAGGTGGGCAGATCACTTGAGGTCAGGAGGCTGAGATCAGCATGGCCAACATGGTAAAACCCTGTCTCTACTACAAATACAAAAATTAACCAGGTGTGGTGGTGCGTGCCTGCAATCCCAGTTACTCGGAAGGCTGAGGCATGACAGTCGTTTGAACCCAGGAGGCAGAGGTTGCAGTGATCTGAGATCGTGCCACTGCACTCTAGCCTGGGCCTGGGTGACAGAGTGAGACTCCCTCTCAAAAGAACTCCATAAAGTAATGGATGTTTCTTGCCTGCCCAAATTCGTATAAGTAAAAATCATGCCTGCAAAGTCTGATTGTAAGGAGCGTAGAAATTGCCACTTAACAATATGTAAAAAAACTGAACAAACTAAAAAACTATGAACTCTACTTAGATCCATCAGAGAACTGAGGTCACAGGGCAAACCACTGCCCCCAGAATTGAAGACACAGATGGGTGAACACAGAGAACCGCAGCTTCTCAGGGCAGAAACACGCAAACGGAAACCTCTGCAGAAACCAGGGCTGAGGGGGAAAAGCCTAAAATGTCATTAGGAATTTTCTGGAGACTCGGTGCAGACCATTCTCAGGGTTAAAAACTCCGGGGTCCTCCTTTCGTAAGGAGACCCCCACACTTTTGCAAGTTTTACCTCCATAGGTCTACCAGGTCCTCACAGTAAATCCTGGAGAAAATTTCCTCATGCTTCCAGCTAGGAGTGGGGAAAAGAGACCATTTTGAAATACATGAGCATTCTGTTCCTCTGAAAAAATTCTGACCAGAGCCTAACCCGCTGGGGATTTATCTATCAGAGCCAAATCTACTCAGGCAGGGGAAGAAATACTCAACGCAGGTTCCCTCAAGCCTTCCAAGTGGGGGAAGGGAAATACCTAAGTCCAGCCCCCTCTAGCCTTCCTTTCCCACTGTCAGTGTTAGTCAGGGTTCTCCAGAGAAATAGAGCTAATAGGATAGATGTATATACAAAGGGGAGTTTATTGAGTATTGACTCACATGTTCACAAGGTGAAGTCCCACAATAGGCCCTCTACAAGCTGGAGAGACAGGAAGCCAGTCCAAGTACCAAAACCTCAAAAGGAGGGAAGGCGACAGTGCAGCCTTCAGTCTGTAGTCGAAGGCCTGGGAATCCAAAAGCTTCACCTCCTGTACAAATCTTCAAAAACATTTCTTCAGAGTCTCAATCCCACTTTTTAAAAATTTTCATTAAAAGGGTCAGGCATGGTGGCTCATGCCTGTAATCCCAGAACTTTGGGAGGCCTAGGCGGGCGGATCACCAGGTCAGGAGATCGAGACCATCCTGGTCAACATGGTGAAACCCCGTCTCTACTAAAAATACAAAAATTAGCTGGGCGTGGTGGCACGTGCCTGTAGTCCCAGCTACTGAGGAGGCTGAGGCAGGATAGTTGCTTGAATCAAAGAGTCGGAGGTTGCAGTGAGCCAAGCCTGGTGACAGTGAAAGACTCAATCAACAAAAAAAAAAAAAAAAAAAAAAAAATCCATTAAAAGCTCTGCCCTTGTCTGCACCTGATTTGGTGCAATGGTTTTGGCACTCATTGAATGAAAAGTTTATTCTACTTAATTTTTTTAGTTGTAATTGTGTAAACTGAGCCCATTGATATGTCTATCATGTTGGCAGTTATTTCTGCTGTTACTCATCAGTTCTTTTCAATTAGGGCACAAAGATTAATTTTTTCCTGTCAAAATGACGTAGATGGTCTGCTACTATGGGCTTCATCTTCAACATCATCTCATCTCTTCTTTTTTTACTTTTTGAGATGGAGTCTAGCTGTCTTGCCCATGCTGGAGTGCAGTGGCGCGATCTCAGCTCACTGAAACTTCTGTCTCCTGGGTTCAAGGGATTCTCCTGCCTCAGCCTCCCAAGTAGCTGAGACTACAGGTGTGCACCACTGTGCCCAGCTAATTTTTGTAGTTTTAGTAGAGATGGGGTTTCACCATGTTGACCAGGTTGGTCTTGAACTCCTGACCTCAGGTGATCTGCCTGCCTCAGCCTCCCAAAGTGCTGGGATTACAGGTATGAGCCACCACGCTTAGCCTCATCTCTTCTTACAATGAGTTAT
>NW_016107488.1:3818330-3818983 GCF_001604975.1 Cebus imitator | reverse complement strand
TCTGCCTCCCAGGTTCAAGCAATTCTCCTGCTTCAGCCTCCCAAGTAGTTAGGATTACAGGTGGGTGCCACCATGCCTGGCTAATTTTTGCATTTTACTGGAGACAGGGTTTCACTGTGTTGGCTAGGCTGGTCTCGACATCTCTAACCTCAGGTGACCTGCCTGCCTTGGCCTCCCAAAGTGCTGGGATTACAGGCATGAGCCACTGCACCCGGTCTTCATGAACTTTTAAAGACCCCACATGGTGTCATTTAAAAATGAACCTGGATTAGTGTTAATATATATTGTAAATTCTAGCACCTCAAAAGTACACACAGTGTCTTCCTCAAATGCTGCTGGAACAACTGAATATTCATGTGCAATAAAATGAATCTAGACATAGACCTTACACCATCCACAAAAATTATTTTAAAGTGCATCATAGAGCTAGATGTAAAATGCAAAACTATAGAACTCCTAGAAGGTAACGTAAGAGAAAACCTAGATGTTCATGGATATAAAGATTACTTTTAAAGATTAAAAATCCAAGCCACAGGGCCGGGCGCGGTGGCTCAAGCCTGTAATCCCAGCACTTTGGGAGGCCAAGGCGGGTGGATCACGAGGTCAAGAGATCGAGACCATCCTGGTCAACATGGTGAAACCCCGTCTCTACT
>NW_016107488.1:3783222-3817871 GCF_001604975.1 Cebus imitator | reverse complement strand
TGAGGCCCAGTGAGGTGGCTCACGCCTGTAATCCCAGCACTTTGCAGGCCAAGGTGGGCGGATCACCTGAGGTCGAGAGTTCGAGACCAGACTGACCAACATGGAGAAACCCCATCTCTACTAAAAAACAAAATTAGCCAAGAGTGGTGGTGCATGCCTGTAATCCCAGCTGCTTGGGAGGCTGAGGCAGAAGAATCACTTTAACCCGGGAGGCAGAGGTTGCATTGAGCCAAGATCACACCATTGTACTACATCCTGGGCAACAAGAGCAAAACTCCATCTCACGAAAAAAGAAAAAAAAATTACAAAATCAGCTTGGCATGGTGGTAGGCCCCTGTAATCTCAGCTACTCAGGAATCTGAGACAGGAGAATCACTTGAACCCAGGAGGCAGAGTTTGCAGTGAGCTGAGATCGCACCACTGCACTCCAGCCTGGGTGACAGAGTGAGACTGTCTCAAAAAAGAAAAAAAAACCCAACAATGAGAAAACAACCCAACTTAAAAATGGGCAAAAGACCTGAATGGGTGTCTCACAAAGGAAGATACACAGGTGGCAATTATGCACATGAGAAGATGTTCAACATTCTATGGCATTAGGGAATTGTAAATTACAACAATAAGAGAGTGCTATACAACTATTAGAATGGCCAAAATCTAAAACATTGACAACATCAAATGCTGGTGAGTATGTGAAGCAGTAGTAACTCTCATTCGTTGCTGGTGGGAATGCAAAATGGAATAGACATTTTAGAAAACAGTTTGGCACTTTCTCATAAAACTAAACACACAATTTATCATATAATATTGTATGGCAATGTATTCTTACCATACAATCCAGCAGTCATGCTCCTTGATATTTATCCAAATGAACTGAAAAGTATGTCCACACAAATCATGCACATGGATGCTTATAGCAAGTTTATTCATACTTGTTCAAACTTGGAAGCAACCAAGATGTCCTTCAATAGGAGAATGAATAAACAAACTGTGATACATCCAGAAGATGGAATATCATTCAGTACAAAATGAAATGAGCTATCAAACCCTGAAAAGACACAGAGGAACCTTAAATGCATATTACTAAGTGAAAGAAACCAATCTGAAAAGGCTACATATGTTATGAGTCCAACTGTGTGACACTCTGGAAAAGGCAAAATATGAAAACAGGAAAAGGATCAGGGTGCAGGAAGGGGGATGAATTTTTAGGGCATGGAGAATTGTTAGAGCAATGAAACTATTTTGTATAGTTATACAATAATAGATACATGTCATACATTTGTAAAAACACGTACAACTTACAACACTGAGAATGAACCCTCGTGTAAACAGACGATGGACTTAAGTTGATAATGATGTGTCAGTGTAACAACACTACCAATGTGGTGCAGGTGTTCCAGGAAAGTGGTCTAGATCAGAACATAAAAGAGAGTTCTTGGATCTCCCATCTTGCACAAGAAAGAACTTGGCACGGAGTCCAACAAAATACAGTGAAAGCGAGTTTATTGGAGAAGTAAGAAACAAAGGAATGACTACTCCATAGGCAGAACAGGATGTTCCCAAAAGCAAGAGGAAGAAACGGCCCACCTTTATGTACAATGCTTGCTTATATGTGACAAAGGAAAAAAGTCACGGGGGAGGTGTGCTCTACTCCAAGAGCTTGTGAGGAAGGCTTCTTAATCTTTGTGTAAGTACGGACTTTTGCAAGAACCTATATTATTATCTTTAAAGTGAAACTTAGTCTCAAATGAAGAATGTTTTTGTCCTTAAAGAAAAAAACAATCATGGAGGAGGTGTGCTCTACTACAAGGGCTTGTGACAAAGGATTCTTAATCTTTGTGTAACTACTGACTTCTGCAAGAATCTATATTATCATCTTTAAAGCGAAACTTAGTCTCAAATGAAGAATGCTTTTGTGCTTAAGATATCGGAACATCAGGACGTTTCCTTGGTCTCTATTAAGTCCTAGGCCTGTTCAGTAAACATTATTAATCTGTTCCCTTTACTGTAAACATCTTGTGACTAAGAATGACTACTCCTGGGAATGGAGCTCAGTAAGTCTCAGCCTCATTTTATCCAGGCCCCATTCAAGATGGAGTCGCTGTGGTTGGAAGGCCTCTGACATAGGAGGTCAGTAGTGGGGGAAAGGATGGGGGGTGGGGAACAAGTGTTGAACAGGACCTCTCTGTATTTTATGTTCATCTTTGCTGTGAACCTAAAAGTGCTCTAAAAAAATAAAGTTTATTAGTTGTTAAAAATCATGCCGGCTACAATTCCTTTAAGCTTAATTCCTAGAAGTGGATTTGTTAGAACAAAATAATTTGGTTTTAAAAAATTTCTGATAGGCTGGGTCCAACGGCTCATGCCTATAATCACAGTACTTTCGGAGGCCGAGGCGGATGGATCACCTTAGGTCAAGAGTTCAAGACCGCCTGGGCAACATGGTGAAACCCCATCTCTACTGAAATTACAAAAATTAGCCAGGCATGGTGGCACATGCCTGTAATCCCAGCTACTTGGGAGGCTGAGGCATGAAAATCGCTTGAACCCGGGAGGAAGAGTTTGCAGTGAGCCAAGATGGCACCATTGCACTCCAGCCTGAGCAAGATTCCATCTCAAAAAAAAAAAGAGAGAGAGAAAAAAAATTTCACTCCAAGGCGTATTTAAATTTTCAGACTTTTGGACTTTTGAAGATCCAAAGGTATGTATTTCTAATATTGGGGATTTGGGAATTCTTGCTGTTGGGCATTTAGGGCTAATGGAGATTTCCTGCCACCTCCACAATTGCATAATGTAGGAGGCCCTGATTGCCTCCAAGACCAGATATAAGGTTGGGACTTCCTAGGTAAGATGGTGAACCTCGTGGTTTCTGGGTGGGACATGTGGGCGGCATTTGTATCTTTCCTTAAACAGCATGTTAGAGAGACCCTTTTCTCCAAGTCTGGTCCCTAGTCCCTCTGCTCAGAATCACTCTGGGAACTTTTGTTTAAAATACAGAACCCTAGGTCCTTCTACATACCTGGATTTTAACAGTTTTTTGGGTAATCCTTAGGGATATTAAATTGACTCTTCAAATAATTTTTATGAATAATGAAGTGTAAAAACCAGAGCTCTAGAGATGTGGCTCTCAACCCTGATTCTACATTGAAATCACTGGAGTACTTTAAAAAAAAAAATCTTTTTGTGATTCCCAGGTCATATTTCCAGAGATTCTGGTTCTGTTGGTCTGGAGTAGGTACCAGGTATCAGTATATCTTAAATTTTCTTGGGTTATTCTAATGCAGGTTTATCAAATCTTCTGGCTTCACCAGGCTACATTGAAAAAAGAAGGACTATCTTGGGCCACACATGAAATACACTAACACTATTGATAGCTAATGAGCTTTAAAAAAACAACAACAACTCATGTTTTAAAGTTTACGAATTTGTGTTGGGCCACATTGAAAGCTGTCCTGGGCTGCAGGCAGCCCATGGACTGTGGGTTGGACAAGTTTTTTTTTGTTGTTTTTTTTTGAGATGGAGTGTTGCTCTGGCACAATCTTGGCTCACTGCAACCTCCTCCTCCCAGGTTCAAGCGATTCTCCTGCCTCAGCCTCCCGAGTGTTGGGACAACAGGCACCCACCACCACGCCTGGCTAATTTTTGTATTTTTAATAGAGACGGGGTTTCACCATATTGGCCAGGCTGGTTTCGAACTCCTGATCTTGTGATCTGCCAGCCTTGGCCTCCCAAAATGCTGGGATTACAGGTGTGAGCCACCACGCCCAGCTGGACAAGCTTGTTCAAATGTATAGCTGAGAACTAAAACCATCCACCCCCGCTGAAAACAGAAAGCACATTGGCCCCCTCATCATTCATTCTTTACATTGACATAGCTCTGCTTTTCATGGGATTTCTTGGCCCAGCAAATGGCTAGTTCATTACAGGAATTTCCCTAACGACACAACTCTTCAATAAAAAAGCACCTGCAGATAGTTTGTGTCCTCAGAGTCTTTGAATCCTGTACCTCAAAATCCTTGCCTCGCTGTTTTCATTAATTTTGGGCTTTTATTTCACAATCCTTACTTGACATTAATTCTCTATTATGAAGAACTCATCTATAAACTGAAAATAAAATTCCAACGTCCTCCAACAACCTGCATGGACTTTCTCCTAGGGCAGGGCACTCTAAAATCTAACCCGAAAGACTGGTTCAGGCCATGCTGGGAAGCAGGGGTTGGGCATGCATCATTTACACCTCCGGCATTCACATCAACACAGACTTTAAGAGAAACATTTCCAATCTATTCCCTCTAAAACCTGCTGCTTCCTGAAGGCCTCATCCGCATGGAAAAACTGTAGTCTCCACAACCCAGACATTCCTTTTTATTGGTAACTCTTTCAACTAATCGCCAATTAGAAAAAATTTACATCTACCTATAACCTGGAACCCCGACCCCCTAAACCCTGACAGCGGCCCACTTATCTGGATTGAGTCAATATATTTCTTGGATGTATTTGATTGAAATCTCAGGTCTCCCTAAAATGTATAAAACCAAGCCCCACTCGACCACCTTGGGCACATTGTTCTCAGGATCTCCTAAGGGCTGTGTCACAGGCCGTGGTCACTCACATTTGACTCAGAATGAACCTCTTCAAATATTTTACAGAGTTTGACTCTTTTTGTTGGCACATCTGAATCAAATTTCTAATTCTCTAGGAATTCTGCCCTCACATTCTCTCTATCTGAGGTGCTGGTTTCGAACTCCTGACCTTGTGACTTGGCCTCCCAAAGTGCTGGGATTACAGATGTGAGCCACTGTGCCCAGCTGGACAAGATTGTTCTAATGCATAGTTGAGAACTAAAACATCCACACCCGCTGAGAACAGAAAGCACAAAGCACTGTCAAATATTGCTTTTCTTAGCACAGTAAGTAATAAACTCAGCCTTGTCTTGTCAACAGGTTGTACTGATGACATTTTGTAGCCAAAAAGTTTGACATGGGGGAATTGAGAATTGCTGAAATATTGGCGAGAATGCTGAAGTTGATGTCAGATGGCTTATCACGATTTTAATTATCTGGGTCCTGGCCCTATTGCATACGAATTAAGTGACCTTGGTCAAGTTCCTTAGCCTCTCTGACTCTTAGTCTTTTGTAAAAACAAGAGTTTGTGGTACCTCACCTTTGCCTCAGGGTCATTATAGGCCTCAAGGAAAATGATGTCTCTTGAAGTGGTCTGCAACCTAGAAAATTATTTCTAAATATAACATAATATATATAAACTGACAATCATAGTTTACATTTTTTTTCCATTTAGTCTTTACTTGAAATGCATAGCTTATAGTTTGTGAGCACCTGCTATAGGGTCAGAAAATACATGGCTCTTGGACCCTGCCCCCATTTCTACTGCCTAAAGCAGACATTTCGACTCAAGTGCAGTGGTCATTCCTGTAGCAGGCCTGATGACCTCAGATTCCTCCCCTGTCACAGCACTCTAATGTCACCAGTAATTGATTCTGGCTGGCACTCTTGCTAAAACCTATTTGTCATCCTGGCCAATGTAGAGGCAAGGAGAATTTCTTCCCTACACTGGAGGTTAGAGTTGAAGATATAGAAATGAATTGACAATAGACAGATTAGCAGGAAACAAAGTTATACAAATGTATTAACATGAACATGGACATAAGAGTCCTGCAAATATAGGACTCAAAGAAGAGTCAGTTGACTGAAATGTTTATACTGTGCAGAAAGGAATACAGAAGCTTGGAGTGTGGCAACAGGTTATGAGAAGAAGGTTGGAAAGGCATGACAAGCAAAGGCTGTCTCATTATGCAAATGACAGTCTCCCTCAGCCAGGTGCGTTGGCCCATGCCTGTAATCCCAGCACTTTGGGAAGCTGAGGCAGGCAGTTTACAAGGTCAGGCGATTGAGACCATTCTGGCTAACACAGTGAAAGCCCGTCTCTACTAAAAAAAATAAAAATAAATTAGCTGGGCGTTGTGGCACATGCCTGTATTCCCAGCTACTCTGGAGGCTGAGACAGGAGAATTGCATGAACCTAGGAGGCAGAGGTTGCAGTGAGCTGAGATCACACCACTGCACTCCAGCCTGGGTGACAGAGTCTCACTCTGTCTCAAAAAAAAAAAAAAAAAGGGAAAAAAAGAAAATCTCCCAGGTAATCTCAGAAGTGTCCTCACAGAGAATAGATGGTAGCCTGTGGTCAAAGTTTCTCTTTCAGACCTTTAAAAGTGCAGACTTTCAGTCTCTTTCTCCTGTGAGTTTATCTTTCCTAGATCCAGATAATACAGAAAACAGGGTCCTTGGAGAAAGCCTGTTTGCATTGCTGTTTCTTTCACTAATGTAGATTTCCTTCTGGATGCAAATCTCCCCCCCAAAAGACAGATTTTCAGAGCTATTTCTGTGTCTGCAGCCCCTGTAAAGCCACATTGAAATATAGCAAAGAAATAGGTGTGTGTGTGTGTGTGTATATATATGTATATATATATGAGTCTCACTGTGTCTCTTAGGCTGGAGTGCAGAGGCACGATCTCAGCTCACTGCAACCTCCGTCTTCCGAGTTCAAGCAATTCTCCTGCCTCAGCTTCCCAAGTAGCTGGGATTACAGGCATGTGTCATCACACCTGGCTAATTTTTTTTGCATTTTTAGTAGAGACAGTGTTTCACCATATTGATCAGGCTGGTCTTGAACTTCTGATTTCAAGTGATCTGCCCACCTTGGCCTCCCAAAGAAATATATTTTGGGGCTGCATATTTTGGTTTTCTTTACCAACGGCCTATGAGGCACTATGCTAGGTGCTTTATTAAGCTTCTTTTATTTAATCTTCAGTACAATCTAATATGGAAGATTTTATTGTCCTTATTTTTCAGATGAGGAAACTGGAGCTCATAGAAGTAAACTAACATGCATTTAGTAAGTAGCAGAGGTTTGTTGTGAACCCAGGTTGTCTCTACACATAACATGTTGGATTTATACAATGGTCATTTATTCGTTATGTACCATAAGTTCCAAGCTCTTTGATACAACGAAGGTTAACATGGTTATGCTTTTACCTTACCTACATGGTTAGTGACCTTGACGTTAGGTAGGCAAAACTTTACCTCTACTCTCTTAGGGCTGTTTTGGCTGGGCCTGAGAAGTAAGCTGACATAATGAGGCAGGAGGATCGTGTGAGCCCAGAGGTTCAAGGATGTAGTAAGCTATGATTATCCCTCTGCCTCCAGCCTGAACAACAGAGCGAGGTCCCCATCTTTAAAAATAAAAAATAAATTTAAAAACCAAACTAACATAAGACAGATTAACAGGATAAACACATATATATTTATTTAACATAAGTTTTATGTGACACGAGAAGCCTTACAAGAAAATGAAGACCAAAGAAGTGGCAAAACCTGAGCCAGATGCGGTGGCTCATGCCTGTAATCCCACCACTTTGGGAGGCCGAGGTGGGCGGATCATGAGGTCAAGAGATCGAGACCATCCTGGCCGACATGTTGAAACCCCACCTCTACTAAAAATACAAACATTAGCTGGAGGTGGTGGCACGCGCCTGTAATCCTAGGCTACTTGGGAGGCTGAGGCAGGAGAATTGCTGGAACCCGGAGCGAAGGTTACAGTGCGTTGAGATCGTGCCGTTGCACTCCAGCTCTGGGCGACAGAGCAAGACTCCATCTTGGAAAAAAAAAAAATTCAATTGTGGAAAAGTAACTAAACTATGTGAGGAGCCTAAAGGAATACAAGGATTATTTTAACAAGGTCTGTCTGTGCAGAATTCTCTTGGTCTCAACTTCCCGTACTTGATGATGTGGAAAACCAAAATATGCCACCCCAAAATATACTTCTTTGGCATATTTTGAGTTGGTTATTCAGAGAAACAGTAGAAAGAAATAGCTCAGAAAAACTATCCTTTTGTAAAAGAAAAATTTACATCTACCCAAATTAGTAAAGCAAATGGGGGATGCAGGAAGAGGCTTTCTCTGAGGTCCTCTTATCTGGATCTAGAAAAGATAAACTTGCAGGAAAAGAAGCCCTAAGGTTTGAAAGGGAAATCTTTACCACATTCTCTCTGAGGGCTGCTACCTGGAAGGCTACATCTGCATAACAAGCCAGTCTTTGCTCACTGTGTGTTTCTTTCCCTTACCCTCCTCATACCTGTTGCCACCTCCCAGCAGGAGCTCGGGGAGCTATTTCCTTGTGTACAGTGTAAAAACTTCAATCACCTTGCTGGGCACAATGGCTCATGCTTGTAGTCCCAGCACTTTGGGAGGCGGAGGTGGGCGGATCACTAGGTCAACAGATTGAGACCATTCTGGCCAACATGGTGAAACTCCGTCTGTACTAAAAAAATATATATGTATACGAAAATTAGCTGGGCATGTTGGCACACGCCTGTAGTCCCAGCTACTCAAGAGGCTGAGGCAGGAGAATTGCTTGAACCCGGGAGGTGGAAGTTGCAGTGAGCCGAGATCTTGCCACTGCACTCCAGCCTGGTGACAGAGTGAAAAAAAAAAATGTGTTATATTAATAGGCATGGGAGTCACACAGAATATGAGAACTCAATGAAGAGCCCGGTGACTGAAATTTTCTTTTTTGCTCACTCTGTCACCAGTCTGGAGTGCAGTGGCGAGATCTCAGCTCACTGCAACCTCCACCTCCTGGGTTCACCAGGCCAAGCTAATTTTTGTATTTTTAGTAGAGACAGAGTCTTACCATGTTGGCCAGAATGGTCTCCATCTGCTGACCTTGTGATCTGCCTGCCTCGGTCTCCCAAAGTGCTGGAATTACAGTGAGTCACTGCGCCCAGACATCTTTCCTTTTTTAATTAAAAAGAGAGATGGGGTTTTACTTTGTTGCCCAGGCTAGTCCCGGACTCCTGGGCTCAAGTGATCCTCCTGCCTTGGCCTCCCAAAGTGCTGGGATTACAGGCATAAACCGCTGTGCCCGGCCGTCAGTTTGTGTTATAAACTCAAATTATCATACTTTCAGAGGGGTAGGGAAAAATTCCCTTCATTTTTACAATGATGGGAATGTTGCTTTCCTTGATATATGATGGACGTTTTTCACATGGGGATTTTGTCTCCTGCTTTTGGGAAGACAAAGGGAAGAGTCAGAGCACTCTTCTTGCACCTGCTTTTGCACGCCTGTAATCCCAACTACTCAGGAGGTTGAGGCACGAGAATTACTTGAACCTGGGAGGTGGAGGTTGCAGTGAGTTGAGATTGCACCATGAACTCCAGCCTGGCTGACAGAGCAAGACTCCATCTCAAAAAAAAAAAAAAAAAAATACGTTTATCTCAAAATAATTTATATGCCAAAGTGGCATCTTTTGGGGTGGGATATTCCACTACCTCTCACTGTTTATCCTGGTAAATCCTGGAGGGTCTATGTTTCCTGAATTCACAGATTAAACTCTTGAATAAACACAGAGTAAATTCTGTGTTTAAACAATAAAATAAGAAAAGCAGGTGGAGATACTAGCCACAGGCTCTCACCCCTATTAGCAGTGAGGTCTGCCTGATTCCCAGGACTGTGAATACACAAGCTGATGTCCTTGTGTGAGAGGCTTCTCCCTTCTACTTGTCTCACTCAACCTAAAGGGCATGGCTATAATAGAGAAAATGAGTGTCTGCCCTGAACAGCCAAGATAACCTTGAAGGGAGTAAATGAACATGCATATTGATGGAGCAATTTGAGTACATATTGATTCCTGGTAGCTGGTGTCTGTATTCTTCGCTCATATAATAGGTAGTAGGACTTTTTATAAATAAACCTACAGAATTCTTAAAAAAAAAAAACACAAAAAACTCAACCAACCCTTGGGGGATCTTTTTAGTTTTATTTACAAATAATTGATGGAGAATGCAGTGTGGTGTATGGCTTGGTGGTTATCGATTTTCACGCATGATTAACAGAGCTCAAAACCTATAGGTGGCTACAGAAACAATCTTGAGCAAACATGATTCCCTACTGGGAAATTAATAATGCAAAGAGAAATTATCCTAGTGGGTGTGCCTGTTGGAAAGGAACCATGTTGATTTTTCTTCTGGAAGGAGGGGAATACAATTCTGGAAATTCCTGCTTCATTCTAAACTGGATCAAGTGCAAAAACCAGAGGCAAGAGTGAATATGGTGGTTTATGGGATTGTGCTTATATTTCTCTTCAATCAGAAGAGCAATTGTTAAGTCACTTGCATTTATTTAATAACCATTGCTCACAGAATAGCCTTTCAAGATCTTCTTTTTTTCTATCACTGTCATGTCATGAGGGGGACAGCAAAGTCATATTCTTGGCTGTGTATGCGAACAGAAGGAAGCTGAATCCATTGGTGTATTCCAGGGGAATCGATTCCTAGTGATACTGAAACCCACACATCCATTGTACATTTGCTGAGTGCCAGCACTGTGTTTGCATCTGCAGATAGATAGATAAATAAATCACAAGCCCCTGGCTTAGGAGCTCACAGTCTTACAGGGGAGAAGGAAAGACAGTAGTGGGTAAATGTAGGCATTCTTATCATCCAAATCTAGTCTTTTAAAATTCCACACCTGTAATCCCAGCACATTGGGAGGCTGAGGCGGGAGGATCACAAGGTCAGGAGATTGAGACCATCCTGGCTAACACAGTGAAACTCTGTCTCTACTAAAAATACAAAAAGTTAGCTGGGTGTGGTGGCAGGGACCTGTGGTCCCAGCTACCTTGGAGGCTGAGGCAGAGAATCGCTTCAACCCAGGAGGCAGAGGTTGCAGTGAGCTGAGATCCTGCCATTGCATTTCAACCTGGGCTACAGAGTGAGACTCCATCTCAAAAAAAAGAAAAAGAAAAAAGGAAAATCCTCCCAAAATGTTGGATTGCATATTTCCAGAAAGAATAACCTGTACTTTATTGCTTGTTTGTTTGCTTATTTATTTATTTTTGAGACAGAGTCTCACTCTGTCACTCAGGCTGGAGTGCAGTGGTGCAACCTTGGCTAACTACAACCTCTGCCTCCTGAGTTCAAACGATTCTCTTGCCTCAGCCTCCAGAGAAGCTGGGATTAGAGGCACCCGGCACCACGCTCAGCTAATTGTTGTATTTTTAGTAGAGACAGGTTTTCACTATATTGGCCAGGCTGGTTTTGAACTCTTGACTTTAGGTGATCATGCTGCCTCTGCCTCCCGAAGTGCTGGGATTAGAGGCATGAGCCACTGTGCCCAGCCCACGCTATTGTTTTAAATTGGAAAAAATAATGTGTCCTTGTCCCACCCCAAAATTCTAAACAATTTCTCCAAGAATCTCTCAAAACACTTGTAAGCACCTATACCACTAGCCAACCAAGACTATTGTTTAACATACGTAAAAATTTTAGACACAAATTACCTGATTTTTTAAGCACTTAATGAACTCCTTATGGTTTTGCACAGCATATGAAGATACTGAAGAATATTGTATATGAATTATTTTTACTTCTGCTGCAAGGAACACTGCCTCAACACATCGCATTCTGATTGTGGTTATTGATGGACTATGCACAGTACATCTCTAGCATGTCATGTCCAGTGAACCCACAACACTTTTGAAATTTTTCTGCATTTTCTTATGCATAGAAAAAGTCGATGGAGATGAGAACATGGCCAAGCTGGGTCTTTTGTATGTTTACCTTTCTCAATCCACTCTGTCACTTCTAAAGTGTAGACTTGCACAGTCATCTTATATTCATCTGTCCCTGTCTCGGATACATTTTCTGTCTTTCTTTTTTTTTTTTCTTTTGAGACAGGGTCTCATTCTGTCGCCCACGCTGCTGGAGTACACTAGCACAATCTTGGCTGATTGTGACCTGTGCCTCCCGAGTTCAAGCAATTCTCCTGCCTTAGCCTCCCGAGTAGCTGGGACTCCAGGTGCACACCAGGCCCAGCAAATTTTTCTATTTTTAGTACAGACAGGGTTTCACCATGTTGGCCAGGCTGGTCTCAAATTCCTTACCTCAAGTTATCAGCCTGCTTCGGCCTCCCAAAATGCTGGGATTACAGGTGGTGAGCCACCGCATGGGGCTTTGGATGCATTTTTGGTAGACATTTTCACTTAACATCGTGGGATCTCTGTGCGTGATAATGCATGATATGGAAAAACGGAAGCTTGAGATAATGTCCTTTTGGGAGAACAGCTGACACTGAGTAAAATGTGGGGCACTACGTTTTTGCCTGCATTTGCATGCACCCTAAATATACAGCTCTATTGTGATGCATTTCTGATTTGGATAAAGAGTGTTGGGTGAAAAATTTTGCAAGTTAGTATAGCGAATGTTTATAAATTGAGTCCTCAGATAACAGAAGATGTCCATACTTTCAAGAGGGGTGAGTATAAGGTAATGTGGTCACACAGAGTGATGAACTCTGCTTAGAAAGGTTGGGAAAGAGTGCCTAGAAGGGAGGGAGGAGCAAGGAAGAGCCGCAGGATGCTAGGTCACTAGACAGGCCAGGCAGAGAAGCCTAGTGGAGGGCATTTTAGACAGAAAAATGTGCCTAAAGTCAGAGAGGCAAAACATTCCATCATGTGTTCAGGGGAATGAAAGCCGTTCCATATGACTGAAGTATAAGGAGCAAGTAAGATGAAGTGGAGAGAGAAGCATGGGCCTGAGAGGGAAGGGCTTTGTTGGGTCTTTATTCTGGAAGACATGATGGGCCATAACTGCAGGCCTTTAAGCAAGAGCATGTTAGCATCCCATCTGAAGTTTAGAGAAATACTCTAGCAATAAAATAGAAACAGGATCTGGGGACAGACATCGGCGACCAGAGATGACAAGGACCCGAGGAAGGGTAGCTGCAGTGCTGATAAAGAGGACAGAATAGACTGGAGAGAAGGCTGAGAGGCATAATTGATGGGAGTCCATGGTCTCCGTGATAGACAGCAGCTCCTTTGATCCCAATGTCTAGATTAGGAAATCAAGATCATGGGTTGTTTTTTCATTTAGTATCTCCCAAATCGAACACAATTCTTGGCAGACACTCAACACTGGTAAATGGATAAATTCCATTGTTTAGCTAACACACCTTCAGCCAGGAGCTAAGAGAATGAGTCAAGAAATGAATCAGTGAATGGGTTAATAAATCAAATGACTACTTCCTGAGTAGCTTCTGATGTTCCGCCAAAGCAATTAAAGACTTCTCCTTCATTTCTTCCACCGTCCCCAGCATATGGACAGCAGAAGTCACATTTGGAATATTGCAATATCCTCCAAACTGATTCTGCCATCTCTATTCTTTTGCCAAAAGTCCCAAAGCTAGAATGGTCGTGAAGTGAGAGGCTTCTCAGTTCAAGCTTGATTTGTCCTCAGCTAAGCCTCAGCCCCTCAACTTTTACCATCATTTCTCTCTCCTTGATGGAAATAATGATTCTTATTCACCTACCTCACACAGATGTTGGGCAGATTGATTAGTTAATGTTCAAAAATTGCTTGGAGGATGAAAAGTGCTGATTATTATTATTATGTTGTCTAAGAGAAATTCCCTGCCTTTTAAAGGGAGCTACAGAATGGTCACTGATATTTAATTTTAATGCTCTGCATCTCACAGGTGGAATATTTATTTACCAATAAAGAAAAATGTCTCTACATAGAATAGCTCCTTGAAGCCCATTCATCTGTTTTTAAAAGATGGAACGGAATTACCATCATGGAATGTAATCTGGGCAACATGGTTAAGGTTGATGTCTGGGTCTGTGCCAGCAAGGGGTTTGCCCTCTTATCCAGAGGCACTATCGGTAAAAAATAGGGTTGCCTTTTGTAAGCCAAATGTCACCTCAAATGCTACTGATATCAACCTAGATCATATGCAGAGTACTGGATATATATGCTGTATGTATAATTGTTTTTCTTCCTTCCAGAATACTCTGAACTTACAACTTTTCATCTTGGCCAGAAATGAATAATGGTTTCTTAGAAGTATCTTTTTTTTTCATTTATTTGTTTCCTTACAAAGGTGATTTTTATGCATATACCCCAGAAAGTTCAATATTATATAACAATAGCAGCAAAAAAGCAAGTGAACATTTTGACTTTTCCTCTTTTTTTGGTTTGGAGGTTGATATGAAGTAAGGAAAAGTTGTAAGAAAAGTTTGCATTTAAATAATGGGGAGGGAACCGTTAATTTGAAGTGTGTAAATGTAGAATTGATGCCGGTGGCTTGATATTCCAATCTTGATTTGCTGCTAGTTTTCCTCAGTAACTTGGGCTTTTAGTGTGATTTATGCCTGAACTTTTAGAGTAAAATTTATGAACTGCATTAAGTGCTAAGGAAGAAGCATAAAAATCAGCAATTTGAGGGTCTGGAGCAGTGGAGTGCTGTGTACAAATAGGCTAAATGGAAATGATAGGCTAATAGATGCACTGGAGAAAAGCAAATGGCTTTCTGACATCAAGGAACCAGAGCTTTGGGAAATTCTTTAATTATCGTCTAATTGGCTGGGTGAGATAGTGTTGCTAAAGATGTATGAAATCAAGAAGTGAGAAGTATCATTTTAAAGTGAAACAAGTTTCTGCAGGGGAACGGTGAAATATATGGCAGGGTTTTACCAACACAGTCAGTTGGACCAGCATAGAACATCCCAGAAGCCACATCTTAGGACTCTGCCCAGCAGGTGGCAGAAGCGAAGCTTCCAGACCAGGTGCGTGGGCCTGCGGAGCCACGATCTGCCTCCTAACCCTGCCCCTGAGGCTGCCCAAGCATTATGGGGATGGATGGATCTGGCTGAGCAGGCCTCTGGGGCTCTCTGCCTGAGATGCTGAATGTCCTGTGTGTGTGGCTGGAATAGCCCTTGGTTGGGGACCTGGACACTTTGCATTTTGTTCCTGGGATGCACCTTGACTCTTCCCTGTTGTGTGCCTGGGTCCTCGTCTTCCCACGTTCCATTTCCAAAATTCTTCTGCCAGTCATGGGGTCACCTGGGAGGGCGTCCATGCACTTTTCCTCCTGCCTTTTTTCTTTAGTCGAGAGCCGTTGCTGCAGACACTCAGCCGTCTGATTTCTTTTCTAACCAAGAGTGCTAAGAGACAGCAAGAGTGGGGGCTGGGGAGCGGGGGCTATCATCTAAGCCTCCCAGCCAGGAGTTTAACGTTTACCCTTCTCCACAACCCTATGTAGTAGAAGCCATTTTCCCTCTGGCTCGATGAAGCAGCCGAGGCTCAGGGAGAATCAGGAGCTTGCCGAACGTCCTCAGGAAGTTTTCAGAGCAGCAGTGGACACTTTTCACTCAGTATTTCCCGTAACTCTTGACCCTTCCAAATTCTTCTTTTTTTTTTTTTTTTGAGACTAAGTTTCTCTCTTGTTGCCCAGGCTAGAGTGCAATGGCGTGATCTCAGCTCACTGCAACCTCTGCCTCCCAGGTTCAACCAATTATCCTACCTCAGCCTCCCAAGCAGCTGGGATTATAGGCATGCACCACCACCCCTGACTAAGTTTGTATTTTTGGTAGAGACGGGGTTTCTCCATGTTGGTCAGGCTGGTCTCGAACTCCCGACCTCAGGTGATCCACCCGCCTCAGCCTTCCAAAGTGCTGGCATTGCAGGTGTGAGCCACTGCACCTGGCTGACCCTTCCAAATTCTTATGATGTAAATTCCCTGGTGTCATGTGGATCCATGACCTCTGGAAAGGGTAGTTACAGGAACTGTAAAAAGATCTCAGAACATAGAAAACCTTGATGACTCAGGTCAAGGTGAACTCCCACCCCAGTCCTCCCAGACCAGAGTATCTCCCTCAGAGTGAGAGGAGCTGGAGAAGGGGCCGCTGTGAGGAGACATTGTGGGTCTCTGAGAGAGGGAGGCCCATATGCCTCACCTTCCAGGTGGGCTGGGGGCTAGGATCAGGTGGAAATGAAAGCCTAGCTGGTTTTAAGGGGCGAGGACGCCCTGAGGAGCATGGCTGGTGTGGCTCCCAGTGGGACCTGGTGCAGCCTCTGCAGCTCAGGAGAGCTCCAAGCCACAGCAGAGGAACCCCAGCCAGAAGGAGCAGTGGAGATTCCAGCCAATGTTCCTCCAGACTTCTCAGGTGGTGCAGCCAAAGACACGCTGGGAAGGGGAGATCTCTGTGGGTGTGCCAGAGTGCAGAGGGAAAGATCCAGACCACAGCTCCTTTCCAGTTCCCCTTGCCCTGCATCACACCTGCTGCCAAATGCAGGACCACAGTTTGCTGACAAGAAAAGGTTCTAGGCAAATGCGTAATATTTTATCATGTAATGGGCGGGGGTGGGGGGGGCTCAGTAATCTGGGATTAAGAACATGTCATAATCACTTGAAACTACCTTTGATTTATCTATCATGATATATATTAAATAAAATTATTGACCTATCAGAAAACCCAGAGTGGATCTAAATAAAGATTCTCATTTTCCAAAAAAAAGAAAAATTAAGTCAGATGCCAGTCTGCAACACTGTGACCCCACACGATCCCCATTAAGTGCCAATCTGGAGAAACGAGGAGGAACCGTGATTGACTCAGCTAACCTTTCTGCCCCCTAGTAGAATAGGGGCTCACTACAGAAATTGAGTTAAATTAGGGAAACTTTAGTCTGTATAATTGCTTATTTATTTTTGAGGCAGGGTCTTGTTGTCGCCCAGGCTAGAGTGCAGTGGTGCAATCTCAATTCACTGCAGCCTCTGCCTCCTGGGCTCAGGTGATCTTTCCACCGCAGCCTCTCTACTACAGCCGTGCACCACCACGTTCGGCTAATTTTAAAAATATTTTTAAATGGAGGTCTCACTATGCTGCCCAGGCTGGTCTCGAACTCCTGTGCTCAATGGATCCTTTTGCCTCAGCTTTCCAAAGTTACGGAAACTTGAAGTTTCGGTTTTAGGTTTGAGGATGGGGATCTGTACCCTCAAGCAGCACTGAACTGAGGCTTTTCTGCCTCCCCAAACTGCTCATTTCACTGCACCAGGAGGACGCAGCACTGGTAAATCAAGAAGTTGACAATTTTAGCAACTGCTATCTCTGTATTATCTAGATGCCTAATATATATATATATTTTTTTTTATTTTATTTTATTTTATTTTTTTTGGGACGGAGTTTCGCTCTTGTTACCCAGGCTGGAGTGCAATGGCGCGATCTCGGCTCACCACAACCTCCGCCTCCTGGGTTCAGGCAATTCTCCTGCCTCAGCCTCCTGAGTAGCTGGGATTACAGGCACGCACCACCATGCCCAGCTAATTTTTTGTATTTTTAGTAGAGACGGGGTTTCACCGTGTTGACCAGGATGGTCTCGATCTCTTGACCTCGTGATCCACCCAGGTCGGCCTCCCAAAGTGCTGGGATTACAGGCTTGAGCCACCGCGCCCGGCCCCTAATATATATTTTTTAAACTGCACCATTCAAGCCCACTTAATTCAAGGTTCATTTTCCCTACTAATTTCCACTCAGTTTAATGAAATTTTACTCAGTATTACATTAAGGCAAATGATCAGGGATCCAGGGAGCTCCTTTCAAATATTTTCAGTGCCTTATACAAAAAAGACACTCTGTAAGTAAAAGATCACGAAGACGTGAATGACTTCACGATAAGGCATACTTCCAGTCATCCCATACATGAGAGCTTCTCACATATGAATCATTCATCTATTTGAAGTGAGTTTTCACACTTTGGTGTAACCCAGTTCTTCTCAACCCTCAGCATCATATTAGTAAAAAAGAAAGAGTTCAAAGGGCATTTATAGCAAGATTTTCCAGGTGTATGTCCCCCTGACTTCATGATGACTGATGCAAAATTTCCAGGAGTTCCTCAGCCTTCATTTAAAAAAGTGACATGACTTCTCTGGGGTCACATGGCTTGCTGGTGGCCTGAATAGTATTGACTGGACTTCTTCTGTGGTTTGTGAAACCTCAGGGTAGGGGCAGTGAGGCTGTTTTGTGGCAGTTTCAGAGATGCACCTTCCTGGCAATAATGGTTCTCACTAGCACAGAGCTGTGGGTCTGTGAGGCCTTTTTCTGGTTGAATTCTTCCAGGGTAACTGAGCTGTCTTCTGCCCTGGGGACCGCTCAGCAAGAAATGCATCTTCTCAAGGGTTAATAAGGCTCACTAAACTTCATCCTGCCCAGCTCTGACTCTGAACAGCAGCACTGGCTTTGGTCCTGATTTGCAAACCACATGCATCAAAAGGGAAGCCGAGGCTGGCAAGGTGACTCACGCCTGTAATTTGCAACACTTTGGGAGGCCGGTGGATCACCTGAGGTCGGGAGTTTGAGACCAGCCTGACCAAAATGGAGAAACTCTGCCTCTACTAAAAACACAAAACAAAACAAAAAAATAGCCAGGCGTGGTGGCGCGTGCCTGTAACCCCAGCTACTCGGGAGGCTGAGGCAGGAGAAGCGCTTGAACCCGGGAGGTGGAGGTTGTGGTGAGCTGAGATCACACCATTCACTCCAGCCTGGGCAACAAGAGCGAAACGCCGTCTTCCACTCCTCCCCCCCCACCAAAAAAAAAAAAACAGAAGCCGAAAATATACTTAACGGTGCATACATATCCTGAGAAATTAATGCTTTCCAGAATTCAGCAGCCCTAGTCTGCCCTTTTCACCTGCGTGTAGATGCAAAAGAGAGAAAATTCCTCTAGAGGGCGCTCGTAGATTCTTCATGAATGAAGTGCTGGTGAAAATGAAGTTCTCCAGAAATGGCACAGACTCTGCATGGGAGCGAAATGGGATTTATATAAACAGATGGATGTGGAAATGCAGATATTTTTCATCTGCAAATAATGCCTCTTTGTTTTTTTTTCTGATCAGCATCAGTGAAAATCATGCACATGTGGGAAAGTGAAATATGGAGGATTTCTTTTGGTTTCCTTTGAGAATGACTAGTGAACCCTCACCTCTAGGGGAGTTTGCTGTAGTTCACTGCAGTGTCATATTTATAATTATCAGGAGAGGGAGGGAAATTAAAAGATTTGACTGCTTTACTCTTCAGCGGTTGAGCTGTCGGCCCTGGGGACACGCCGGGAACTTCATGTTCTGGCTGAACGCTGTGGAAATCCTCGGGAACGGCTATTTGACCTCTCATTCAGCCACCTGAGGAAATCAGCTTTGGTTAGATTAGATGGACCACAATTGGCTTTGGAGTTGTTAAAGCACACTCTGGGTACACATTTCTCCGTGTTTTGAAAAGGGTGTATTTTCCTTGGATCAGATCAGCATGGAGGAGAGTCAATCACAGCTTGGGTGGGTGGTTGGACTAGAATGCTGTTTCCCAAGACCTACTCTGCCTCTCAGCCTCCCCCAGTGACAGGGTGCTTGCCCGGTCCCACTGGGCCCTTCTCTTCCTCCCCTTCCAGCCCAGGGTCAGGGAGAACACTGAGTCTGCAACCTCAGCCTCCTGGGCTCAAGCGATCTTCCAACCGCAACTAGGGTAGCTGGTACAGTTTGCAAGGGAGGTATGGGTCTGGGTGATTTTAAAGGTTCTTTTCAACACTTAGGTTCTATGACTCCACGAATGTGTGGATTCTGAAGTGGGAGGAATATAAATATGAATCAGTGTGACTTCCGCCTTATAAATGGTATAACAGTTTTCTCTGCCTCTAGTCATGCCCCTCCCCACATCCTTTGCCAGCACCAGGATGATCCCTTACAAATGTGCATTGGATTATGGTTATCTTTTCTGCTGAAAAGTCTTCAGTGGCTCCACACTGCCCTTCATGAAAATGTCCAAACTCCTTAGTACACACAACTTACGGGGCTTGTCCTGGTCTGTCCTACAACCTCAGCCCTTCCTCCTGGATGACAGGCAGCTCTCTAGTGCACACTGTCTCCCTCTCACCTCCAGGCCCATGCCACCCCTTGTACCTAGAACACAGCCTCCAGGCTGACTTGCACACTCCTTTGCCTGGCTGATGTTTTTCATCCTTTAGGTCTCAGCATAGGTGCTGCTTCCTCTGAGAAGCCTGACCCGACTCTTAAAGACTGAACGACACACCACTTCTTATGTTATTTTAGCATTCTGTTCTATCCTTAGCCCTGGAGACACAGTTTTTGTTCTTAGAAGCTGAAAGGGCGTCCACGAGGATGTCTGACAGTGCTGTCTGAATGTTCAAACCCATTGAGAACATACTTCAGAAAGTCTTTAATCTACCTGAGAACCCAAACTGCCCATCCTGACATTCAGCCTTGTTAAATCAACTTTAGCCTAAATCAGCCTCCTTACATATTTTAAGTTAGGCCTAAAAGTTTCTCTTTATTGTAACTGTAACCAGTGGAGGTATAAACAGACCAGAGCCTACACTTGTGCCAATCATGTGAGTCTTAGCCAATCAAATGTAGCTAACTGTTCACACCTGTTCAAATAAGGCAAACACTGAGCTGTAACCAATCTTGCTCTTTCTGTTCCTCACCTCCGTTTTCTGTACACCACTTTCCTTTTTCTGTCCATAAATCTTCCACCACATGGCTGTGCCGGAGTCTCTGAGCCTAATCATTCCTTGCTCAAACGCCTTTAAATTTAATTCGGCTGAAGTTTTGCTTTTTCAGGCCGAACACCAGTCCTGCAACCTGTTAAATTATCCTAAATTTGGCCTGAGACCACCTACTATACCTTGAGTATCACTAAGTAATAAACTGTAACCTAGTAAACAAATGAGAATCCAATGAGGAGTATATTCTGTAGCAAATAGCTGGGTGTCCAGCTTCTGCCAATCACAGGCTGCCATCTGAAACACCACGCCCAAATTAAGCAAATGTCAGGCTATAGCCAATCTAGCTGTTTGTGTACCTCACTTCCATTTTTCTGTCTATAAATACTCCCTGCAAAGTACCCGCTTTGCAGAGGGGAGCTCTCCTAACCTTTTCTGCTTCTGAAGACTGCTCGATTTGTGAATCCTTTGCTCAAATAAGCCCTATTAGGTTTAATTTGTTTAAAGCTTTTCCTTTAATCCACACCTTTTTTCTTTTCCTTTTTTCTGGACAGAGTCTTGCTTTGTTGCCCAGGCTGGAGGTCAGGGGCTCTGGCACATTCTGGCTCACTGCAACTGCAACCTCCGCCTCTTGGGTTCAAGTGCCTGAGCCTCCTGAGTAGCTGGGATTACAGGTGTGCAGGCCTAGGTAATTTTTGTGGTTTTAGTAGAGACGGGGGTTTTTGCTATGTTGGCCAGGCTGGTCTCAAACCCCTGACCTCAAGTGATCTGCCTGCCTTAGTGTCCCTGTGCTGGGATTACAGGTGTAAGCCACTGCGCCAGGCCTTACAATTCATAGCTTTCTGTCTACAGTAGAAGAACATTGCATCACTCTTCTGTCTTCATTAGCATGACTCTATTTTCCCAGAAGCAGCCTATCCAGGCAAATGGATCAATTGTTCATTATAGGAACTTCCCAAAGACTCTTCTAAACTCTTCAGTGAACAGACAATTTGTGCCCTAAATTTCTGAATCCTTTTTTTCCAAATTCATGCCTTGCTGTTTCCATCAATTCTGGACTGTTGTATCATGATACCCAAATTTTCCCCTTATGTTACCCCCCTTGGAGACACTGCCAAACCTTTGCAAGGTGGTATTCTCCCTTAACGTTCACTCAGCTTTGTCGAACAGGCTGTCTTGGTGATGCTAGGGGAGCCGATTTTTGACATGCCTCTGTAGTCAGGAGAGCTGGGTTCTTCTGTCAGAGGCATTTGAACCAAAGCAACTTCATCTTGAATAGGAGCTGGGTAAAATGAGGCTGAGACCTACTGGGCTGCATTCTCAGATGGTTAAGGCATTTTAAGTCACAGGATGAGAGAGGTGGTTGGCACAAGATACAGGTCATAGAGACCTTGCTGATGAAAGAGGTTGCAGTAAAGAAGCCCGCCCAAACCCACCAAAACTAAGATGGTGACGAGAGTAACCTCCGGTCGTCCTCACTGCTACACTCCCACCATCACCATGACAGTTTTCCAATACCATGGCAACATCAGGAAGTTATCACATCTGGTCTAAAAAGGGAGACATAAGTAATCCAGCCCTTGTTTAGCGTATCGTCAAGAAATAACCATAAAAATGGGCAATTTGTGTGGTTATAAAATTTGCTGCTCTGTCGGGGCTGCTCTAGGAGTAGCCTTTCTTTTATTCCTTTACTTTCTAATAAACTTGCTTGCACGTTACTCTACAGACTCGCCTTTAATTCTTTCCTGCATGAGCTCCAAGAACCCTCTCTTGGGAGTCTGGATCTGGACCTTTCCTCAAACACTCCCTCCTTAAGAAAGTATGATGAACTTGATTGAACTTCTGGAGAGGAATTTGCCTGGACTTGGGTGTTTGAGTTCTGAATCTACACCTCCCAAAAGATGGTTCAGGAAATGAGAATTTGGTAAGGCAAAAGACTCCCAGGTCTCTGTCACCTTCAGAAGCTTGTTTTTTACTCACTTATTCACCTGGCCCCTATTTTTTTCCAATGTCTCAGTCAGGGATCATTAAGAAGGGACATGGGTTCATATAACTTGCTTTATTGAAAGTATGAAAGGGAATCTCTCAAAAACTAAAGTCAATCAAGAAGTACATCCAGGCCTCAAGGAATCTAGAAAGTTGCTAAACAGCTATTCAGACCATCTTGTGGTCCCTAAGATCATGTGGGCTTTGGGCTTTGCTTTCCTTTGTACATCTGTTTCACTCTTCCTCCACTTTGTTTTGGTTCCAGGGTAGCTGCTCATAGCTTCTTCTTGCCGTGATGCTGACTTTGGCCCTCACTCTACTCAACATTGTGGGACTGGTATCCACCAAGAACTGGCTCTCATCTCCATATCTTTGGCTCATACTCATGAGAACCTCTGATTAACCACTGACCATCCAGTAGTGGAGGCTGGAGTCCAGCCTGTTTCCATCCTATCTGTACAAGGGTTTGGGTCATCTGAACTTTTCCCCTCCCAGCAAGGGTTCAGAAGGGAGCAGACTGTGAAGGTTTTGTGGTTTGGACAGTCAAATTTGCTGATGTGACAGACATTCTACTTGTTGAAATGTGTGAATGTCCTTGAATAGGGCCTTCTCATATTCAGCCAGAAGCATCTTAGCAGGATTCCAAAAAGAAAGAATCAGTCTACAGAGTTGACTTTAAAACAGGTTTTTGAATTCCGTAATGAAACAATAGCCTTGAAATCCAGACTTTGTGGAGAGAAAATAAGGATTTGTGAATTACAAAAGCCCCTTTTACATACCAAGAGCAGAAGGGGAATGCATTTAAATTAGTGATCTGAACAGAGTATTTTATGAGAAACCAAAGATAGAGACTCGGGTTATGCTGTAAGAAAAGTCCCTTCCAGCCTTGTGGGTGCAGGGGACAGGCAAGAAATATGAGAAAAGTGAGAGAGAACTAGAAAAGCTACAGATTTCATGGGAGGGAATCTGCCCTCCCCAGGGGAGGGGAGATGAGCAAGGGGTGGTGAAATAAAGTACAGGTGGGTATGTGGCATCCTACTGTGGCAGGGCTTAGCCCTTGTTTCTGACAGATAACTTGGGTAATTGTCAGCCCCTTAGGATAGCCATGCATCTAACCTGGAGCTGGAACTTTATGAAGCCTTCAGGGGGTAATTTGAAAATGTCTAAGTGAGGTACTCGGTGATGGGCCTGAGAAACCAGGGAACGTGTGCAAGGTATCCGTAAGTTCTTAGATGATGGGGTAGAGGGATGAAGAAGAGTCGGGGGTCAGAATGAGTCTGCAGCAGTTGGGGCCACACCATACTCAAGATAACCAGGTGGAGCCAGCTATACCTCAGTGACGACCCATGCAGGACCTGCAGGGACAAGAGTAGACCAGCCACACCACATCAGGGACCTGCAGAGACCATGGCCATTATGAAGATGTATGAGCTTTTCCCTTGTACCCAAGGGGGGCGTTTTGAAGAAGAGAAATAGCCCTGAGAAGGAATTTGATATTTGAACCAAGTGAACATTTACTCAGAAGAGATAGCGTTAGACCCAAAGGATCTGTTTTAAATGAGAAGAAATTGAGTTATCTTTAATTTTCAAGTTTAAGTTTTTTTCTACAGTCAACAGGAATGGAACTTATGAACGTGATGTGAACAGTTGGGTTCACAAAATAGCCCTACCCTTTTTTTTGCACGTCTGAACCATTGTGTTCATTGTGCTTTTATTGCAGTGTTGGGTCTACTAAGCCCACAGCCTTCCACCCATCATTTAAAAATAAATACACGCGCACACACACACACACACACACACACACACACACACACACGTGTATATACACACACATCTATATATAAAAAGAGGTAGGCAAGGAGTGTGTACTTAAACATATTTGTTGAATCAATATTTGTTGAACAAGTACTATTAAGTGTGCTCTGGTGGCATAGCGTGGAACAAGGCAGGCATGGTCTCCTCCCTAAGCAGTGATTAGTCTTTGGGATAAGGGAGGCAGGTCATGTTTCTGTCCAGACGAAGACTTGTCCTTGTTTGTTGCACTCTGCGGCCACTTGGAGGTATTTTCTACCCACATTATATAAGCAGTTAGTACAATTTGTGTATTGGGCAACATGGTTAGTGGTGAGCTAAAATTCATTCTAGTTGGAATTCGTACTCTTTCTGCAAAGTTTCCCAGTGCCTACTGCTTTCTGAACCATTTCAGTATATATTCACTGATTGGTCATCATTTGTCTAGTAAATATTTATTCTGCACCAGTTTATAGATCCTCTATTAGTTGCCAAGATTCTGAGATAGATAGATGAAGACTTTTCAACTTGCTGACCATTTACTGGTGAGATGTGAATAAATCAATAAACATGAGGAGAGAATGAAGCTAACTCTGCCTGAGTTTGTGTAGACAAGGCAGGTTTGCCACTTATGTTGCACAGAGTGTGCAATGCACACAGGTGCCAGGCTAGAAGGGCAGAAATCTAGCTCATGGGCCCTGGCATAGGGCTGCATACATCCAGGGGAAACATTGCATTTCTATCTATATAGGGTACCATTTGCCTGCCAACTACTGAGGCTCACCATCCATTGGACTAGCAGGAGGAAACAACATTACCTCATTTGCAAAAGAGTGCTGTAAAATCTGACAAGCTATCATGAAAGAAAATGGGATGGTTGAACTGAGTTGAAAAGAAATTGCCCGAAAGGACCAGGCATGGTGGCTCATGCCTGTAATTGTAGCACTTTGTGAGGCCGAGAAGGATTCACTGAGCCCAGGAATTGGAGACCAGCCTGGGCAACACAGTGAGACCTTATCTCTAAAAAAATTTTTTTAATCAGCCAGGCATGGTGGTGCCTGTAGTCCCAGCTACTCAGGTGGCTGAGACAGGAGGATTGCTTGAGCCCAGGAGGTGGACACTCCAGTGAGCTAAGATCATGCCACTGTACTTCAGCCTGGGTAAAAGAGACCCTGTCTTAAAATAAAAAGAAAAGAAAACAAAAGAAATTGGCCAGGCTGGGTGCAGTGGCTCCTGCCTGTAATCCCAGCACTTTGGGAGGCCGAGGTGGGTGGATCACCTGAGGTCAGGGGTTCAAGATCAGCCTGAGCAACCTGGAGAAATCATGTCTGTACTAAAAATACAAAAATTAGCCGGGCATGGTGGCGCACGCCTGTAATCCCAGCTACTTGGGAGACTGAGGCAGAAAAATCTCTTGAACCCGGGAAGTAGAGGTTGCAGTGTGCTGAGATCATGCCATTGCACTTCAGCCTGGGCAACAAGAGTGAACATCAACAAAATAAAAAACAAAAATAAAGAAATTGGCCATAAGGGCTGGGTGCAGTGACTGATTCCTGTAATCCCAGCATGTTTGGACGCCAAGGTGGGAGGATCTCTTGAGCGTGTGAGTTTGAGGCCAGCCTGGGCAACATAGTGAAACATATTATTCATCTCTACAATAATAATAATAATAATAAAGAAATTGGCCAAAAGACAGAAGTGTTGGAGTGTTGGAGGAATGTGAGTGGGTGCACTGAGGAGGGAGAGAAGATGGTGAATTTGGGGAAGAATAAGCAGTTTGTAAAAGAGACTATCCAGGAAAAGGCTGGGAGATTAGTCCTCAAGGATGGACAGAGGCCAGCGATGGGGGGGCAGGTGTGTTCAGAAATTGGCCATTTGTCTCTATTTTTCTGACCTCTCATTTGCTTTCCTGCCTTGGCCACATGCTTTGGGATTTAACTGTAGTCTTCCTTGTTCACCTTGTATCCGTCTGCTGTGAAATCTTCCTCTCCTTTGTCTCTTACCAGATGTAAAGCTCTGTGACAGCAATGATTGTGCCTTATACTCCTGAAAAATATGAGATCCTTGGGCAACAATTCCAAAGTGTGGCATATGCACCATCTGTGATAAGTGAGGTGATTTTAAGTAGCACACAACATTTTTCTTTGGATATGTTCACAGTATTATATGTTTTATAAATATATTTAACATATTTATTTTAATGTGTAATAAGAAAAATATACAAGTGAACAAAATCAGTAAAATTGTGATTTTACTGATGTGTCTATTTATAACGAACTTTTTTTTTAGAGAGTCTTGCTGTGTTGCCCAGGCTGGAGTACAGTGCTGTTATCTTGGCTCACTGCAACCTCTGCCTCCTGGGTTCAAGCAATCCTCCTGCCTCAGCCTCCTGAGTAGCTAGGATTACAGGTGCATGCCACCATGCTTGGTGAAGTTTTGTATTTTTAGTAAACACAGGGTTTTAGCATGTTGGCCAGGCTGGTCTTGAACTCCTAAGCTCAAGTGATCCACCCGCCTTAGCCTCCCAAAGTGCTGAGTTCACAGGTGTGAGCCACAGCACCCAGCCAGGATGAAGCTTAAAGAGGGTTTAAGTTAAAGAATTAGTTGATCTATAGAAAAGAATATGAGTGGCCCACAGAATAGAAAAAATTGCATAGTAGGTATGCAAATGACTAAAATTTGAGATCTTGCAGAATCTTAACAAATAACAGCAGGGAAATTGACTTCATTTTCATTAGTTTATTCTACATATTCAGGATGTTTTGCCTAAAAGGTAATAGTATAAATCTTGGAAGGAAGGAAGAAGGAATTAAGGGATGAAAAGAAAGGAGCGAGAGAAAGAAAAGGTTGAGAGAGAGCAAGTGCCCATCGTGAGCCTCACCATCTGAGGTTTCCATGCTGCTGGGTTGGGATATGCAATGCGCTCATAGTTCTGTGTTTCAAGACTCTGAGCCTATCCCAGGGGGATCATCAGGGGTCCAGGAAGAGGCTGGAGTTCCATAACCTCAGAGATGAGAAGATTACCTGGGTAGGAGGCAGAATTGTATCATCATCTGGTTGTCTTCCCAGAGTCTAGTTTTGCTTTGATATGTTTTTTTCCTCAGTGCTGACTGGCGAAAAACAATTTTTCCTCTTCTATACTGTCACAGTTCTGGTCACCAAAATGTATGTGTTTTTCCTCCACACCATGCAATTCTCCAGTTTGTGGAAGACACTGACTGGATATCATACAATGTAACTCAATTTGATGCTATTGGCTGGGCATGGTGGCTCATGCCTGTAATCCCAGCACTTTGGCAGGCTGAGGTGGGAGAACTGTTTAAACCCTGGAGTTCAAGACCAGCCTGGGCACCATAGCAAGATCCCGTTTCTACAAAACTTAAAAAAAAATTAGCTGGGTGTGATGATGTGCATCTGTGGTCTCAGCTACTTGGGAGGCTGAAGTGGCAGAATCGCTGGAACCTGGGGAGTTGAGGCTGCAGTAAACTATGATGGTGCCATGGCACTCCAGCCTGGCCTGACAAAATAAGAGGGAAGGAAGGAAGGAAGAAAGGAAGGAGGGAGGGAGGGAGGGAAATAAAGAAATGAAGGAAGGAAGGAAGGAAGGAAAAAGAAAGGAAGAAAGAAAGGAAGAAAGAGAGAAACTAAAAGAAAGGATGCGATCCACCTGGAAATAGTGTCAGATCCCACAGATTAGGGGCTCAGTCCCACAAGACTGCACTCACTTCAGACACAAATCCAAGTTGTTACCTATGTTTCTTTTCTTTTCTTTTTTTGAGTCAGAGTCTTGCTCTGTCACCCAGGCTGGAGTGCAGTGGCATGATCTCGGCTCACTGTAACCTCTGCCTCTTGGGTTCAAGCAATTCTCCTCTCAGCCTCCCGAGTACCTGGGATTACAGGCACCTGCCATCATGCCCAGCTAATTTTTGTATTTTTGTAGAGATGAAGTTTTTACCATATTGTCCAGGCTGGTCTTTTGGCTCGGCTGGTCTCAAACTCCTGACCTAGTGATCCGCTCACCTTTGATTTGACATCATAATCAGTATAGGATGACCTGAAGAATAAACACACTTTAGAAGGTCTGGGACACACAACAGTGATGTCACCCCAGCCTCTTGATTCTTTCTCTCGGTTCCCATACTCACAAATACAAAGGGTCCTAGGCTTGTTTTCATGTGACCTCTTGGATCAGTCAGATCACACAGGGGACACCTGACACTCTCAGAGGGTCTAATGGAAAAGGCTTTAGTGACAAGGTTATTTACTGAGAGGAGTTGGTGGGGGAGGGTATGAAGCTCTCCAGGTGTAGCCACAGTGGGGCTGGTGCTTCCCCAGGCCTAATGAAGCTGGGGTGGGGGTTGATGTTACAGAATTGGGAAAGCAGGAGCCGTGGTCACATTAGAATGCAGCCACTGCCAAGAAGTGGCCACGCAGGGAGGAAACAGAGGACTCAGCACTCCAATGTCTCTTTCTTCCGGTCCTTTGATTCCCGCCAGTGCCACCCAGTGGTCAAATAAAAATGGAAGCCAAAGATCAAGCAGCTTGGGTGATGAATACACACAGATTGGCCTCTGGGGCAAAGAGAAGGTGAGAGGAGGAGTGGGAACTGACCCGACAGGTGGAGAGAATAACTGGCTGTCCTCTCTCTCCCATCCTGTTCCTGGGGACCCCCCAGTCCCACTCCCTGCTTGGAAATCATGATGCTCCCAGAAGTCAGATTTGCAGGATATTATAAACAGAAAGATAGACAATAAAGGACACTTTTATACTTTATGTTCTGTAGATTTCAGTGACATTTTTGCACCTTTTGTTTAATCTCAAAACAACTTTGTGAAATATGTGTTATGGAAGCTAAGTAGGTGAGTGTGTCTTACTCAAATCACAAGTAATGGAATCAGGACTTGACCCTCATGTCTCTAAGCTGTTCTCTTTCTTTTAGTCCAGTGTCTTTCAAAACTGTGAGTCTCAAAGCCTTGGTGGGCCTTGAACCAATTCCATGGATTATGACCTGCATTTGGAAAATAATGAAATAGAATTGAAGAGAACAGATTGGATGTCAGTGTGTTACCCATAATACTGGTTAATATTGTTTCTTGAAACTTAAACACACATAAGTGTGTATGTGCTTTTGTGTACTAGGCTGTGATGTACTATATCACAACTATACACATAAAAAATACAATACGTATTTCTTCCTAAGGTTTCTGTTTAAGAAAGTCCAGGCTGGCCACAGTGGCTCAGGCCTGTAATCCCAGCACTTTGTGGGTCCGAGGTGGGTGGTTCACTTGAGCTCAGGAGTTCGAGACCAGCCTGGATAACATGGGAAAAACCTGTCTCTATTAAAAATACAAAAAAATTAGCTGGGCATGATGGCGGGGGCCTGTAATCCCAGCTACTCAAGAGGCTGAGGCAGGAGAATCACTTGAACCCAGGAGGCGGAGGTTGCAGTGAACTGAGATAGTGCCACTGCACTACAGCCTGGGCAACAGAGTGAGACTCTGTCTCAAAGAAAAGAAAAGAAAAGAAAAGAAATTCTGAAAGCATTGTGTTAGACCATCTTCTCTTTTTACTGTTTATTCTTTCATTCATTTGTTCATTCGTTCTCATTTATTGAACACCTTTTATGTGGCAGATCCTGAACTCAAAACATCACCAGATTTTTTTTTTTTTTTTTTGAGACGGAGTTTCACTCATGTTACCCAGGCTGGAGTGCAATGGTGCGATCTCGGCTCACCGCAACCTCCGCCTCCTGGGTTCAGGCAATTCTCCTGTCTCAGCCTCCTGAGTAGCTGGGATTACAGGCACGCACCACCATGCCCAGCTAATTTTTTGTATTTTTAGTAGAGACGGGGTTTCACCATGTTGACCAGGATGGTCTCAATCTCTTGACCTCGTGATCCACCCGCCTCGGCCTCCCAAAGTGCTGGGATTACAGGCTTGAGCCACCGCGCCCAGCCAACATCACCAGATTTTTAATTCGATATCATCATCTCATGCATTTATTCAGTACAAATTCTTTCTCCATTCTCCTTACATGCCCTGCTTCACCACCTTCACTTTCCTAAGCAATCCATGCCTTCCTTCATCTTGGAGATCTTTGTAAAACTCCACCTATCCTTTTCTCCTCTCTCTGTGAGCTAATTCTCAGTCGTCCTTCAGCCTATAGAATCCTGACTCTATTCTCAAAGCCTGGCTTTGGTTCTTGAGGCAATTTTTAATTAAGGCTGCAAGTTATTTGACACTCACTCCAAAGAGGCAGAAACTATGTCACGTCTCCTTGACGTGTACTCATGACTGCTTCAACCAATAAAGGGGAAGTGAAATGGTGTGACTGCTAAGCTTGGTCATCAAAGGTCATGCAATTTCCACCTTACTTGCTGGAACACTGACTTTTGGAGCTCTGAGCTGCTGTGTAACACATCCAAGTACCCAAGGCCACCATGGTAGAGAGGCCATACGTAGGAGCTCCAGGGGACAATTCCAGTTAGATCCAGCATTCCAGCCATCTCTGTCAGGGAGCAAGGCATGTAACTGGGTTATCTTGTACTCTGTAGACCAGCCCGCCCACAAAGTGGATGACACTGAGTGACCTCCATTGATGCCATGGTTAACGCAAAAATCACCCAGCTGAATCCTGCCTGAATTTATGACCTATAAAATTTATGAGATATAAAATTGTTATTGCTTTAAGCCACCATGTTTTGGGATGGTATTTTATGCAGCAATAGATAACTGCAACAATTCTCTCTCTATGTGCATCCATGGCATCCTATTTTGTCCCCACTGTGAAGTTTATTGCATTGTAGCTCAACTTTCTACTATCTGTTTGTGTTTTCTAGCAGAAAATATGAAGCCTAAAATGATATTTTGCTGCCAATTGTATTTCTAATATCTAGCATCAGTTCTGCACAAAATATGGACTTAATGATTATTTTTAAAAATTTGGGTTCAATTTTTTAAAGTTTGGGAACAGAGCTTATTACAGGAAAGGTGTTCATATGTCTGCATCTGCCTGGACCTATTGATCTAATATAATTATTAACAGAGTCCTCTTTCAGTCTCGAAATGTAAAGGATAAATGATATGAGCACTCTAATTAGAGGGGTCCTCGTGGGACCAGGGAAGGATTCTGAGTGATGCCCATAAGATTCATTAGAGTTTGGATTTAGCTCTGGTTGGATAAGAATGTTGAATTTTTAGATGAGCAATTTTAAAGAGTGACTGTTATTACCCTTGTCACCATTATATTTTGATTATGTGCTCTATAATTAGATGTTGAAAATGCTAATGCATATTAATACTTGATTGATTTGATTACCCATCATAATTATACTTTGATCACTTTTGATAAATATATTGATTCATAGTTTATTTACTTCACAGTATTCTTTGTATAACTGCTTTGATAATATCTGATTACATCTTAATATTTGATTGCTTTGAGTAGCTCTTGTTTTAACCATTGGGATGTTGGATCGTATTAGCTATGATGAACCTGACTAGTGGTTATATGAGCGTTGATTTTGCAGAGAAACATGCCTGGGTTTGATGTTCTTCTTTACTTACCTGGGTAACCTCTTAACCTCACTTAACCTCTCTGGTCTTTAGTTTCCCCATCTCTAAAATGGAGATGATAAAAGTTACTCATAAGGGTGCCAGGTGGATCAATAAGAAAATCATGTATTAGTAGGGTATTCTGGCTGGTCCCTAACTGACATTCCAGGTAATTCTCATGTGTAAATGGATGATATTCCCTACTCTCACCCAAGTATCTATTTGCATGAACTAATACACATTAAGGCTTTTTGTTGATGTTGTTTCAGGAGGGGGCTCAGGGAGAAGGGAGAAGTTGTTCTGGGTGGGGTACTGATGAGGGAGAGAGGAAGAGAAGAGGAGGAATAAATGGGAGGCCAAGTCATGGGCTCCATTTTGCCATTCAGGCCCCAGGGTCCAGGTGTTCAGAATACAAGAGGTCCTGGCCGAAGGGGCAAGTGGGCTGGCATCTGGCCACACGGTTACATTTGCTTGGGTGGTGTATCGTTTCTCCCTTTTCTTTTCTCTTTTCTACTTTTCTTTTCTTTTCTCTCTCCCTCTCTCTCTCTCTCTCTCTCTCCCCCCCCCCGCCTTCTTTCTTTTTTGTTTTTGAGACAGAGTCTTGCTCTGTCACCCAGGCTGAAGTGCAATGGCACAGTCTCGGCTCACTGCAGCATCCTCCTCCTGGGTTCAAGCGATTCTCCTGCCTCAGCCTCCAAAGTAGCTGGGACTACAGGTGTGCGCCACCACGTCCAGCTAATTTTTTTGTATTTTTAGTAGAGACAAGGCTTCACCGTGTTAGCCAGGAGGGTTTCCATCTCCTGACCTCGTGATCCACACGCCTCGGCCTCCCAAAGTATTGGGATTACAGGCATCAGCCACTGCGCCTGGATGAGTGGTGTATCTTTTCTAATTCACAAAGAGGAGCCATGAGAACCCTCAGAGGTGTCACATGAAAGAAGGACTTGTTTGAGATTCAGTAGAAATGAAGAGATAGAGTGAGAGAGAGAGAGGCTGAGCGCAAACTCTGAAGTTCCCATGTGTGTGGAGGGTTTTGTGAGACTCTGGGCACAGGAACAGCAGTGTAGGTCCAGGAGGGCATCTCTTCCCCCTGGGCTGCAGTTCATGCCCTGGATCCCAGAGTGCTCTGTGGGAGATGGCTGTGCATGGCAGGTCAGCTTTCTCATGGGCTTTGGGGAACTTGGGGTGTGTGTCTCTGTGTGTATGCGCACATGTGTATGTGTGTGTGCGTGAGCGTCTGTGTGTTTATGGGTGTGGGACGGTGTGTGTGTGGGTGTGTGTGGTTCGGTGTGTATGCGCACATGTGTACTGAGAGGAAGGGAACATGGACAGTATGTGTGTGGGGGTGACCCTTAACTATTAATAGCTAGAAATTACAGAGCTTTTAGCTCCAGGTGCTTTGCCAAACACTTTACATACATTATAATTTTTAATGGTCACAACAACCCTGTGACAATAACCAATAGTACTTTTATTATCCTCATTCTACAGATGAGAAGTAGAGGCAAAGAGAAATTAAGGAACTTCTCCTGATGTTACAGACAGTAGAGCTGGGATTTCAATCCAGACAGTCAGATGCCAGAGTCGCTGCTCTTAGCCATGACTCTATACTGCCTCCTGTTCAGGGAAACTGAAGCTGTTCCAGACATGGGTGAGCCCCCTACTGCTACCCCTGGGGACACCTGGAGTGGGGAGGAACTCAGCTGCTGCATAAGCCCATGATCCTCAACTCACTGAAATCTGTTAATGGGATCCATCTCTTCCCTCAGCCTGGGGACACTATGTTTTGGATATAAAGCACATTTGCCCAGGACCTGGCTGTGGCTTAGGACTCAGTTAAGAATTGTATTTTTAGTGTTCTGGATGATTGGCTTAGCAGTTCTTTTCTTGAGTCATGTTTTTATAGATGAAAGCACAGAGACCCTCTTAGCCAAGTCAGGGCCCACTTTGACCTTCTGTTGTGCCTGTCCTTGTCTCTGACCCAAACTGAAGTCCACAGTGCAGTGGGATGACCTGCCTTCTCTCCAGCTGTGGGGAGACTCAGGCATGGGTAATGGTCCCCTGGCACTGGGCCACTGGAGAAGAAAAACTATTAACTGCCCATCTGCTGGCTGCTGTCGCTGGCTGCCATCCAAATGACCCACAAACCCTGGGAACGTTCAATGACTAGACACAGCCATGTGCTCCTGGAACACCAGAGCAACCACCCCATACTGAAAGGAAGGACACCTTTCCATAATCCCATATGAGTCCCCACACATTAGCAAGTCTCTTCTCTTAATCCTTCCTTCCTTTGCAGAAAACTGATTTATCTACATCCCATCCCTGAAACTGTGAAATGCTATCTTTTTCTTTTCCATCCCTCTATTTTATAACTTTTTGAGTGTAGTACAGTGATATTTTTAATATGCTAGGGATTTCCAAAATTGAGATGTTGCTTTTTTCCCTTTATGTATAAAGTTACATTTTTTGGTCATGCATGGATTTAAAAAAAAATCCTTGGAGGAAATAAAGTAAAATGCTAACAAGTCTGTGGGTGATGCAATTAAGGGTTATTTTAATTTTCTTCTCTGTACTTCTCCGTAAATATGTGCTGCTTTTTATGATATGAAAGAAAGTGGATTTTGTTTGTATAGGTTTTTCTTTTTGAGATTAGTTGCCTCTTTCAATATTTTTATTCTATCTAATGCAAATTATAGTGCAATTTTATTTCAAGTAGGCATGGTATTTTTTGTTTTTACTCCATTTTGCTCCCTGAAATTTCTCTAGGATGGATCTGTTCTGCTAAAGAGGAGGTGGACTAGAAACCGTAAGTACAGACCCAAGCAGCATCTCCTACAGATGGAAAGAGTCTCGTACAGATGAACAGCGTCTCGCACAGATGAACCGAGAGTCAGAAGGGTGAGTCCTCCTTCTGGCTCCACCAAACATTGAGCACCTTCGTCTTTTTTTTTTTTTTTT
>NW_016107488.1:3752198-3782672 GCF_001604975.1 Cebus imitator | reverse complement strand
GTCCCACTCTGTCACCCAGGCTGGAGTGCAGTGGCACAATCATAGCTCACTGTAGCCTTGAACTCCTGGTCTCAAATTTCCCTGTCCTCTTTTAATATACACATATATGTAAATTTTTCTGAACTATCTGTGACTAAGTTGCATACATCCAGAGCTGTTTCCCTGGCCCTCAGTGCAGTCTGGTCCTGGCCTGGATGTCCCTCAAGCCTGGTGCCACATCTTTCCTCCCATCACTACCACTGCTGTCACTACACCCTCAGACTCGGACCTAGCATTTTTTCTCTCATCAGAAAGCCCTCCTTCTACCCACTCAGACCAGAACTCCGCTATATGTCCTCCTCCTTGGGTGTTAAAAAGAAGACCACTTAATTAGATTGGCTTGCTTGCGTGAAGAGGCAGGCTCATCACTAGAGTGCAGTGGCACAATCATAGCTCACTGCAGCCTTGAACCTTCAGCCTCCCAAGTAGCTGGCACTACAGGTATGCGCCACCACACCTGGCTAATTTTTTTTTTTTGTATTTTTTGTAGAGACCGGTTTTTGCCGTGTTGCCCAAGCTGGTCTTGAACTCCTGTACTCAAGCGATCTGCCCTCCTTGGTCTCCCAAAGTGCTGGGATTACATGCATGAGCCACCACACCCGGCCTGCTTGGCCTGTTTTTAAGATAGAGAAGAACTCACGTGGGATAGAGAGGAAAGAGCACGGTCTAGCATCTATAGGCAAAGGTATAGAGGTGAAAACAAGCCCATCCCATGTGGACAATGGACGGGACACAAAAAATCAAAAACAAGAAGAGAAAGCCAGAAATGTCCCCAGCTGGGGAGAGTACAAAGCGTCTTGTGCCTCTTTTCCCATTCGTGGTGCTGTGTGGTGGCATCCCAACAGCAGCCTTCATGTGTGCTGTGACAGTTAACAAATCAATTTTGTTTTCCTTCAGTTTAACTGTAAGTTTAAAGTAAATATTGATATTTTCTAAGATATAAAAGCAGTCACTTATCGCAATGCATTTCGACAAAACCAAACAGTTTGGTGACCGAGACTCACAGAGATTTCTCCTAATTGGATAAAAAGATGAGGTCTGTGCTTTTTCATTTGCCTGATTAATTACTGCTCTGAAACCCTTGAAAACAGTCATGGCCTGTAAGTGGTATCTGTTGTTTAATCGAGGACAGATGTTTTTGAAAACCTTTTAAATAGGCCTAGAGAGTTACTGACTCTGAAGCAAATCATTGAACTGCATATTTTTACAAGTAACATGCCAGCAAAAAACAATTTGTACTAATATTCAAGTTAGAGTCACCATAATTGCGGTTTGTCCTAAACCTCCCAGCGTCTAGAAGCAGTTCCAAGGTTATGGTAGTAAATGGCATCATCATCAACCCAGGGGACTAGGCTAAACATCCCATAATCACTCGCAACTTCTTGCCTGTACTTCTCTCCCTCATCCCTGCTCTGTCCAAGCCCCGTTGTCAATTTCATTGCCTAAGAGCAGTATCTCTCTGCAGCAGGACATGCAGCAGACAGAACCTCTGACACCAGGTTTGTGAAGGAAGTCGCTTTTTATTCGGCCGGGAGTCTCGGCAAACCCGCGTCTCGAGAACCGAGCTCCCCGACTAGAAAATCCTGGCCTCTTTTAAAGGCTCACAGTCTTAGAGGGTACATGTGAGAGGGTCGTGGTGATCAATGAGGTAAGTGAGGGGTACGTGACTTAGGGGGCATCTAATTGTGATTAAGCAAGAACAATGACTTCCTGGGAAGATTCCTCCACACCATGCCTGTAATCTATGGATAGGATAGGAACTAGGGTGGGGGAGGGGGTTGACCTTTAACCTCCAGGTCCGGCTTGTGGCGCTGGTTTTTTTCTCCTCTCCTGACCTTGCGCCTTCTATTTTCAACTTTTACTTCTTTTGAAATGCAATGTAGAAGGCTAAGGGGAAGCGGTCTTAGAAGCTTAAGTGGAAGGTCTCCTTCCTCATCTCCAAGTGTTTCCTGGTGTTTGTTCCTACCACAGCTTGTATTAAGGCAACTGTGATATGGGTCTGGTGACTGGAGGAACACCAGGGTCCTTAGCCTCATGCTGATTTAGATAAAACCACACGGACATGGACACACATGGACACACACAGAATGGTTTTAAGGACTGGAGAGTTTAATAGCTAAGAAAGAAGGAAGAAGCTCCCCCATACAGAGATGGAGAGGGGTTCGAAGCCAAAAGAGGAAACCCGTGTGCAGAAAAGTGGCTGCTTAAATGAGGAAATTGGAGGAGGCGGTGTCTGATTTGCATAGGGCTCGAGATTGGTTTGACCTGGCACATCATTCACAGAGCCCGCGGAAAAACTGGCCCTCCCACCCTAGTCTTTAATTTGCAAATACAGGGTGCCATGATGTTTGACGCACATAGGGATATGTGGGGGTGGCCATGTTACCAGGCACATGTGGAGGCAAGGGCAAGAGGACCAGGGAGGGAATCGCCATGTTTGGGTGGACTAGTTGCTAATGACCTATATTTGCATATAAAAGCCTGCCAGCACAGCTGGGGCTTTCCTGCTAGACAAGAAACGTTTCTGGAGCTGCTTTCAAAGAAACAAAAACTTCCCAAGTACCCCTTTTCCCATCTGCGTAAAATAATTTCTTAATAACTCCTATAACAACTATATGTTAGGCCTGGTAGAAAACTGAATGCACCCCAGATGGGTGAAGTGAAGAGACTTTCATGAGGAGACTATTTGAGAAGCGTAGCCAGGGAGAATGGAACAAGCAAGGGCCACTGAGTACCGGGATAACAAGCACAGTGATGCCCTTACTACTCCTAGGGCTGGGGGCAGTGGGAGGAAACTGTGTTTCCAAGACCCAGTGAGAGCCAATGGAAGAGGCTATGGGCTGGGGCCGCCCAGCGGTTGCTGTAGTGAGGAGAGCGTGTGGATGAGGATATGGCTTGTGTAGCACCGAAGACGGGAAGTTGGGGTGAAGGGATAAATACGCCAACCCTTCCTCCTCCTGTCTTCTAGTCTTGTCGGTACCTCCAACTGGCCAAACCCAACTGACACCAAAGGGCATGGGAACCCAGGAGATGCAGTCCTCCGGCGTCCGCCTCCTCCCTCCTGCGCTAAGCACCAATTGCTGGTGAGGGTGTAGAGCAACGGGATCTCTCATTCATTGCTGGTGGGAATTCAAAAGGTACAGCAGTTTGGAAGACAGACGTTTCTCACAAAGCTGAACGTGATCTTACCACACATTCCAGCAATCATGCTCCTTGACATGTCTTCAGTGGGTTGGAAACTTATATCCACACAAAAATTCTCACACGAATGTTTATAGCAGTTTTATCCACAATTGCTGAAACGTGATCACAACCGTTTCTCTGCACAAAGTAGGGCAGAGACAGCAGAGTGAGTCTGGAGGCTCAAATGAAAAGTAACTAGCACAGTAACAGCTACCTGCACTTGAACTATTGCAATAGCCTCTTTTTTTTTTTTTGAGACGGAGTTTCACTCGTGTTACCCAGGCTGGAGTGCAATGGCACGATCTCGGCTCACCGCAACCTCCACCTCCTGGGTTCAGGCAATTCTCCTGTCTCAGCCTCCTGAGTAGCTGGAATTACAGGCACGCACCACCATGCCCAGCTAATTTTTTGTATTTTTGGTAGAGACGGGGTTTCACCACGTTGACCAGGATGGTCTCGATCTCTTGACCTCGTGATCCACCCGCCTTGGCCTCCCAAAGTGCTGGGATTACAGGCGTGAGCCACAAGCCTTGCCTGCCTCCAGGCTTATTTTCTCTCCTAATGATTCTCCATAATGCGACAAGAATGCTCTTTCTAAAGCAAAAATCTCCAGGTCACTCCCTTCTTACAACCCTTGAGTGATGTCCCCCGTGCTCCCAGGATAAAATTAGAACTCCCCAGCATGGTGTCCAGTGTCCTGTGAGCCGCATCTCTATCCACGCCCCTATCCCTTTGCACTCCATGCGGTGCCGGGGTCTTCGGCACCTGGCGGACCCTCCCAGGGCGCCTGCACCTGAAGGCCAGGCCCTCCAGTGCGCGTGCGCGGCGAGGGGCTTCCGGCGCCTGATCGCCAAGCCCCAACGGCTGGCGCCTGGCGGCGTCGCCTGAGCGTCTCGGCGGCGCGGGCGCTGGCGCGGCTGTGCGGGCCGAGGCGGGGCCGGGCGCTCCTAGCCCTGCTGGCATCGCTGCTCCTCTCCCGGGTCCTGGCGGCCGACGGAGAATGCGGCATCCACGACTTTTGCCTGGCTTTGAAGGTGGTGGGCAGATGCCGGGCCTCCATGCGTAGGTGGTGGTACAATGTCACTGACGGATCCTGTCAGCTGTTTGTGGATGGGGCTGTGACGGAAACAGCAATAATCACCTGAGCAAGGAGGCGTGTCTCAAGAAATGTGCTGCCGTCACAGAGAACGCCACAGGTGACCTGGCCACCAGCAGGAATGCAGCAGATTCCTCTGTCCCAGGTGCTCCCAGAAGGCAGGACTCTGATGACCACTCCAGCGATATGTTGGACTATGAAGAATACTGCACCCCCAAGGTTTTCAGACTGGCTTCTTTCACTTTGCAATATGCATGCATATCTTTCCATGGCTTGAAAACTCTTTTTTTTAATTGACAATAATATTCCATGGTACAGATATACTGCAGTTTGTTTACCCATTCACCTATCGAAGGACATCTTGGTTGCTTCCAAGTTTGAGCAATTATGGATACAGCTGCAATAAGCATTTCATGTGAGGGTTTTTGGGGGATTGTAGGTTTTCAACCCATTTGGAAAAATACCAAAGAGTATGATTGCTAGGATGTATGGTAAGACCATGTTCAGCTTTGTAAGAAACTGTCTTCCAAAATGCTGTACCATTTTGCATTCCTACCAGCAATATGTGAGAGATCCCGTAGCTCCATATCCTCACCAGCATTTGGTGCTGTGTCTTGGATTTTGGCCATTCTAATAGGTGTGCAGTGGTATCTCCTTGTTGTTTTAATATTTCCATTTCCTAATGACTTATGCCATTGAGCATCTTTTCATTTGCTTAGGTGCCACTTCCGCTCCGGTTTTAACTATTGGCCTAGTTGATGGTTTCTGCAGGAAAGTGCTCTCCCCCATTGTATCAGATAGCCTTTGCTGTGTAATGGATAAGTGCAAAACTTGGTAGCTGAAAATAGCCATCACTTATCTGTGGGTCATGTGAAGTTCAGCTGATTAGGCAAGGTTGTGCTGGGTGGCCCCGCTTTGGGCTTGCGGATCTCCTGGGTCTGCTGGGTCTGCTAGCTGGCTCTGTTCCACAGGTCTCCAACCTTGTTTGAACCAGGAGTTTGAACCAGGCCATCATTTGTTCTTATGACAAAGGCAGAGGCACAATGGAGTGAGTGGAAACATGGCATTTCTTAGAGTCTGGACCCTCTGAAACATACCTGCAATTAGCTATAGTAAGTCACAGGGCCAACTCTAAATTCAAGGGACAGGATGAGGCCATAGCAAGGATGTGGATGTGTGATGGGGAAGAGAGAAGAATTAAGATCAGCAAGTCTATCCACCACAGTGCACCACTTTGATCATAACTATTCACTTTCCTCCAACATGCAAATGCCCTTACCCCCATCCCTGGGCCCCAAAGGGCTTGATTTGATCCACAGGATGTCATGGAGACCTGTAGACTAAAATGGCAAGTCTTTGCACCTTAAATACCAAACACTCAGAGGTGAAACAGGAAGTAAATAACCAAAATAAAAATTTACATTTGAAATTCTCCTATTTCTTCCCACATGCCACTGGTCACAGCAAGTCACATGGCCAAACCCAAGGCCAAGAGATACTCATAATAAGGCCATGACAAAGGAGGGATAAGGAACTGGGGACAATACTGTACCCCCAGTATAAATGGAAATGGAAGGATGGTTGTCCTTCCATTTATGTCATCTACCTTGACCACCAATTCTGAAAGGGGCTTTAGAAAAAAAGCCCTTTTTTTTAAATCTGAGCAAGTTTCTCAGAATGCTTTCAGCCTGGAGAAAGCTGGGGGCTCAGAGGTCTGTCTACTTTTTAAAGAGCCACAGTCCTTTATACTCAAGGCCAGAAGTATTTTTGCCAATAATACTCTCAAAAAAACTTTCTGAGTTTTACAAAATAAAGACAAAGAATTTTTAAAGTGGCAAGAAAGACATTTTTGCCCCAAAAAGGTGAGATAAAGGAACAAATTTTTCCTAATGATTATCTAAAAAACAATTTTGAAGATGTGGTCAAAAAGATCAAATAGGAATGTATCCCATACACATTTTCTTATTGATAGTTTTGGGTTTAAGTAATTCAAGATTTAGACCAAAATTTATGTAAACTAATATATAACAAACATTATCTTGGTAGTAGTGTATTGAAATTGATACTTTAATTTCCCCAAATCTTTGTGAGGATGGCAGATTAAACAGGGTGGTTTTCAGTGAAACCATAATTTGTATATTTAATGGTTAATGCATAAGTTTTGAGAAGGTCTTTTTAGAAGGCGTTTACATTGACAAAGTAAATGATTATATTGTCTGAGTTCAACCTTTATGCAAGTCTGATGATTTCTAATTCTTTGTATTTAAAAAAATTATAATAGAATTTGAGTTTTAAATTGATAGAACTTTTAAAATTGAAGACGATAAATGCTTATCCTGTGATTTTTTTTTTTTTTCTCTAGACAGAGTCTCACTCTGTTGCCCAGGCTGGAGTGCAGTGGTGCGATCTTGGCTCACTGCAGCCTCCACCTCCTGGGTTCAGGTGATTCTCTGCCTCAGCATCCCAAGTAGCTGGGACTACAGGCGTGAACTCCTGACCTCATGATCCACCCGCTTCAATCTCTCAAAGTGCTGAGATTACAGGCGTAAGCCACCGCACCTGGCCTATCCTGGGATTGTAGCATTTTTCTAAAAAGTTCGAAGAATTGAGTGATGTAGAAGGGACCAAATTTCTTTCATTTTTATTAACTTACATATAAGGACACAATTTCTCAGCACAAACAATAAAACAGAAGGAATAAAATTTGGGGAAAATCCTTTATGAGCTTTTTTTCTTTATTTTATTTTAAGTTTCAGGGTACATGTGCAGGATGTGCAGGTTTGTTACAGAGGTAAACATGTGCTATAGTGGTTTGCTCACCCATCAACCCATTACCTAGATATTAAGCCTGGTATGCATTTGCTATTTTTCCTGATGCCTTTATGAGTTTTTAACTTTTTTTTTTTTTTCTTTTGAGATGGAGTCTCACTTTGTCACCCAGACTGGAGTGCAGTGGCACCATCTCAGCTCACTGCAACCTCTGCCTCCCGGGTTCAAGTGATTCTCCTGCCTCAGCCTCCCAAGTAAGCCTTGCCTTGGCACCTGCAGGGTCTCCCACCCACAGCTGAGACTACAGGCATGTGTCAACATGCCCAGCTATATTTTGTATTTTTAGTAAAGACGGGGTTTTTTCACCATGTTGGCCAGGCTGGTCTCCATCTCTTGACCTCATGATCCCCCCACCTTAGCCTCCCAAAGTGTTGGGATTACAGGCATGACCCAACATGCCCAGCCTAGTTTTTAACATATTTTGTTCTAGTCTACCCATGTGTCAAAATTCATTTGGGATATACCTCTCTGTCTGTCTATCACTCCATAGTTCCTATTAATTGGTGTATAACAGGTTGTTGTGGGCCTATGCCTTTAAGTTTTCTAGGAACCTGGTTGTGCAGCTAGAAGGCTTTCCTAGACCAGGGCTACTCACAGACACATCAGTACCACTTGGGAGCCTGTTCAAGGTACAAGCTCTTGGGCCTTTTCCTGTAACTGTTGAATTGGAATCTCTGAGGGTGGTGCTCAGGTAGCTGTATTAACAAGCCTCTGGGTGATTCTGAAGCATGCGAAAGTTTGAGAAATGACTGGGGGCTATCTTATTTCTCCCCGAGTCTGGTCGTTACCCTGGGGACTTGGCTTAACTGCCAGTGCCCTGAGTTGGTTGTTTCCCAGCTGTATCTTAATGGTCACACCCTTGACTTGATCTTTGTCTCCAGGCTGTATTTTATTCGGGAGTCTTTTACTGGCTGGAAAGGCTAGGATAAAAAAACAGTTCTAAGGCCGGGCGCGGTGGCTCAAGCCTGTAATCCCAGCACTCTGGGAGGCCGAGGCGGGTGGATCACGAGGTCAAGAGATCGAGACCATCCTGGTCAACATGGTGAAACCCCGTCTCTACTAAAACTACAAAAAAATTAGCGGGGCATGTGCCTGTAGTCCCAGCTACTCAGGAGGCTGAGGCAGGAGAATTGCTTGAACCCAGGAGGCGGAAGTTGCGGTGAGCCGAGATCGCGCCATTGCACTCCAGCCTGGGTAACAAGAGCGAAACTCCGTCTCCAAAAAAAAAAAAAAAAAAAAAAAACAGTTCTATTTTCCAACCCAGCTAGTTTGGGCTGTCTATATTCCCTCTAAATTCTGCTTGCAAGCTGACCAGTTCTCCTCTAAGCTATACTATATCATATGTGCTGCAGTCTTCCAGTTGTAACCTTCTGCCTGGCAATCTTCTTGCCCAAGTTCATAGGTTCATTAGGCACATTTTCAATCTTCCAGGTTAGCTCAGGTGACAGTTTTACCAGATATTTTATTACTACAAAGCATAGGTCACAGTTCTCCAGCTTTCTATAACAGTTTCCTTTCTTCAGCCTCCATCTGCTTCCTAGGCCCAAAACTAGTACCATGTATTTTGGGATTTGACTGCAGTACCAATTTCTGTAAGGGTTGGATATTGCTGCATAACAAACCACTCCAAAACTTGTAACTTAAAACAATAATTATTTAAGACTGCTCACAGGTCCATGAGTTAACTGGGGTTCTGCTGAAAGGCTGGGTGGCTCTGCTGCAGGACATGGTGGCTGCAGAAATATGTTGCCATGCTTGGGACTTAAAGGAGAGCAAAATAGAAGGAAGGAAGGAAAAAAGGAAGGAACAAGGAGGAAAAACAAAGGAAGGATGAAAGAAGGAAGGAAAGAAGGATGAAGGAAAAAAGGATCACTTGAGGTCAGGAGTTCGAGACCCACCTGGTCAACATGGTGAAACCCCATCTCTACTAAAAATATGAAAATTAGCTGGGTGTGGTGGCAGGCACCTATACTTCTAGCTACTCAGGAGGCTGAGGCATGAGAATCACTTCAGGCCTGTGGATTCACTCGGGTGGCTCCACTCTTTAGACCAGTAGGCAAGCCAGCTCATGTTCTCATCGCTCATGGTAAAGGTGCAAGAAGACTAGTGGAAATATGTGATGCTTCTTAAGTCCTAGTCTCAGAACTGGCCTCCTCTCACTTCTGCCCATGTGCCACTGGCCATAGCAAGTCACATAATCAAGCCCAAAGCCATGATGAAGGCATGACCAAGGTATAAATGCAGGGAAGAGTCAAGAATTAGGAACAATACTTCAATCTGGAGTCCTCCCCAACACAAAAATAGGAATCTCTCCTTTGTGTTATCATAACTTTTTTTTTTTTTTGAGATGGAGTCTCACTCTGTCGCCCAGGCTGGAGTACAGTGGCATGATCTTGGCTCACTGCAACCTCCGGCTTCTGTGTTCAAGCGATTCTCCTGCCTCAGCCTCCTGAGTAGCTGGGGTTACAGGCGTGTGCCACCATCCCCAGCTAATTTTTTGTATTTTTAGTAGAGATGGGATTTAACCATGTTATCAGGCTGATCTCGATCTCTGGACCTTGTGATCTGCCTGCCTTGGCACCCCAAAGTGCTGGGATTACAGGCATGAGCCACCACGCCTGCCCATAACTTTTTAAATGTATATTCCCAGAATGTTTCTGTCATTGTCTCAGAAAAGCAGACATTGTGTCTCCAGAGCCTAGACAGTGCCTGACGCACAGCAGATATTCAATAACTACCTGCTGAACAAGCGACTGACAGCATGACTGAATGCTTTCCCAATGGATAGTTTGCCAAGTTAGATCTGTAGAGACCAAGAATTAAGGGATGGTTTGGAATCTAGTCTGGATGTTTAATTCGAACCTTCAAGCTTTTCATCAGTACGTCTTCTTAGGAAAATAAAAGCTTACCTCTGCGTTTGAACTTCATAGGAGCAACGCAATGCTTAGCATTTGGAAGACGTCATAAACTAAAAAAGAGTAATAAAGGAAAAAAAAAAAAAGAACCAAAGGGAAATTGCTGAGAGGGAAAAGCTGATGAAATACCTATGGGAGTTTTTGTGCTACTTTATTTTTCTCAAACTCTTTCTTTAAAGGGATGAGTGAGGGAGTTCTAAGTGGCTGTCCCATGGGTGCCCAGGCCATCACTGCCTGTGTTTTGTAATCAGAGCCAAGAATCAAGTGGAGAGAAGATAGCAGTGTGGTAAAACCTCCCTGTGCAATCTTGTTGGCAGGCTGTGTGACAACCTCAGTGAACCGCACGGGACTGGCTGATGTTGGCTGACCTTGTTCATACCTTCTTTCTGTCTGTGCTCCTGGTCTGGCTGTTGCTGCACATGCCAGTGGCAATATTTCTCCCTTTCGGAACTCACCTCTCTGCTCTACTTTTCCAGAATTTTATTTTTACAAATACATTGCCATGCTTGGGACTAAAAGGAGGGAGAAAAGGAAGGAAGGAAGGAAGGAGGGAGGGAGGGAGGGAGGGAAGAAGGGAAGGAAGGAAGAAAGAAGGAGGGACAGAAGGAAGGAAGGAACAAAGGAAGGAAGGACAGACAAGGGAAGGAAGAAAAAAGTAAAGAGGAAAAATGAAGGAAGGATGAAGGAAGGATGGAAGAAGGAAGGAAAGAAGGAAGGAAGAAAGGAAGGAAGAAGGAGGGACAGAAGGAAGGAACAAAGGAAGGAAGGACAGACAAGGGAAGGAAGAAAAAAGTAAAGAGGAAAAATGAAGGAAGGATGAAGGAAGGATGGAGGAAGGACGGAAGGACAAAGGAAGGAAGGAGAGAAGGAAGGTAAGAACAAAGGACAAAGGATGGAAGGAAGGAGAAACGAAGGAAGGAAGGAAGGACCTGGAGAAGAGCTCTGGGAGGCCTGGACATTACGGAAGTAGTAACTCCTCCTGTCTTTTTCTTCTGTGAATAGGCTGCTCAGAGGTCATACACAAATCTGGGGCTGGGCACTGTGGCTCACGCCTATAATTCCAGCACTTTGGGAGGCCAAGGCAAGCAGATCACAAGGTCAGCAGTTCAAGATCGGCCTGGCCAACATGGTGAAACTCTGTCTCTACTAAAAATGCAAAATCAGTCAGGTGTGGTGGGGCACACTTTAATCTCAGCTACTTAGAAGGCTGAAGCAAGAGAATCACTTGAACCCGGGAGGTGGAGGTTGCAGTGAGCTAAGATCACGCCACTGCACTCCAGCCTAGGCGACTGAACAAGACTCCATCTCAAAAACAAAAACAAAACAAATCTGGGGCCATGCCTGAGAAGATTCAGTTTGGGCGCTGGTGGCTGGTGCCAAACTCATCTTGAAACAAGTCTTTGCCTCAAGCCCTATGCCTATTCTCAAGAATGGCCAGCTCTCTTTTCCTGCCTGGGTTTCAGTGCTGTTGGAACCAGCTCAGGCCCCACAGACTCCAAACTCCACAGCAGAGCAGTTTTTGAGCCTGGTGAGGTGGGAGGGTAATGAGAGGTTGTTAATCTAAGGAAGTAACCTTTCCCTGCAAAAGTGTGGAAATGCTCATTGGAGGTCTCCTAGTGGTTGTCACGATCTGGCCTGGGATTAGCCTGGTCAGTGGGACAGCAAACAGATGCACAGACAGGACAGGCTTCCGTGAAGGGCCGCGCCCGTAGCCTTCCCAGAGGCGCTTGCAGACCGCGGCTCTCAGGCAGCCCTGGGAACCTCAGGCTTAAAGGCTGTCAGGGTTTCAGTCTCCTCAGTTTTCCCTTGAAATAGGATGGCCATTGTGGTGCTTAGGATGAGGGGAGGCCTGGAATGAAACCACCTCTTAGAACACACCACCAGGCTGAGATGTGTGTCAACTGCTTGGCCCATAGGAAAGGTAGGCTTCGCCTGGGCTGCATTTCAGGAGACCCGAGGACCTCTGCATGCAGCCTCTGCCTTGGCAGGTGCCAAGGTCTAGATTAAGTTTACACCTTTTGGAAATCTGTAGGACTGAAGAGAGTTCTTGACCACAGATTGATGCACTCAGAGAGTAAGAGATATCCACATTGCCAGAGCAGCTTGTTGCCAGCGTTATGCATTTTTACTTAACCAACCAACACTAGCTATGGGACAGACCTTTTCTTGGTGTTTTACACATTTTAACTCCTATAATTATCTTATCAACCTTCTGCAGTATCTATTCCATTGTATAGATAAGGAAGCTGAGGCACAGAGAGGTTGAGTAACTTGGCCCAGGTGACGCAGCCTGGAAGGAAGAGGTGTTGCCAGGCAATCCATGTTAAGTCAGTTCTAACTGTCATGCTCTGCTGTCCCTCCATGTTTACCATGAGATAGAATATGGAGGGAAGACATGGAAAGTCCAACAGAAGGTCTTTCTGTGGCTCCGGCTTTCAGAGCTGCAACTTCTGGAGTCATCTGACAGATGCACAGAGCATTACAAAAGCAGCCACAGCTTGAGCAGTGAAGGCTTGCTTGCTTTTCTGAGGCTCAGCACACACTAAGTCCTCCTTCTGAGTAAAAGGGTGCCAGGCACGGTCTACTTTGGTCACGCTTTAGGGGAGCAAAGACTTAAGCATCTTGGAGCCGGTGGATTTATCTACAGGGATGCCTGGTGTGGGGATTAGCGCCAACTCAAAACATGAATCCCCAGATGGTAAATATGAGATGGGCTTCTTGAAGGAATTCCTCAATTTCTTGCAAAAGGAAACTCATATAATGGAAAAAAAAAAAAAAAACCCACAAGTTTTGGAGCCAGAAACTCAGCTGTGTGACCTTGGGTAAGTCATTTATCTCTCCAAGCCTAGTTTCCTTGTCTGCAGAATGAACAAGATAAGACCTTCTCATGGAGTGTTTATAGAGGCTGCATGAGGTAATATATAGCCCATCTGCATGGGTCCAATCATTGACTAAGAGAAGGGACATTCCTGGAGGATGCACCATACAGAAGCTGGGAATTAGGAGGTGTGCTCTGGGATGGACACATTCCCTTGATTGCTGAAGATGAGCTCCCTGGCTGGGTGGTGCAGCTGAAAGGTCAGGGACTTAGGAGTCAGTCAGCTCTGGGTTCAACTCTTACCTCTGTCACTTACTGGTGACCTTGGAAAATCACCTAAGCTTTCTCAATTTAGCTTTTTCACTAATAAAATTGGAATTTTGACACACATCTCTTAGGACTGTCAAATTTGTATGAGCTCATGAATGTAGAGGGTGTTAAAATAAAGCTAGCTTTCTCTAACCTTACAGGCTATCGCTTTATGTGTCAGACAGTAGTCATGATACTCATCTCCGTAGGTCTGCAATAGAAAAACATCTATCCCAGTGTTCACTGGGCCCTTTGTTGCTATTATTTTTAGCCATAAACCTTGTTAAATAACTTACAGTTACAGAAGGAGGGAGGGGCATGACAGTGACTGGTCCCCATTGGAGAATCACTCTAGTAGCTAAAGAGTGGGGGAACTTTTCCAGTTTCCCCTGTGTTAAAGTCATGCCTACATGTCATTGACATATACTTAACCTTTGTAATGTGACTTGGCAGGGCTAGGTTTTGAGGAGGACAGAGTTTTCTTCCAGGAAAGTCTCTCTTCCCTTCTCTCCCATCTTTCTCTCTGTAAAATCACTTCTTGACAACATCCACCAGTTCTGACTCAACAGTGATCCACTTTTATTCACAGAATACAAAGCTCTCTAGTGGGTCCCTGAATGAGTTTTAAATGGGGTCTATGACACCCCTGAAATGGTGTTACATTTCTTCCGTTAGAGCGTCCACACACTCACAAGGCTCCACGACCCTCCCTCCCCCACAAAGGCTAAGAAACATTGTTCTGCGAGAAGACGGATGCAGAAACGCCACTCCATTTGGAGCCTAAGCACAATTTATTTCCGCAAAAGGATGGGAGGCTGATTTCCTTGGAACTTGTCCCACTTTCTCTAACACAGAAGTTGTAACAGTAAAAAAGATGTAAATCTTCTGTTCAGTTTCTTTCCCCAATTATTTATCTTTGCGCTCAGGGGAGGAAGTCCTGTGTCTTTGGCCCCTCTGTATCAGGGAACCCCATCTCTAGACCTGCCCACAGAACAGGTAAACTTGCCTTTTCTAGAAGACCTTTGTCCTTGAAACACTTTACTCGTTGATGGATGTTGTTATTAAAAGTCCGCGGCTGAGCAGAAGCCCTCCTGGACTCTGAGTGATGGAGTCTCCCTGCCTCTGTGAGCTGGTGACTGGTTCAATGGTGCTGTGTGACCCCATGAACTTCCCTTACTACTACAAACGGCCTTACCCAACATTCATGAGCACCAGATGCCAGAAACCTAGTTGCGCCATTTAATTTCTTCTTAGTTTCAAGAGGGTCCTAATTTGTGGCTTTTAAACTAATTTGTCCCAAAACAAGCATCACAGACTGATCGACTCTCTTGGGCATTTGTTTCCCATAAATCCAGCTCTCCTTAGATGAGCTTTGACTTGGGCTGGAAAGAGAATTTGTTTAGTTATGCTGGGTTGTAGGCACTAAATTGGGCCATATTGTCACTTCTCTTTGATAATATAAACAAGCCCACAGACTGCTCACTCTTCTCAGTGACTGTAATCGGTCAAGTCGGCTTGCTGTGCTATAACTCAAAAGGAAAAAGTCCGATAACTTAGTCTGAGCTTCACCTTTCATGAGCCATCAGTTCATACATCACCCATGACATAAAAAGGGCCTCATTCCCATAGAGTTAGTCCCAGAAGGTTTTTCCCTGTGTTAAGTTCTTAAAAATAGCATCTGTGCTTAGGACATTATTCTCCAAAATTTTACACAAGTGCCAATGATTCTACTAAATCAGCCTTGCAGGATAACTCCTAAGGGCTCCTTCTGTTTATGCAGGCCAGAGTGCATATTCAAGAAAGTAATATTTTGCAGGTCAATCTTTTATTGCTCCATCCAACCTACAGTATGTACCACACCTTGCACACCAGTCAGCGGGTCTCTGAGGATTAAAGGTTCACCTGCTTGTCATTTAGAACGTTCATCATTTGACACATACTTTATTGGGCATCTACTCTGTGCCAGGCACAGTATCAGAATGGGGGCTAAAGCAGAGAAGAGGATGGGCAAGGCTCTTAGTCTTCTGAAGCTTCTATTTGGATGAACAAGAAGGATCAAACATATAAAATGTAATGGATAGATAGTAGAAATATGAAGGAAATAGCTAGGATGGTGTAATGAAGATTAATGAAGATGACAATGGTCAGGGAATGGGTCTCTACAAATAAACAAACAAAAAACATTTCAGCTGAACCTGAAGAATAAGTAGCCAGAGGGGCCAGAGAGAGGGGAGAAGACCCAGGCAAAAGACCCTCTTTTCGTTTTAGTATTGTTAGACAATTGCTCATGGTTATTGATCCACTGGAATGTTAGAAACCTGAGCTTTTGGCCTGGGACGGTGTCTCACACCTGTAATCCCAACACTTTGGGAGGCCAACGCAGGTGGATCACTTGAGGTCAGGAGTTTAAGACCAGCCTGGCCAACATGGTGAAACCCCATCTCTACTAAAAATACAAAAATTAGCCAGGCATGCTGGTGCACACCTGTAATCTTAGCCACTTGGGAGGTTGAGGCACGAGAAATCGCTTGAACCCAGGAGGCAGAGGTTGGAGTGAGCCGAGATTGAGCCACTGCACTCCAGCCTGGGCAACAGAGTGAGACTCTGTCTCAAAAAAAACCCCCAAACCTGAACTTTTGTCTCTTAAAATATTGCATGAGACTAGCTCCTTGTGATGTTTTGAGAGTTGAAGCATTATCTTGAATAATTGAGTGGCTTTATTTCAAAAGAACCCTCCCACTGTAGACCCCCTGCGGGAACTTGGGCGGTGTTCTGCCCATGGGAAGAGTGAGCCCAGATCACCCCCTGCCTGGTTCACTACAACCCTGGGAGAACACCAAGAACTCACTCTGTTGATACACAGTCTCCCAATGGAAAAATTACTTCCTGCTTGTAAATGAGTCACCAGGGGGAGTTGGTTTTCCTTCCAGAGGTCAGGCGTGCTATTTAGTGCCGTGATTCCCAACTTGGGAGAACTGGGACACCCTCATGTCATTTGTCAGATTTCTTGATGACCTCATCCTCCAAAAGTGCTATGAGACATGTGTGCTTGTTTTGAACATTTAACTGGACATGTAATTCATTTCACTTTGAGGAGTTTTGAAAAACTGATGAAATCCCAGGTGTTGGAAACCCATTGTTAGGAATTGAATAATCTGATGATTTGTTCAGGATCCTAATAGCCGGAAAGAACAACTAATTTCTTAAGATGCTTTTGTTGCTCAGGAAGGGAGACAAGCTGATGATGTGAAACAAGAAAAACTCTGAAAAAGTGAGGCTGGCATTTGGATATCTACTTGGGTAAAATGGATGATTTGCCTTACTTTTGAGAAAGATGATTCCTGAGTTTATCATCATTACCCTGGAGCATTTTCAGAGCTCCTGCTCTCGGAGGTGGCAGTGGCTATGCTGGAGCCCCCATTTCTCTTTCCATGGACCTAGAGATGCTGAGACGTTCTCTCCCTCCCCTTCCTGAAGCCTGTCCCCATATTTCACTGGGAGATGCTTAGTGAAAATTTTCACTTATTGTTTCATGTTGAATTGTGTCTCTTAAAAAGATGTTGAAATCCTAATTCCCAGTAGCAATGAACGTGACCTTACTGGAAAACAGGGTCTTGCAGATATCTGATCAAGTCAAGGTGCGGCCATTAGGTTGGGTCCTAATCCAACATGATTTATTTCTTATAAAAGTGGAAAATTTGGTCAGAGACACATACAGGTACAGAGAGAGGATGAGGTGAAGATGCAGCAAGAATGCCATCTACAAGCCAAGGAATGCCTGAGGCTACCAGAAGCTAGGAGAAGGACAGGGAACGGATTCTCTTTCACTGCCCTTAGAAGGAACCAATAGTGTTAATAACTTGACATCAGACTTCCTGCTTCCAGAACTGTGAGATGATGAATTCCTGTGGTTTAGGCCACCCAGTACTTCGCGATGGCAGCGTCAGGAAACCAATACACTCAGCATGCATTTTCTCAATAAATAGAAGGTGAACACATAGTTGAGATGAGAAACAACTTCTTAGGCCTTTCTATTTTTTAATTTCTATTTTTAATTTTTTTCTTACCTTTTTTAAGGCCTTTCTTTATCTTAGGTACAGAGGGGCCTAAATCTCAAAAGTCTTTGTCATTACTATCACCATAGTCATTATTATGATTTATTTTGTGCCAAGCTCTGTATTAATAGCACTGCATTCATTATTTCATATATCTCTTAAAAGGTAGCCAATAGTATACCCATTTTATAGGAGAGAATACATTGAGATCACCCATCTGATTAATGATGGGACTTGTTTTCACTATGCTATGGGGCTCAGGGTCCTGGCTTAGGGGATTCTGAAGGACTGGTATTTAGTCGGGGTTCTCCAGAGGGACAGGACTAATAGGATAGATGTATATATGAAAGGAAATTTATTAAGGAGTATTGACTCACATGATCACAAGGTAAAGTCCCACATTAGGTCGTCTGCAAGTTGAGGAGCAAGGAAGCCAGTCAGAGTCCCAAAACCTCAAAAGTAGGGAAGCCAAAAGTGCAGACTTCAGTCTGTGGCCAAAGGCCCAAGAGCCCCTGGCAAACCACTGGGGTAGGTCCAAGAGTCCAAAAGCTGAAGAACTTGGAATCTGATGTTTAAGGACAGGAAGCATCCAGCACAGGAGAAAGATGGAAGCCAGAAGACTTAGCCAACCTCGTCGTTCCATGTTCCTCTGCCTGCTTTTATCCTAGCCGTGCTGGCAGCTGATTAGAGGGTACACACCCAGATTGAGGGTGGGTCTGCTTCTCCCAGTCCACTGACTCAAATGTTAACTTCCTTTGACAACACCCTCACAGACACACTCAGGAACAATACTTTGCATCCTTCAATCTAATCAGGTTGATAAAATACTAACCATCACAACTGGAAACCATCACAACTAAAGCATAGCTTCTTAGTTAACTGAAGAACTCTAGCACTTCTGAATAAAATATCCATGATGTCCCAGACGGTACTTGACCCTCATCATTTGTCTGAAAATGGCCAGCTTTGATGGGATTGCATTTGAATTGCATAATTCTTGAAGGCAATTTACTGACACATTGAACTCTTTTTTTTTTTTAATTGCATTTTGACAAATTGAACTCTTGTGGGCAGGAAAAGGCCCCTCTCTCTACCTTCTTAGGCTGATGAATATCTCATTATCTCATTAAGGTGGTATGAGTTTGACATTTATGTCCCCACATGCTGGGATGAGGCCTAATCTCCATGCTGTAGATTAAGATGAATTGTAAGGGGTAGTAGAGGGTTGGTCTAGGAATCTATCCACCAACAATAAGGCCATGTGTTTAGGAAAATGTACTCTGAGTTTCACATAACTGACTTGCTAATGAATTTTTGAGACGTATTCTTTAGTTAGTTGGTTATATTCATGGGTTGCCTGTGGCATTAAGTTGAAATGCTGTGTTACTAATAACAATTGTTCAGAACTTTTAAAAAATGTACAGAGGTGTGCTATATTTTCTTTGTTAAATAATATTAGGAAACTTAAAATGTATCTTTACTCCCAGCTGAATGAAGGGGGATATTAATGGGGTTATTTGATTACAGATTAGCAGGATGGAAATGAAATTGAGGGAAAATCAGTAAATCAGAGTGAGAGATTTATGTTTTAGCACAGTCACTAACTTTTACAAATTAAAAATAGGGATGATGAGAGAAACAATTCCCCAGAAATCAAATAACCACACTTTTTGGATTGATGAAGAGGGTCCTCTCTACCCCATTTTTCCTCCATCAATGTTTTGTTCAGAATAAGGAGTATAATCATGGTAAATTAATGTACAAAATAAGTTTTTCATAAAAAAACTTTTGAAACCTTATAACTAGAATTAATTGAGAAAATTATAATTATAAATTTGACACTGATTCATTATAAAAGTTACTTAATAGATAATCAAAAGAGTGATTTTCTAATTTCCTGGTCAACACATTTTTTGAGATACTCTATTAATCAGATTTCAATTGGATGCAAATATCAGAAGCTAAAATTAAACAGCTTAAAAAGGGGGATGGGATTTTAAATGTCACCTAATTGCAAAGTTGTGTGTTCTCTATTAGTCAATAAAGATGGATGTACGAACCTAAAACAGAACCAGTCTCACCTCTTGATATTAAAAATGTGGTGTGGGCAGAGTGCAGTGGTTCACATCTGTAATCCCAGCACTTTGGGAAGCCCAGACAGGAGGATGGCTTGAACACAGAAATTTGAGACCAGCCTGGGCAACACAGTGAGACCGTGTTTCTACAGAGAAAAAAAATTCTTTTTTTGAGACAGAGTCTCGCTCTGTCACAAGATGCCAGGCTGGAGTACAGGGGTGTGATCTCTGCTCACTGCAGACACTGCCTTCCAAGTAGCTGGGGCTACAGGCGCGTGCCACCATGCCCAGCTAATTTTTGTATTTTAGTAGAGACAGAGTTTCATTATGTTGGCCAGGATGGTCTCAATCTCTTAACCTCATGATACACTGCCTTGGCCTCCCAAAGTGCTGGGATTATAGGTGTGAGCCACCAAGCCTGGACTGTATAGAAAATTTTAAAAATTAGTATGCTATGATGGGCACACCTGTAGTCCCAGATACTCAGGAAGCTGAGGTGGACGATGGCTTAATCCTGGGAGGTGGAGGCTGCAATAAGGCATGATTGCACCACTGTATTCCAGCTTGGGCAACACAGTGAGACCCTGTCTCAAAAAAAAGGGGGGAGGTTAGAGGTGTGACTACAGATCTAAACCTTGGCCTGGCATGGTAGCTCACACCTGTAATCCCAACGCTTTGGGAGGCCAAGGCAGGCAGATCTCCTGAGGTCAGGAGTTCAAGACCAGCCTGGCCAACATGGTCTCTATTAAAAGACAAAGTTAGCCAGGCATGGAGTCACATGCCTGTAGCCTCAGCTACTTGGGAGGCTGAGGCAGGAGAATTGTTTGAACCAGGGAGGCAGAGGTTGCAGTGAGCGGAGATTGCGCCACTGGACTCAAGCCTGGGCAACAATGCCAGACTCCATCTCAAAATAGAAAAATAAATAAATAAAATAAACAAGTAAATCTAAACTTCATAGTTCTTGATACATTGTCCTTAGATTCTAAGAGTTTGAAACCACCCAATGTCAGTGAATGAATGACAGCTCAAAGACAGACTGTCGATTTTGTATCATTTTTACATTACCATAGATGTGTAGGTGGCTTTTGAGTGTCTGGAGAGGCATTTTTACTTTGGAAAACTTTAAAATTTGCTTATAAAGGTTATTTTATCCTGAACTCCTAAGAAGAATGGAAAAATGGATCCAAGTTAACTAAGAACTCTAGCACTTCCAAATAAAATATCCATGATGTCCCCAGACAGTACTTGACCCTCATCATGTGCCTGAAAATGGCCAGCTTTGATGGGATCGCATTTGAATTGCATAATTCTTTGAAGGCATCTTACTGATATATTGAACTCTTGTGGGCAAGAGAAGGCCTCCTCTCTCTGCCTTCTTCCTAGGCTGAGGAATGCCCCATTAAGGTGGTGTGAGTTTTACATTTATGAACCCATATGCTGGGATAAGGCCTAACTTCTATGCTGTAGATTAAGATGAGGAGGTGTGTGCTAATTGGTAGATATTATAGTTTGATGGGGGAGAAATTCCTTTCCTGAGTAAAGATATTTTTCTTTTTTTAAAATCATGGAATCATGGAGTCTAAAAACTCCGTTTTGCACATATTTTGCTGATGACAGATAAACCCTTTATGAGTTAATGAGAGACAGTGGGTGATGTGGAAAGAGCATGAGAATGGGAGCCAGGTACTGCAACAGTCTGGGTTCTAATTCCCAGTGGCAATCAGACAAAAGCTGCCTAGGTCCCAAAGTGCTACTCCTTACTCAATAATCATGCGCCCATGGTCAAGTACACCAGAGGAAATGCCCACTACTGACGGCTGTGTTGGGTTTGGGGATCTGCTCATTCAGAGACTTCTGATCACTCAGGTTTTGGTGAGGACTCTGACATTCGGATGGAAGCTTTCTAAGCAGAAACCACATAGTAGCTTTCAATAAGCTGGTTTTAGTTAGCACTGAGTCCCTTGTTTTGTAGTTTCCTGATAATGAGAACAGGGACTTGGGGTCTAAATTACTTTTCTCCCAGGAAGTTCAAGCTTTTAGGAAATCTGTACAGGCACATACCTATGTGTTAAGAAAAAATGCTGCCTATCTTCACTCACCATTCAACATCCAAGTCTCCAGTGAACATGGTCAAGTTGTGAGAGATAATTTCCAAATCCACCATTGGGGTCACCAGTGGCCCCAAGTGTAGGAAAAATGTCCTCTTACATTTGAAATTCCTGAAATTTGGCAAATGTCATGCTGATGAGAAGGGCTAGCAGACTCTTCCAGGAGAGGCAGCACTATCACTGCAACGTGGCTACTTAGAACTCTCATCTAGCTGTCTACCTACACAGTCTGGCGTGTGCAGAGCTTACAGCGTCTTGTAGAGTCAATAACGTCTGTAACGCTGTAAAGCCCAAGCTGGATTGACAGAAAAAAAAAAAGTACTGTATTCAATAGGACACAGGGAATATGATCACTCAGAGATGAGCCCACAATGTGAGGCATATGCAAAGACCAAGAATGTAACCGCTCATTGAACAGATTACTCAAAATCCCCCTTCTTATTTCTGTCTTGGGCACACCTTGCTGTGCACTGTTATTACTCCAGACCACTGCGTAAGACGGTGAGCAGCGTTGTTGCACCTTCTGTTTTTGTTGTTGCTGTTGTTCTTTTTTTTAAAAAAAAAATCTAGTTCCATGATCCTGTTACATTTCTAAAGGGTGCTTAGGAAACAAAGTACCAGGGTGACAGGAGAATAGAGTTGAAGTCACGTTTACTGATGGAAGCCAGGAGTTTGGGCATTGCCACTTATTAGCTTTGTGACTTTGAGCCAGTCATGTAATCATCCCTGCAAACCAGAGGTGTTGGTGTTAAACAACCCATGTGGTTGTATCAAATGAGATTATGGATGAGGAAGTGCTTGTAAAATGGAAAGCACTGAACAAATACTACTTGAGATTATGGGTCAACTTGTAATGGAAAATGATTCTGTGTCCTTAAATCCCTTTGGCTTTCCTGGGCTCTCCTCTGGGATCACTAACTTGTAGTAGCCACAGCAAGGTGTGCCCAAGCATAGAAATAATCTCATCATCACCTACCATAGAAACAGTGGGAGAGCACGCAGGCACTCAAGGACACACTCGTAGTAACATTTCTGGCTTCACATCAAGTTGAAAATGCACGTCAAAAGGCCTGTGCTTGACCAAACTGTTTTTTCTCACTCTTCCCAGTACCTAAAAAGGATCATATAGTCCTAATTAGGCCTAGAGAGGCCCACAAAAGAAACTTGTTTCCAAGAGCTGTGGATTTATGGACTAAAAACTGTAGGCTACTGTGTATTTTAATATATTCAGAGAGACAATTAAGATAACTTTAGTTATGGTTTTGGAAAACAGTCTGGGCAGCATTCAACTGAACATATAGGCCCTCTCTGTCAAAAGCCACACTGAAATGACATTTTTGGAATCAACTCACTCTGTTAAAAGCAACCAACCATCTGAAAACACTCAATGAATTGGAATAAAGTTGTACAAAGTTTTGTGATCCTCAGGAGAGGAACAAAAGTTTGGAAGAAAACTTAGCTGCCAAACTGCAGAAACAGACAACTCACAAGGAAGAGAGTTCAAGGGCCTGGGAAGTGTGAGATCTCTTTTTATTTAGGTTTGAGATGAAGCAGTGTAGTTCTACGGTTTAGTTGGACCTCTGTCAGTCTAGTTGTTTCTAGCTTTAGCTGATTTAAAAAAAAAAAAAAAAAAAGAGCTTTTTTTTTTCGACCAAATAGGAAATGACTCAAATCCTGTCCAGGACATCTAAAAAATAGAATTCACAACATGGAATCAAGAAGAAAAGAGATGGCTGACATCAGTGCTGGATGTTTTCTGCTTGTCCCTCCAGATAACACTTTGCATCTCTCACTCTGCCCTCTGTCCCAGAAGACTGGTCATTCTGAACTGCATCTGTGACCTCTGCCACTGAATTCCAGTATGGTTTGGCTGGTGGGAGGCATAGGCAGGAGAAGGGGAGAAGGACTTTGAAGCATTATTCCCCTGGCTCACTTCATGCTGGGCTGGGGCTTGTCAGCGGCTTTATCCTGTAGGCAGCCTCTTCCTACAGCTACAATTCTCTCTGGGCTCCAGCGACTGACTCCTGGCCCTCCCGTTTGCGATAAGGGAAGTAGGTAGCCACAGCTTCCGGGTGGTGCTAGCTCTTGGGTGCTTTACCATCCCTTGTTGTTTTCCCCTAAACCTCACCAAGCCTTCATAAATTGTCCTTTTCTCCAACTTTCTTTAATCTATCCTTTTGAATTTGCCATCTCTTTCCTGCCAGGACCCTGAGCTTTAAAATCTTTATGGTACAGTTCAGCTTCATTCTGTGTCATGTCTATCTATGAGACTATCCTGATGGCACATTTGACAGAGCCCATGTTTCATAATCGTTATGGTGAGTAGAAAGTTTGCAAACATTTCATAGTGTGACAATGGTCAGCTTTAGAACGCCTTGGTCTACAATAGTGGATCTTAACAGCTGAGTTTTGTTACAAAACACCAGTGTGCCCAAACAGAGGTATGCTGGAGTGATTTATTAGTAATAATGAAGAATTGAGTTTTCATTCATAATAATGAAAAAAACCTTTTTTTATTAAAAACTAAACTAACAAGAGTAGATGTGCATCTTTATAATTATGCCGTTCTTTCTCACACATATTCCAGTGTGCTTTCTTGAGATAGAAGGAAAGGAGATGGGGAGTTCCAGCAAATGCACCAGACTTTGCCCATAGTCTGCATGAATCCATATGCCAGTCCACAGAAGTGGCCCTGGGAGCATGTACCACATGTGCCATCATCACTTGTCTATATGTAGTGGTGGAATAAAGGTAAAGAGCTATCATTGGATCACATCACAATCCATTAAGGGAATGTTCTTGACTTGGTAGCTCTACTATTTGTCATCCAAATTTTCTCATCAGTCTGTGTGGTAATAAAATTACTAAATTTCACTAATGAGTGCCTTAGTTGCATCATCTTTTTTAATCCTTAAAACAATTCCCATTGAACTAATTAAGAGTTAATTAATAGGCTGAAAGGGAGGTAGGGTATGGAGGACATTCCACACTTTCACAAGAGAGCTCTAGCTAGGGTATCTTGGGATAAATGTGAGCTGGGTAATAGTTATACCACTGCTGCCTGCTGAGGCTATGACTAATAGCTCTCAAACAGTGAATAGAAAAAAAAGTTCAAATCTCTTCCTCTGGTCAATTTAACTCAATTAAATTGCTAGATCTTGTGGGTGCTGAGATGAATGAAACACAGTTCTGCCCTCCAGGGATCTGAAATGTAGCTGGTAGACAGAGATATAAACAAATAATGATGGAACGGTAGTAAAACATGATTAAAATGATAATAGAAGCATGTTTAAAATTTAGTAGAAAAACAGATGAGATAGCGATCACTTCTTTAAGAGATAGAGGGCTCTCATGAAAAATTATGTACTGAAGGTGATGGTTAAGCTTGACCTTGAGAGGTGTTTAGAAGTTCGACATTGAAACTGGTGAAGAAAGAGGTATTATAGGCAAAGGACCCAGTAGGGGTCTTTCTTCTCATTCCTGCCAAAGGCTTAAAGTCTCCAATTGCTATTCAGCATTGCATTTCCTATGACCTGTCCAGATTTCTCACTTGTTTCTCTGTGGGTCTGGGGGATTAAAGTACTATTGGAAGAGAGGCATTGGGAAAGGATTGCTGGCTGGTTTTCAGTAAAATCCAACCAGTGGTCTTGGTCTCAGCAGGACCATGTACCAACCACCTGAGAAAATTAGCTAAATACCCCTGAGTCTTTAATCAGGCAGAAATGTACAATCTGAGCTGTGGTTCAGTTTATGGGGCCCGCCTCTAACTTGGCTTCACAGATAGCCTTGGAGACAACTATCTATTAGAGAGTCTTGTGGCCACATGGAGTTTGGATCATGAAAGTATTAGGAAAATATTAGGAAAGGAGAATTTATAGTAGCGATTTATCAGCTCAATACTATTACTCAAAGGTATACCGTATTATATCAGACCAAGAAGCGGAAAGAAGATTTGGAAAATTGTCCAAGATGTCACAATGAGTGATAGAGTTTACTTACGGAGAAAAGCAGACTTTAAAATACGTGAGTCCTACACTTTCTTATCTTCACCCCTAGACATATGCAAATTTTTTCTTGCTAAGATCTGAAGGCTTTATTCACCACTGTCTTATGTCATTTGTCTTAAACCCTAGACTTACTGTTGTCTCTTGTTCTTCTAATATGCTCAGTATAGATACCCTCAAAGCCTGACAAAGAGACTAGTGGATTGGGTAAAAGAAAATCAAAATGCAGGTGGAAAAGAATATGCTACTCTTTAAATAGAACCAGAAATCAAGTGCCGAGATCAGCTTGACTTCAAAAAGTAATAGGATGCAGCAACAAAAAAAGATGCAATACTTCAGAGTAAATTTAACAATAAATATGCGTGTTTTATATGGAAAAAAACAAACTTTAAAACACTCTGAAAGACACAAAGATAGGCTTGAACATATGGAAAGATATCCAAGAACACACCCCTGTTCTTGGTAGAATGACTTAGTATCATAAATATCATAAAGATATCAGTTCTTCCCAGTTAATGTGATCCCAGAAAAAATACAAATAAGCTTTTATCTGGAGCCAGACAAGCAGACACTAAAGTTCATACAGAAAAACAAAACCAAATTTTAAAATGTGCAAGAATATTTGGGGAAACACAGGAAAAAAAGAGCTACCTAACATCTATTATAATGTACTATATAAAACTTCTGTAATTCAAGGTTTTATTCTGGCACATGCATAGACATTCAGACCAACAGAATAGAACAGAAAGTCCAGGAATAGACCCACATATGTGTGGAAATTTAGTACATGATAAAGGTGGTAACTACAATTGCTGAGGCAAAAACTGATCCCAACACTTTGGGAGGCCAAAAAGGGACGATTGCTTCAGCTCAGGAGTTTAAGACCAGCCTGTGCAACACAGGGAGACCTCATCTCAACTTAAAAAAAAAAAAAATGAATCAGGCATGATGCACACCTGTAGAACCAGGTACTACGGAGGCTGAGGTGGGAGAATTTCTTGGTCCTGGGAGGTCATGGCTGCAATAAGCATGCCACTGCACTCCAGTCTGGGTGACAGAGCAAGACCCTGTCTCAAACAAAAAGAAAATAATGAAATCCACCAGTGTTAGGAGAAAATGTGGGTGACTTTATAGCATAGATGTGGGGAGATGCTATCTAAATACAACTCAAAATCCAGATGCAACAAAAGACCCATCATTTGAACCACCTAAAAATAAGACATATTTGCATAGGAAATTTAAAAAAATCATGGCAAAGTCATAAGATAACTGACAACTGGGAAGAAACATTTGTAACATGTATCACACAGGACCAATACTCCTAATATATAAAAAGTAGCAGGATGTGGGAGGTGAGAATGCTCCACTGGTTTTTTTCTTAGCTTATCATTTCAGTCTTCACTTCTGGGCTTTCTATAGAGGCCACTGTAATTAGCTTGCAGTTGGGTTGCTCTGATTTAACACTTCGTGGCTACTTTGTTGTTATTTTTTGCTAGCTTGCACTTTTACTCCTGGGAAAGTGCTTGATTTATAAGTGTTTTCCCAGTTCACATTCTGTGCTGGACTCTGCACCTGGTGTTTTCCCTGGGTCGGCAGCAATGACTGGTTTGCTGGGCTCTCATTTCGCTCAGGGTTCCCAGTGAGACCTGCGCCTGTGTGGGCTGCAGGGGGTTCAGGAAAGGAGGCTGGGTGGAGGGGATCCTTTAGCAGAGATTAATACACTCTAAAATACACTTAGTTTACAGTCGTGGGGATTTCCAGGTGTTATTAGACACAGTTCTTTATGGTATCCCAACAGGGATGGATAAGTTTTCAAAAGTGGGGGGTAAAATAAACAAGGTTTAGGTTATAGATATCTAAACCGGATCCTCATTTTCATCATTGTTTCTTGAGGAATCACAGTTGAATGCACACAGACTTAATTTGATTGTCTTCAAATTCATTAAAGTGTCATGGATGGGCAGCAGGAAGATAATGATATTCTGGAATAAGGGAATGTTCTGGAAAATTAAGGGAATGGTGCCCAGATTGCTTCCAACCTCTCATCCCCAATACCCTCCATGTTACTGGGGAGCAGCTTTAACTAGAGGTTCACACTCAGATGAATACAGACGAATGCATTTCCTAAAAGTGCATTCTTGTAGAACTTTGGTCTGAGTTCTGAGCTAGACTGACTCACAATTGACCAGTAATTACTACTACAACAGCGCTTTGAATTAGTAAAGAACTTTCTGCTTTTGAAAACATTTCCACATTACTTTTCTCATTTGATCTTCCCATGGCCCTGTGACACAGGCAGGGCAGATATTACTCCCCATTTTACAGAAGAGGTAACTGGGGCTGACAGAGTTTAAGAGAGGTGGAGAGACAGACCAATGGAGGACTCTGGCCTAGAAACCAGGGACTTGGGATAGATTCCAACCTGGCCATTCACCAGATGTCTTGAGCACATCTTGAGCGAGTCAGTTCCATAAAGCTTTCTGAGCCTCCACCCCAGCTTCAGTTAAATTAGAGATTTACACACGGGGGTTGATCCTTGAGGACCCTCCCAGTGTCACTGTCACAAGATTTTACAACTTACCTGACTTCACCAGGAATTACTCAGTGGATGGTAAATAGACTATAAGACCTCTGAGCCACAGAATCCTTCCCCGTCCTCTACCCTACACAGTGCAGAACCAAGGACTCACTTGGGATGGTGGAGAGTGTAGACTTTTTTCTTCAGCAGGCTACAGATGGAAAGAGCTTTCCTGTCTGATTACAGGAAATTTCTTAAGTTTATTTTATTTTCTTGTAATTTTCAATTCCTCCTTATGTATTTTTTCATTAACATTTTCCAGCTTTATTGAAGTGTAATTTACATACTATAAAATCCGCCCATTGTAATTATGTAAATCACCGCTTTCAGTAAATATATAGAGTTGTGCAGTCATCATCACTATCTAGGTTTAGAGCATTTTCTTCACCCGAAAAAGTTCCTTTGTGTCCATTTACATTAGCCTCCATCTCCTTCACCAGCCCGAGGCAACCACTAAGCTGCTTTCTGTCTCTATAAATTTGCCTTTTTTGGACCTTTCATATAAATGGAGTCATAGAGTATGTAGTCCTTTCCATCTGACTTTTAAACCTAGCATTCCAAGTGATGGCAGCAGCAGCCGTCTGGAGCTGCCACTGTGAAGACGCTGGTTACAGCAGGGAAGGCGCGGCCAGGGCTGTAACGCCACGTAGTCGGCAGGAGCCTTGAACAGGCGGCAGCCCTGCCCATTAGGAGTTGGCGTGGGGGGAGCCCCGCCCTACTAGGTGCAGCCTCTCCACAGGCTCGGAAATACCTGCTCCTGCTGCCTGGCCTCTAACTGTTCCTGGTGCCTGTTCTGATTTCGCAGAAAAGTTGAGGCCGAATCCGGACGCTTTTGTGACCTGAGCAGGTATGTGTGTGCTCGGGGTGGGGCTGACACACCAGCCCCCTGCCACTCTCGGCCCTCTCTGGACTTTGGGCACCGACTAGTACAGAAGGGAGGCCAAGGGAGGGCCTGCCGGCTCCTCAGCTGGAGCCGCTTGAGTGCCCTAAACTGCATGATGGACGGCAGCAGGAGGCAGGCAGGCTCCTGGGCAGAAAGGGTCAGGCTCTGGCGAGGCTCCACCTTCGACTCAGGAACCGCCTGAAGCATGGCGGCTAGGCTCTCAGTTCTGGGTGGAATCTCAGGCCCCGAGTGAGAACTTGCCGTGCTTTTTCCAGGCCCACCCGTGGTTGCCCATGGACCAATCAGCGCATACTTCCTCCCTTCTGAATCCCATAGAAACCCCCAGACTCACAGAGGCTTCAGGACCACCAGCTGCACGAAGGAGCTACCCAATTCAGGTCTCACTCAACTCATTGAGACAACCTGCCTGTGGATAGGAGCTACTCACTGCAGGTCTCCTGTCCACTGAGAAATGGACACTCCTCAGGACGACCTGCCAGTGGAAAGGAGCTACCCACTCCTGGTCTCCTAAGAGCTGTTCTGTGGCTCAAGAAGCTTCTTCAACTTGCTCACCCTCCAGTTATCCATGTACCTCATTCTTCCTGGAGGCAGGAGAAGAACTCAGGATCTGCCGAATGGCGGGACTGAAAGAGCTGTAACACAAAAAGGGTTGAAACACGCTCCCCCACTTGCCATGTTGTGAGCTACAAGAAAGTAGAGCTGTGGCCCTTAGGGGACCCAGTCCTAGAGGCTCTCTGAACCATGGCTGTGACACCTTCTTTGGGGCTCTGTGGTTTCTGGTGTCTCCAAACTTCCAGGCGCCACTGAGTTCCCCTTATCCAGACATGGGTGGCCCCAGCGGAAGTCACTTGTGGTGCATCAGATCCAGCTGCAGGCTTGCATGAAGCTGTCGCATGTGCCGGCACCTGGAGCTGCCCGCCCCACTGCAACAGCTGGAGTGCCTGGCTGCCTGCAGTGACCGGACCCTGGGCTCAAACACTCATGCACCCCTCACCACTCTGGGCCTGGCTCGCCCTTGGCAGGCATGGAATCTGGGCTGCGAGCACTAGCCAAGTACAGCCTGCCAGGCAAAGTGGGCGAAATGAACCCAGCAGGCGGGAGCAAAACTCAGGCAAAGGTACCACCAGTCACAGGGGTTTCTGGCTGGAAATGTAACACCTCAAGAGTCCTGTGACACAAACACTTCCTTCCTTTGTATGGCCCAACAATATTCTACTGTGTGGCTATACCACATTTCATTTATTTGCGTATCAGCAGATAGTTCAGTTGTTTCCACATTTTAGATATTATGAGTAGTGCTGCTGTTAACATTTGTGTACACTTATCTGTGTGGACATTCTTCTTTTTTGAAAAAAATTTCTTCTGAGTAAATTCCCAGGAGTGGAAATGCAGATTGTTTTCTTAAGGTCTTATGCAGTGTTTGAATCTCTACCTTTAACTTTTATACTTGAATAAAAGATTCATAGAAAAATGTGTGGGACAAGTAAATATGTAATGTGCTCATATTATATTGGGCAACCTTTTTTTTTGAGACAGAGTTTGTAATATGCTCATATTATAT
>NW_016107488.1:3720890-3751556 GCF_001604975.1 Cebus imitator | reverse complement strand
AGGAAAGGCCATGTGAGGACACTGTGAGAAGATGACCATCTGGAAGCCAAGGACAGAGGCCTCAGGAGAAGCCAGCGCTGCTGGCATCTTGATCTTAGCCCCAGAAGGGTGAGGAAATAAGTTTCTGCTACTTAAGCCATTTAGTCTGTGGTATTTTGTTATGGCAGCCCTAGCAAACTAATAGTGTTAATATATTTTAAGAAATCTGCCTTAAGTGCTGTTGGCAGGGTGTTTCTGTCATTCTAATCCCCTTCACATGTCATATTCTCCATTGAGACCAAACACTCTGCTGTCCTTGGTGGATCTTTCTCAGCCTCCCTTTATTCTGTCTCTTCCGCGTGGGTGGCTTCCTCCCTGCGTTACCCTGGTTCATGGTCACAACTGCAGTTATTACCCGCAGCGGCCAAAAGCCACATCCTCCGTGAGTGCCTCCCACTGGAAGCGATTCTCTTCCAACCCCACCTTTTCCTCTCTGCATTTCTGTGGCGCGAGCTCCTTCTACCCTTTGTGTCAGCTGTTGGGTACATCTTATCCTTGTGCTGGACTAAGAATCCTTGTGGACAGGAAAAGTGGTGTTTGTATTTATTTTCCTCCTAACCTAACCTCTGGCTCAGTGCCTGACACAAAGTAAGAATTGTTTCAATTAATTAAAAATGAAAATTCAAGCTACCAAGATACTTGAGAAGTTTCAGAGCTTTATGAAGACATAAAATGCTAATAGTGAAGTACTAGTAGAAAAGGAATGCCTATAAATCTGGGACTAGACCAGGCGCAGTGGCCCATACCCATCATCCCAGCACTTTGGGAGGCCGAGGCAAGCGGCTCGCTTGAGCTCAGGAGTTCGAGACCAGCCTGGGCAACATGGTGAAACCCCTTCTCTACAAAAAAAAAATATACAAAAATTAGCTGGCTGTGGTGGTGAGCACCTGTGGTCCCAGTTACTCAGGAGATTGAGATGGGAGGATCACTTGACCCTGGGAGGTCAAGGTTGCTGTGAGCCAAGATTGTGCCACTGCACTCTGGCCTGAGCAACAGAGTAAGACCCTGTCTCCAAAAAAAAAAAAAAAAAATGTGGGAATAACTGAGTACATGCTTTGGAAAGTCACTGGTAGTGACCATCAGCCAAGCCACTTCTCCACTCAAAACCTCAGCTTCCTTGTCCTGGAGTCCAAGAGTTGACCTAGCAGTGGATGATCTGTGGCTAACATGATCTATTTCTATAGTTTATGGTGAGTTCTACAGGATTCCTGTTTCTGAAGTGCCTTTTTGAAGGGTGGAAGAAGTTCAAAGTCTAAATTATATTACAACTCAATTAAATGAAGCTTAAAATGAATTTTGAGGCCAGGCACAGTGGTCCATGCCTGTAATCTCAGCACTTTGGGAGGGCAAGGCAGGAGGATGGCTTAAAGCCAGGAGTTCAACACCAGTTTGGGCAACATAGCAAGATCCCATCTCTATGAAAAAATTTTAATGAATAAATAAAATGAATTTTGAGTTTGTTTTCCCAGTACAGCTTCTCCAAATACATATAATTTAGAAGTGCTAGTCCATGCGCTTTCTGGGGGCCCAAACCTTAAAGAATGAAAGAAGGCACAAGAACCCATGTCCCCCTCCTTTTGACAATGAACAATTTTGAAGAAACGTGCGTGTGCACACACACACACACACACACACACTCACTTTCACACACAACTGGATTGAAACTATACAGAATCATTTTCAAATCAAACTCCACCAGGAGAATCCTTTGTGTGGGAATTCCACCATGAAATAAAATACAAAAATTCCCCAAATGATAAGAAAAAAAGGGCTTGTGTGGTAAACAACCCCAGAAGGGGCAAGCACTTCTGTGTAAGTGGCCTCTGACTTTCCTGGCCCGAGTTTTCACTTCTCCCTTGGGTTTCTTTAAGTTTTTTGTTCACTCTCCCTACCACACTCAGTCTCCAAGGATTTGTAGATTTTTATTTCTTTAGGCTGATGTACAGACAAAAATTCTTTTCTTTTCCTCCCTTTGCTCAATGAAGTTCTGAAAAACAAAAAAACTGGGAGAGAGCAAGGGAGGAATGGAGGATGGGGCGTGAGTACCACCCGGTTGAACCAGCAGCATGCAGGCCTCTGATTCCCAAGCTCTTCAATCCCGAACCCAGGGTGGCTGGCACTGCTAGCTAGCCCATAGACACTGTTCTTCTCCCTCCTGCAGTCTTCAGCTGGTCTATAACATTGTTTTCCTGCTTAAGGCTTAGCCCGCCCAATTATCCAGCACCAGCAAAGGCAGAGGAAGGCCAGTTATGTGGCCTTTAGGAAGTCTCCCAATCCTCTGAGATCTCCCACTGGGTTGGCTTTTAGGTTCTAGTGATAGCTCTTGTTTCATTCACTTGAGCATCAATAATGAACCCTGCTAAAGCCCAACACCTTTCAGACTGTTTCTCAACTTCATGATTTCCAGCCATGAGAGTTATGACAAAACTTGATTTCCTCTTTTCCCTTACCCTGGTTTTCTTTCTCTCTCTCTCTCTCTCTCTCTCTCTGCAGGGGCTCCTTGGTGGAATAAAAAGTCTGGAGATTTGTTAGTACAATAATACACTGAAGTTAAAATAAATAGATGGTCAACATTAGCAGAGAAAAAATGCTTTTCAGGCTGGGCATGGAGGCTCAAGCCTGTAATCCCACCACTTTGGGAGGCTAAGGTGGGCAGATCATTTGAAGCCAGGAGTTCAAGACCAGCCTGGTCAACATGGTGAAACGCTGTCTCTACTAAAAATACAAAAATTAGCTAGGCATGGTGGTGCATGCCTGTAATCCCAGCTACTAGGGAGGCTGAGGTGGGAGGATCGCTTGAACCTGGGAGACCGAGGCCACAGTGAGACAAGATTGTGCAATTTGTATACAGTGTTGTGCCTGGGCAACAGAGTGAGGCTCTGTTTCAAAAAAAAAAAAAAAAGGAAATAAAGAAAGAAAAAGAAAAAAGAAATAGAAAAAAAGAAAAAAAGTTTTTCTGAAAGAAATGCTAGTGGATCTTCAAATTCTCTGCATATGGCCCCCCTTCTAGCAGCTTTGGCATCACCTGGAGGCTCGCGAGACATACAAATCTCAGGATCCTACCCAAACATCTCGGTCAGAATCTCTGGGGACACAGCAGTCTGGACAGTCATCCCTCCTTGAACCATGGTTTTGCTTTCTGTAGTTTTGGTCACCCATGTTCAACCACAGTCTGAAACCATTAAATGAAAATTTTCAGACATAAACAATTCATAAGTTTTAAATTGTGTGCCATTGTGAATATTGTTATAAGTGTTCTATTTTGTTGTTATTGTTCATTTCTTATTGTGCCTAATTTATAAATTAAACTTTATCATAAGTATGTATGTATAGGATAAAACACAGAAAACAGGCTGGGCATAGTGGCTCACGCCTGTAATCCCAGCACTCTGGGAGGCTGAGGTGGGCGGACCACAAAGTCAGAAGTTCAAGACCAGTCTGGCCAACAGAGTGAAAACCCCATCTCTACCAAAAATATAAAAATTAGCTGGGTGTGGTGGTGTGAGGCTGAGGCAGGAGAATCATGTGAACCCTGGAGGCAGAGGTTGCAGTCAGCCGAGATTGCGCCATTGAACTCCAGCCCTGGCGGCAGAGCAAGACTCTGTCTCAAAAACATAGAGAACATAGGATGTATATCATTCAGTACTATCTGTGGTTTTAGGCATCCATTGGGGGCCTTGGAATGGATCACCTGTGAATAAGGGGGGACTACCATATCTCAATAAGGCCACCAGAAGATTCTGACACATGCACCAAGCCTCTGGGTTACACAACATCCATTTTCCTCTTACTTTCATGGTAATAGAACACAGGGCAGCAATGTGCTCAGCTAAAGTAAAATATTTCTTATCACTTTTGCAGATAGAGTTGGCCAGTGAGTGCAAGCAGAAATCAGAGGGTGGGGTTTCTGGAAATCTCAGTGAACGGTGCTGGCTTCATGTTCACCACACCCTTGTTGCCTTTGCCCCCTTCCTTTACTTCCTGCTTGGAACCAGAGGTCCAGCAGCCATCTTGGACCACAAGGTCTAAGGCTGAAGGTGAGAGAGCAGAGAGATTGAAGGAGCCTTGGCCCCTGATAATGTGGTGCTGCCCCATCAGCCTGGGACCTCCTTCCTCCAGTTTCTTTAGAAGAGAAATAAATGTCTCTCTTTAAGCCACTGTGGGGCTTTATATTATAAGCAGTTGACTCCAATGCTAACGCATCTTATAAATACAATACTCTGAAAAAAATTAAGAAATAAAAGCCTATTCTAGTAACACATGGTAAAGATTGGGTTTCACACTCCAGATTGAGGCATAAACCCGGAAGGAAAGGCTGGGGAACAAAAGACACAAAGGACAATGGGGAGATCACCGAGTGGTGAGACCAGAGACGCAGGGTCATTCTCAGATATCCATCCAAGAAGAACTCTTTATGGGCCAAGTTAACCCCATAAAGAAAACAAAGATTATTTCTCACCATCCTCTGGGATTTGTGTGTATCAGCTAATAATAAGAATTTGCTTCTAGTAATGGAGCATACCTACATGTATAACTAAGGGGACATGTATTTTTATAATATCTGTGTTTTCTTGTGCATATACTCCTATGCCAGGGATTGTGATTGAGAAATAAAGATAAATGTTTTAGAGTATCTACGTTTCAGAAACTCAAGATTTAAAAAAATAGCTGAAAGAGAAGATTTTGAATGCTCACAGCAGAGAGAAATAAGTGTTTGTGGTGATGGTACGCTAATTACTCTGGTGTGATCATTACACATTGTATATATGTATTAAAAATCAGTCTGTACCCCATAAATATGTGCAAGTATTACATGACAAATAAAATAGTAACAAAAATTACAAATGCTCAATAAGAGGAAAACCATCATCTTTTGCTGCTGTTCAGAGACTTAGCCTCAAGAATATTTAATATTAATTTTTTTCTTTTCTATTCTAGGCTAAGGGCATTGCCCCATCGTAATAAGGCTGGCATGATGCCTCTAGGGTTTCCTATGCATGGGCTATGGGTCATTTATTTTTTGTTTAACTAAAGTGGTTTCCTTTGAGCTATCTATATTAGACACCTGATTCAATTTGAGGATATTTCCTTCACTAAAAAAAAATTCAGGCATTGTTTCACTCTGGCCTGTTTTTCTTGGGGAGACTTCTGGATCTGACCATAGAAATAGTCCTCCCTAGAACTCTTGTTGAGCAGGGTTTGGAATCAAAATAGGGAAGAGTTTCTCAGAGTAGCTTCGTGGACTGGGTCATTCTGGAGAGGATAGTCCATTAATTCATTCATGCTTTCACTCACTAAATGGGTGTTCATTAAGTACCTATCATGCACCAGGTATTATCCCTGGAGCTATGGGTTCAACTGGTAAGGCCTGGTACCTACCTACTACACTCACAATCAGAGTGGGAAACAGACCAGAAGAAAAACCAAAGGCAAACAGAAAGGGAAATCAAAACACATAAAGTAAAGGAGACAATTACACATTGTGACATGAGCCATGAAGAAACAAACAGGATACTGACAGGAAAACCAGAGTCAGGGGATATAGACCCTCTTTAAAAGGCATCTAAGAGGAAGCAAAATTTGAGCTGAGGCTTAAAGGTTAAGAAGGAGGCAGCCACGCTGAGGGCTAGCAGTGAGGTGTCCTGGTAGAAGGAACAGTGTGCTCAGAGGCTGGCAAAGGATCGCAAGTCTCAGAAAGAGAAGGAAAGTGTGAGGGATAATGGGAGGAGGTGCTGGGGCAGCATCTGCGGGTTAAGGACTGGGCCATCTCAGGGCACAGGGGCTGCCGTGCAAGCTGTTCAATTGCCTGAGGACCTAGAGTTGAAATGACTTCTCTTTCTCTAGCTCCCTGTACTTCTCCCTTTGAGTCTTGTTTTAGATATACTTATTAAAAGTTACTGAAAGATCTTCAAGTGCACACATGAGGAAACAAAGGATGAAAAAGAAAACTGGAGATGAGAAGAGAAGGCAGGCAAGAATAATTGGAAGCAGAGGGGCATATGGCTTCTTTGTCTTAGAGAAATCACAAGCACAGCCCTTTGAAGGTAGACGCAAAGTTATAAATCTTATTTTATTATTTTACTTTCTTAAGGCTCAATTTGTAAAGTAAGCAATTAAAATGTTCAAATTAAAAAGCCAAAGTAAATCACAATTATGAGTCAGCTCTTAATCTACTTAGATTTTTTTTTCTCTCTCAAAATGAAGAATTACATTTCACGTCAACTTCCACTAAAATCCCAGCAATGAAATTGTTTTCCATGGAGTGAAGGAAAGGAGGGGTCTTGTCACATAGTGTCCTCTCAGCGAGAAGTCCTGAAAAGATCACATATGGAACAGTCCAATTGTTCATATTAGCATACAGTTATACAAGAGTCTTCAAATTAATTACAAGAATAGAAGAAAAAACAACCAACAAGGAAAGGGCATCTCCTTACTCTAGCCAGGGCAAGATGTCAATCTTGTGATTCGTCCAATCTGTAAACAAACAGCACAAGTCCTCATTAGAGGTTTTAATGGGGTAAGTTCCAATTGCCAGCGGCAGATGAGAGGTTCAGGTAGAAGAAGATTTTACCAGTGGTCCAGGAGGAAAGGGGAGCAGGGTCTCTTTCAGTTACTCACCAGTCAGACACATGTATAAGAGGAAAATCATAAGCTGTAATCTCCATCGTGGTTGCTGACATTAGATGGTTGGGCTCGGGAAGGAGCAGCATGACTGTCTTTATGTGTTTTTTTCACCAGCAGCAGGCTGGATTTGAGCTGGTCATTACAGTCCAGTCACTTAAGGCATTTCAAGATCCCTGTGACTTAGTTTCCAAATGCCCTTTTAATCAAGCCAAACTCTCAAATGCTGCAAATTTAGACTGTACTGTCTTCCTCTCTACTGTTCCAATTAAACTGTTTTAATTAGATATCTCCCATCTTAGAGCAGGTGGCCTGGAACTCAGATTTAATTTGATTTACTAAAATAATGTGATGTTAGAGGAAATTCCTAGCTGTTTCATGAGGTTTGTTTGTCTGTAGATGGTTCACTCTTAAGTCTGCACAGCAGAGTACGTTTCCTTTCATTCTTTCCTCATAAGCACAGATTATGTAGCTCCGTGTCCCAGCTTCATCAGGGGAAACCTGAATGGAAGCCAGTGTGAGAAGAGTGGGGAAGAGGGTTGGAGGAGGGAAACAGAAAAAGCCAGGAATGGACCGGTCTGGTGGCTCACGCCTGTAATCCTAGCACTTTGGGAGGCTGAGGTGGGTGGGTCACGAGGTCTGGAGTTTGAGACCAGCCTGGCTAACATGGACATGGTGCAAGCCCGTCTCTATTGAAAATACAAAAAAAAAAAAAAAAAAAAAGCTGGGTATGGTGGCACACCTGTAGTCCCAGCTTCTTCTTGGGAGGCTGAGGCGGGAGAATCACTTGAACCCAGGTGGCAGAGGTTACAATGAGCCAAGATTGTACCACTGCACTCCAGCCTGGGCAACAGAGTGAGACTCCATCTCAGAAAAAAAAAAAAGAAAGAAAAGAAAAAAAAAGAAAAAGCTGGGATGGAGGAGGAGAGCCAAAAGACTTAAAGGACTATGGAGGGAGGAGGAGAGTGAAGGAAACCAGAGGGATAAGGTTAAAAACCAAGAAATGAGTCAAGACCTCTTCCATCGTCTTCTAAACTGTGTTCAGGCTGAGCATCTCATAGCAAGATTCTGTCTGCTAATGAACTATACCTTTCCTTTCCAGCCTTACAGCCATTAGGGTGACATTGGGTTAAATGCCAGCTCCTGGAGCCAGGAGGCTGGGATCTATTGTCAAGCCTCTCCATTGCTTTCCTGCGCATGTTGGCTTTCTCTTCTCTTCTCTTTGATTTGGCTCTTGTAGCTTAGCAGCACCAGTGGGAGAAAATTGCACTCTTCAATATCCATCTTATAATTCCAGGGAAGCATTCGGATTGACCTTCCCTGGGTAAGCCAGAGACAATAGTTCCCAAAGCCATTGAACAGAGAGGACAATGGCATATTTTGTATGGGGGTCATGGAGAATAAAGTGGGTTGAGTAGGTAAGCCCCAGAGAACAGAGGCTGAGAAATGTTAGGTGCTAGTGGGAGGCGGCAGGTAGCCATGCTAAGTTCTAAGTAGAAGCAGTCATGATAAAATGATGCTTGGGAAGATAATTTTGTCAGAAGTATGCAGGTTTTATTAGAGGAAGAGATAATTGGATGTCCACATGCAAAAAAACAAAGAACTTTTTTTTTTTTGTAAGACTTGTAAGTCTCACTTTATACAAAAATTAACTCAAAATGCATTATAGACCTGATGGTAAAACTTAAAACTATACAACTTCTAGGAAAACCAAAAAGGAAATATTTCTTAGCTATGACGCCAAAAATAAGATCCATAAGAGAAAAACATTGATAAATTGGACTTTGTCAAAATAAAAAATTTCTAATCCAGAGAAGACACTAAGAGAATGCAAAGAAAAGCCACAGACTTTGAGAAAGTATTTGCAAACACACATCTGGCAAAAGACTTTGAGAAAGTATTTGCAAACACACATCTGGCAAAAGATTTGTATCTATAACATATACAAATTTCTCAAAACTCTATAATAAAAAGACAAGCAGCTGAATTTAAAAAATGAGTAAAAGATTGGAACAGACATTTTCCCAAAGGAGATATACATGGATAGTAAACAGGCATCTATGAAAAAACACTCACTGTTTTTACTCACTAGAGTTATGCAAATAAAAGCCAAATTGAGGCTGGGTGCGATGGCTCATACCGGTAATTCCAGCGCTTTTCGAGGCCAAGGCGGGCAAATCACCACAGCCCAGGAGCTCGAGACCAGCCTGGGCAACATAGGGAAACTGATGTTTTGTATTTTTTCTACAAAAAATACAAAAACAAGCCAGGCATGGTGGCACACACCTATAGTCTCACCTACTAGGGAGGCTTATATGGGAGGATCGTTTAAGGCTGAAATAAGCTGTGAGCATGCCACTGCACTCCAGCCTAGGCGACAGAGCAAGACCATGTCTCAAAAAATAAAATAAAATAAAACAAAACATTAAAATCAAAATGAGATACTACTACATATCTATTAGAATGGGAAGGCAGGCAGGCAAAGAAGACAGAAAGAAGAAAGAAAGAAGAATGCATGCTCCTGGTAGCCATGCTCTGGGTCCAAGAATGAAGATCTAAGGTGAAGACCCAAACTCAACCTAAAGCCCAGCCTAGTCAATCCCATTCCAGATAAGGTCAACTGAGTTACAACTCTGAATATAAAATATTCAATATATTTTATATTGAATATATCAATATAAAATATAAAAAATATATATATACTCTGAATATAAAATCAATGCTTATTGTAAGCTGCTGAAATCTGGAGATGTTTGTTAGATAGATTATTACAGAAGAACTCTAACTAATACACAATGATTGAGATCAAGCTGTACAAATTGGATGACTGGGAGAATGAAGGACTGATTGGAAAGAGGGAAATAGTTGGAAAAGAGAGGAACAGAGCACATTTGGAGGACAAATAAGTGCAATATGTTTTTGTTTTGCTTTTTTGCTTTGCTTGACAAATAATTTGATAGAATCCTTAAATTCCACTGAACTTTCAGCCTTTGAGAGAAATGGTATATTTTGATCATCACTTCAGGGCTGAGCATAGTACTAGGCACATTGTAATATGCAAGAAATATTTGCAAAATAAATGGATAAGTGAAATATGAGATGTGGCCAGGTGTAGTGGCTCACGCCTGTAATCCCAGCACTTTGGGAAGCTGAGGCAGGCAGATCACCTGAGGTCAGGAGTTCAAGACCAGCCTGACCAATATGGAGAAACCCTGTCTCTATTAAAAATACAAAACTAGCTGGACGTGGTGGCACATGCCTGTAATCCTAGCTCTCGGAAGGCTGAGGCAGGAGAATTGCCGAGATTGTACCATTGCACTCCAGCCTGGGCAACAAGACTGAAACTTCGCCTTAAAAAAAAGGAAAGAAAAGAAAAAAGAAAAAGAAAAGAAAGAAATATGAGATGATAACAGGGTAACCAGGAGGAAATTCTCTAAACAAAAATGTGAGTATGAACTCAGGTGGGAGAACAGAACTTAGAGGTGATGGAATCAATCAGCACTGAGGTGTTCAGTAAAGCTGTAGGATGCATTCTGGAGGGAAAAGTGTAGGGACAGAGGAATTAAAGGCTAAGACAGGCCTTTGGAGTGGTCTAGAATTAGGAGATGGGAGGATGGGGAGGGGATCGGTGGAGGAGACAGAAGAAGAATGATTGAAGAAGAAGGAGGAGTGCTGGGACCTTGTAGGGTCATGCAAGCCAAGGGAGGAATGGGGTTCCAGAAGGGGTGAAGGATCAAAGGTATCAATTGCAGTAGAGAGGTCAAAAAGAATGAGTTAGAGGACAACACCTAGAATTTCTCTCAAAAGGAAGTCATTGTTGAACTTAGAGAGATACTTTCTTCCATGTGTGAAATGTCTATTAACATCTAACAAAAAATATATACAGATAGTTGAAGCAGGATACACAAATCAATCAATGTAAAGGCAGGTGTCAGTTGACTGAAGGCATTAAACAAAACTGAGAGCAAGCTTTGGCTTTTAGTGTCACTGCCAAGAAAATGTCCTATGGAACTGGATGGGCAAAATTCATTTTAGAAATAGAAAGAAAGGGACACTGCCACTTCACTCTAATGTTCTGCATTGTTTCTTTTTTCATTCTTTCTCTGTGGTAGCAAATAAAACAGATGCAGAGAGTTCTAGCAGAGAAAGCATATATTTCCTTTTAATTGAAGTATTTGGAAAACCGAGGCCATCTAGACGAGGTTAACAGTGCACTAATTCATAACAGCAGCAGCCTCATAAATAATACCTGGATATCAAGAAGAACCTCTGACATGAACTAGAACCTAGATAGCAAGTTGATAGTACAGAAATAAAACTTGTTAGTAAAAGTGAATGAACTTGGAGTTCCATCTTAAAACTGGTATGATTTACTTGGCCAAATGAGGTAATTAACCGAAGAATGATTAAGGAGTCTAAGGGATTAATTTATTTGATAGTACAAATACAAGGTTCACTGAGCTTAGTGATAGATGTTAAAGAAGCAATAAGAACACCCTGTGTTTGCAAGCAAACCGAAACCAAACTGTCTTAGTGAGCTGCTAACTTCAGATATACAAGCAGAAGACTCTGAGAAAGGACTTCACTGAAACAATGAGAAATTCTACAGTATAAGAAATACTGCAGGGAGAAAGGGAGTTACAAATAGTGATATTTTAAAATTCAATTAAAACTAAATTATCAGTAACTAAATGGTAATAGGGAAGGAAACAAAACAGTAACTCCTTAAAAAGGATTGACCAAAATATTCCAGAAGAGCAATATAAAATGCCCATTTGTTGGTTTCTTATCATTATAAATGATGGACTATCAAAGCAATAGCAAACCCATTAATCAAGACTGTAAACAATTAAAATCTTTTTCCAGATCCGGGAAAGCATCAGAATTATCAAGACAGTGCCAAAAAAAAGGAACATAAATTTCAGCCAGCCCTTTGGATCTGGGAAGTGTTTAGGCTACCCAGCCAAAAAGTCAGAGAGCAAACAGTCTAAACTAAGCTGATAACAGCTGATCATTAATTAGAACTGAAGCCAACTATCTCAGTTTAGAGAAATATCTTGGCTACTCTGCTAAGAGCCAGAAAGCCAAAGGTCCAAGTTGGGTTCGTTCTCATTAATCACAGGCAAAGCCAGTGCCCAGAAAAGCCCCTATTAGTGAAGGGGCGCCTTTGAGAAGAAGCAGCCCAAAGAGAAGCTGGCAGGGATGCTGCTGGGGAAAGTGAAGAGAAGTTGGGGACCCTGCCCACTGTGTTTGGGGGCCTGAATACAAGGCTCAAGTCCCTGGAATTAATCACAGAGAACAAATAATAGCATTAGAGGACAAACTGATCATCTGATAACTTGCGTTTACTGCAAAGACTTTTTTAAAAAGGAGATTTTTGGTCTCGGAATCCCATTGAAGTAGGAGGAAGAAGGTACAGTAGAGGTGGAGGAAGGGAGGGATGATGGAGATGATTGGATCAAACGTGTCCAAAGGGAAATTAAATGCTGATAGCACCAAAAATCAGCCACCAAATGGAAATACGAAAGATGGCAGTGAGTGATCATGGCAAGCGATGACATAGAGATAGTGTTGAGGGGATTTAAGAATTGGATGCCATTTACATGCATACTCATATTTAATGCATGTCCACACCCATTAAAAAACGTTTTTCTATCTAGAGAAAGCACTAGGTGTCTTTTCCTACATGTATCTATTTTCTGTATAATAATACTGTATTTCATGGGTTCTAGGCTGTACACTATTTTTGCATTTTAGTATCTGAAGTCAGAATGTATCTTAAAATCAATGACATGTCATAGTATAATTGGGGTGTTTTTATTATTGGTGCCTAAAACAGTGATGTTTCTTACCATTGTTGCCATTTAGATGTGATGTAGTTCACAAACAGTTCTCACTTATTCAGTAGTCATGTTGTGTTTCACTGGGTGGTATGTCTGTACTGTAACGGAGAATATGGGTGTGGCCAAGGTGGAAAGGCAGATCAGTACCAACCAGGGAAGAGTCCAGTGCATGATTCAGGTTGCTGAGCACAGATAACATGCAAACCAGACTCAATTAGCATAGCATTTGCTCACAGCAAGGGAAAGAGAATGTGCACAGGATCCAGCCCATTGTAATGCTTTGGTCCCCCGTGGCTGGCAGATCTGTTCCACAGCCAGCTTTAGCTTCATGCTACAGTAGAAGGACCACAACCCTTGTCCCATGTGGTTTGAAATACAGAAAGTGGGGTGCATGCCGGAGGGCCATTGAAGCATGAATAGCTAAGCAGTTCCAGGAGAGGCTTGCATGTGCCAAACGCAGCAGGAACAGGGACACACTGGGTGTGCTCTGAGCTCTTTGCATGTAATGCTATTTGTGCACTTGCCAGCACATCCTGTATGGAGTACATGTTCTTCTTGGAAACAGAGGGGAGGCACTTGGCTGCACTTGGACCCTTCCCTCACACTATACACATATTTTGTGCTAACTCTTCATTAAAGTCTTATAACAGCACAGGGCAAGTTTGGCTCTATAGTAGTTTTCTCTATTTCATAAATGAGGAAACTGAGGTTCTAACATGGTAAATAACCTGCCCAAGGTCACACTGCTAATAAGTGAGGTGGCTGGGACCTGAATGTGGGTACATGCTGCTTCAGAGGCTGTGCACTTAACCGGAATGCTTACGCCTCCCTGTCTCTTCCAAGAAGATGGTCTTTGGAGAAGAAATAGTATTGATGGAAGAAAATGGAAAAACTTCTTTTTAAGCAAGAGGAATACTACAGGTAAGCAGACTCTCACCCTTGTTGTTTGATGCCTTCTATAATTGAAGGTGTTCATTCCAGGAAGATGGCTTTGTGAATGGTGACACTGGCATCTCCAAGCCTGCTCTTTCTATATCCATTCATACAGGGCCTCAGAAACCTGAATGAGTAAGATATTTAGTCCCTGGGGTTCAGATAGTGTGCAAGAAACTTGTACCACTTTACCACCACTGAAAGATGCACGTTGTATTCCTGGAAGAGTTAATTAAATTTCTCAGTGTCTTAATCATCTAAAGAAGGAATCACACAAATACTATACCCAAACCTGAACTCTGGACTCTGTACAATATGCATGTGAAATATGTGTGTGAGTGTGTGTGCATGTTTATGTGTGTATATGTGGAATGTGTGTGTATGTGGAGTGTGTATGTATGTGGGGTGTGTGTGATACATACCATTTTAAAAGCTGTAAAACATAATAACTTGGGTAAGCTTTGAACATGTGTGATATTTCACAAATACCACTCTGATAGATCTAGGGCATGTTTACATATTTTTAAACACATTAGGATAATTTCAATTCAAAAAAGGGGATTTTACCCCCAAATGCTCTGTAAATGGTAATTTTGAATGCATAAGTACATTTTTGGTTAAAGAGAACATCATCATCACTTAATATATTACTGGAGATATACACAGATGTTGTTTATGCTTATGTTTTATGTAAATTGCCTTTCAGTGGGGAAGAAATGTATACATGAGATTTAAACTTGCTATTTCTTATATATTTAGTGTATGTAGTTTGTTTATATTTCATGGAAAGGAAATATAGAAAAGCAATAGAAACCAGCATATTGTACCATGCTTTCTGACAATGTTGAATTAAATGCCCTTAATCTGTTAACCTTCGGAAAAGCTGACAAATTAAGAGACCATTTAAGAAGGGTGTATTTTCCCATTGTGTTCCATGTACCCCAGTTTCAGTAGCAAAGTCATCTTTTTCATGTTTCCTGAGGGCACACTCATTTGCACCATCCTTTCTTTGCTCGTGATGACCCTTCAGACCCTATGCCCATCTCAGAATGTGCTTCATGTGGCTTTGTTCAATCCTACTTGTATTAGTATCCTGTGGCTGCTATAACAAGTTACTACAATCCTGGTGGCTTACAACAACAAAAATGTATTATCTCTCAGTTCTGGAGGCCAGAAACCTGACATCCGTTTCACTGGGCTGAATGAAGGGGTCAGAAGGGCCTGTTCTCTCTGGAGGCTTAGTGGAGAACCTGCTCCTTTGCTTTTTCCAACTTCTGGTGGCTGTCAGCCATCCTTGACTCGTGGCTGCACCGCTCCACTCTCTACCTCCACGGTCACCTTGCCTCCTCCTCTTCTGTCTGTGTCATCTATCTCTCCTTGTCTCTTATAGGACACCTGTGATTAGAATTAGGGCCCATCCAGATAATGCAGGATAATCTCTCCATGTTAGGATCCTTGCTATGGACTGAATGTTTGTGTCTCCCCCAAATTCATATGTCGAAACCCAATCCCCAGTGTAGTGGTATATGGGAATAATTAGGGTTGGATGAGATCATGAAGATGGGGGCCTCATGATGGGATTAGTGCTCTTATAAAATGAGAAAGAGATGTGAGAGCTGTCTCTTCCACCTGAAGATACATCAAGAAGGCAGCCATCTGCAGACCAGGAAGAGGGCCCTTACCAGGCATCAAGTCTACTGGCATCTTGGTCTTGGACCTCCCAACCCCTAAATAGATGTTTGCTGTTTAAGCCACGTAGTTTATGGTATTTTGTTACAGCTGCCCAAACGGAGTAACACAATCCTTGATCTCATTTGCAAAGGCCCTTTTCCTTTATAAGGTAAAGGGTACAGGTTACAGGGATCCAGACCTGATATCTTTGGGTGGCCATTTTTCAGCCTACCTTACTACCATTCTCCTAACCAACCTCAAGTCTCAGCTTTTCCATGAGGTAGGAAAATGGAGACAGTGCTGAACCAGGAATTAGTGAACTAGACTCCAGTTTTGACTTAGAACTAACTTGCTTTTTTACCTTGGGCTGTCACTTCTTTGGACTTCAATCTCCTTGATGTGAAACAGATGAGGCCGATGCAACTTTGTCAATAAGGCTGCCATAACATTTTGGGTGGGATAATTCTTTGCCGTGAAGGACTTTAATACTATTAGCATATCTGGCCCTAAATACCTGGTTAAGATGACAATCCTCACCTACGTTTCACAGGCAGTCACTGAAATAGAACATCTCTCAGATGCCTTTAAAAAAAATACTATATTTACTGATGAAACTGTCCCCTGATTTAGAAGTAACGCATGTCATGATAGCTAAAGAAATATTGAAATAGTTTTAAGTACCAACAAGAAAGAAAATCACCCAAAATAATTGCTGCCAGCATTTTGACGTTATCCCTCCAGTCTTTTTCCATGCGTTTCTTTTCTTTCTTTCTCTCTCTTTTTCTTTTTCTTTCTTTTACAGGTTCTTGCTCTGTCACCCAGGCTGGCATGCAATGGCATGATCTCGGCTCACTGCAGCTTTGACTTCCCAGACTCAAGCAATCTGCCTGCCTTGGCCTCCCAAGTGGCTGGAACTAATGGTGTCCACCACCATGGCCAGCTTATTTTGTATTTTTTGTAGAGACAGGGTTTCGTCATGTTGTCCAGCCTGGTCTCGCTTTGTCACCAGGCTGGAGTGCAGAGGTACGATCTCAGCTCACTGCAACCTCTGCCTCCTGGGTTCAAGCAATTCTCTTGCCTCAACCTCCTGAGTAGCTGGAACTTAGACATGCGCCACCATGTCAAGCTAATTTTTGTATTTTTAGTAGAGATGGGATTTCACCATGTTGGCCAGCATGGTTTTGATCTCCTGACCTTGTGATCTGCCCACCTCGGCCTCCCAAAGTGCTGGGATTACAGGCTTGAGTCACTGCGCCCGGCTCTCTATACATTTTAAAATTCAAATTAGATCTCACTATACATTCTGTTTCATAATTTCCTTGTTATTCTAAATAATACACTATTAATATTCCTTCACATTATAAAATATTCTTTTACGAGTTGATTTTTTAATGAAATTTCGTATTTCACATGGGTCACTGATCTAAAACACTGTGAGTCATACCACTCTGACCCCTATAAATACAGTATATCTTTTTCATCTCCTGGTTTTGGTACCACCATTTTGGCACCAGGTTATATTATTCTTTTATTCCCCTTTTTATTATTATCATTTTTTTTTTTTTGAGACGGGGTCTTGCCCTGTTGCCTAGGCTGGAGTGCAGTCATGTAATCTTGGTTCACTGCAACTTCCACCTCCCAGGTTCAAGCAATTCTCTCGCTTCAGCCTCCCAAGTAGCTGGGACTACAGGTGCGTGCCACCATGCCCGGCTAGCTTTTGTATTTCTGGTAGAGACAGGGTTTCACAATATTGGCCAGGCTGGTCTTGAACTCCTCACCTCGTGATCTGCCCTCCTTGGCCTCCCAAACTGCTGGGATTATAGGCATGAGCCACCACACCTGGCCTACATATATTAATTTATTTAATCCTCACAAAAAGCATATTAGATAGGTACTCTTAGAAGGAAACTGAGGCACAGAGAAACCAATTAACTTGCCCAAGTCCACACAGCTAATAAATGGCAAAGCTGGTATTTCAGCTAGGGTAACATCACTCCTGAAGTCTGTATTCTTAACCCTTCTAGCATGTTGACTTTTTTTTTTTTTTTAGACAGACTCTTGCTCATTGCCAGGCTGGAGTGCAGTGGCACAGTCCCAGCTCACCGCAACTTCTGTTTTCTGGTTTCAAGCAATTCTCTGCCTGGCTAATTTTTTTGTATTTTTAATAGAGACAGGGTTTCACCATGTTGGCCAGGATGGTCTTGATCTTTTGACCTTGTGATCTGCCCGCCTTTGCCTCCCAAAGTACTGGGATTACAGACATGAGCCACCACACCATGTTGACTCTTAAAAGGGCAAAAAGGAGAACTGGGTATGGTGGTAGCAGTAGTCTTCATCTCTGAGGAGTCTAGGAGCGGGGTCAACCTGCGTCACATGGGTGATGGTTAATAATTTGGTGCCCCTTCCAAGGAAAGCACCTATTCTTTAGGTGCTTCTATATTGATTTAGCTGTGTTAGACAAGATCAGCAAAAGATGTCCTGTTATTTTTACTCTAGAGCACTATATGTTTCTGAGAGAAGAGGATACATTACATATTGCTAGTAAAATCTGAAGTCCTGCTTGCAGACCTGAGTGCTGATACGTCAGCTCCCTTTAAAGACTGGCACCCCAGGCATTGTGCAGCTGCCTGTCACTTCGTCTAGCTCTGACTAGAAGCTGGAGGCAGGCAGTGTCCCTTGGCTGCCTCTGGCACCTGGGGGAGTGGGTGTTCCTACTTCCTTCTGTCATCAGCTGTTAACTGATAGGAAGAGTGACATTCTCCAAACCAGAGAAATGATCATGCCAAGTGCTATTTAAATGCTGACAAAATGATTCAAAACACTCATTAAACAATGTTATTCATGTCATTATTATATATTTTATTTACATATTATTCATGAATAATTATTTCTTCAATAATTAATGAGAGAGTCCATGTGCCAGGCATAGTTCTGTGTGCTGGAGACACCACGTTTTGTAAACAGATAAAGAAACTTGCCAAGTTCTGCCCTCATGGAGTTTACTTCCTAAAGGGGAAGCCAGACAAAATCAGACAGACATAGGCTAAGCTCTCAGGCAGTGATGGCTGCTAGGAAGAAAAAATAGTGGCAAGAGGACTGAGTGGCTTGGGATGGGTACAGAGGAGGGAAGCTGTGGGGATGGTGCAGGCTTGGTGTGATCAAGAAAGCCAGGGCAGGCTGGGCACAGTGGCTCATGCCTGTAATCTCAGCACTTTAGGAGGCTGAGGCAGGCGGATCACGAGGTCAGGAGATCGAGGTCATCCTGGCCAACATGGTGAAACCCTGTCTCTACTAAAAATACAAAAATTAGCTGGACTTCATGGCGCATGCCTGTAATCCCTGCTACTTGGGAAGTGGAGGCAGGAGAATTGCTTGAACCCGGGAGGTGGAAGTTGCAGTGAGCCCAGATTGCACCACTGCACTCCAGCCTGGTGACAGAGCAAGACTCCATCTGAAAAGAAAGAAAGAAAGAAAGAAAGAAAGAAAGAAAGAAAGAAAGAAAGAAAGAAAGAAAGAAAGAAAGAAAGAAAGAAAGAAAGAAAGAAAAAGAAAGAAAGCCAGTGCAACTAATAAGGAACAGGTAAGGTGTAGAGTGATCAGAGGTGATGCTGAACACAAGACAGGGGCCAGGTCATGGGGGTCCTGAATGTGTTATTAAAGGCAGCACATGAAGATAGCGATGGAGTTTTTTTTCCCCTTGAGAAGAGGGTAAGGAGTATTGGGGGCTTGGGGGGGGGTGGGAGGTGTTGTCTCATTATGTTGCCCAGTCTGGTCTCCAATTCCTGGGCTCAAGTGATCCTCCCACCTCAGCCTCCTGAATAACTGGGATTAAAGGCATAAGCCACTGCACTGGGCTGTCAGTGACACAGATTTTGAATCAGGAAGAGATATGGTTGGATTTTCATTGTCAACACCCATTATGGAGCCATGTGGAAGACAGATCCTAGGATGAGAGCAGGAGAGCCTGGGAGGCTGGTTAAGAGCTGCTGCAGAAAGACGATGGGGGCTTGACTAGGTGGTAATGTAAGGGGTGAAAAATGGTCAGATTTGGAATGTAATTTTGAAAGTGGAGTTGATGGATTAGTTGTGGCGTGGGAGAGAAAGAAAGCAAAGAAGACTTCTACTTTTCCCCCTTCAGGGGTAGGCACGGGGCAGTAGATGCCAAAACAAAAGAAAATATTAAATTTGCCTCTTTAGATATCTAAGTAACACGTTTCATTGAATAAATGAGTCAGTGGGGAGTTCCATGCTAAAGGTCTAATTAGGGGTTACCAGCATATACATGTTATTTAAATCCATGGAAATAAACAATCATTTAGAGCTGTGCTGTCCAACACAGTAGCTACTGGTAGCTACGTTTCCTATGACGATGTAGCATCTGAATTGAGATGTGCTGTAAATGTAAAATATATATTGGCTTTCAAAGAGTCAGAATAAAAAATATAAAATAGCTCATTAACAGTTTTTAATATTGATTAACATGTTGAAAAGATAGTACTTTTGATATCCTTGGTTAATGAATATCTTATTAAAAATAGGCTGGACGCAGTGGCTCATGCCTGTAATCCTAGCACTTTGAGAGGCCGAGGTGGGTGGATCACGTGAGGTCAGGAGTTTGAGACCAGCCTGGGAAACATGGTGAAACCCCATCTCTACAGAAAATACAAAAATTACCTGCACATGATGGCATGTGCTGTAATCCTAGCTCTGAGGGAGGCTGAGGCAGGAGGATTGCTTGAGCCTAGGAAGCAGAGGTTGCAGTCAGTCAAGATTATGCCATTGCCCTCCAGCCTGAGCAATGGGAGTAAAACCCTGTCTCAAATAATAATAATAATAAAATTTAATTAATCTCACCTGTTTCTTTTCATTTTTTAAAAACCTGTGGCTAGTAGAAAGCTAAAAATTACATGTGTGGCCCATGTTACGTTTCTACCAGATAGGGCTCAGCTTTAGACAACGGGCGAGTATAGTAAAAAAGAAATGTTTGAGGAGTGAACCCAGGGGGCATTCCATGATGTAGCTGTTGGGGAGAGAGGGATTGTGGTGTAAAAAGGACTGAAAAGGAAGCAGCCTCAGAGGGAGAACACCCAGGAGGATGTGGCGTTCTGGAAACCAAGTGAAAAAAATACGTTAAGCAAGAGGGAGGAAGCATCTTAGAGACTGCTGAGAGGTGACATACAATGTGGACTGGAAAGTGACTGTTGGACTTAGCAACATTATTGGTGTCCTTGTTGGTTTCAGTGTGTATGTATGTGGTGGGGTGGGAATGGGAATGGCATGCAAACCTGATCAGAGTTGCCTAAAAAGGGAATTCAGATGGGAATTAGAGCATCAGTTACAGTAATTTGGCCCTGCAGAGGAGCAGAGTAATGGAGGTGCCAAGGAATAGGGGTTCAAGGTAAATGTTTGTTTAAGGGAAATGTAATTTTAAACTAGCTACTAACTGACTTTTTGTTCTCTATTAAGCTTTTGACCTAAATAAATCATCTTGCAAATATCTATTAGCTTGCAGTCAGCTTCTAAATTTATTTTATCAGAAATAAGAAATGCTAAGAATTTTAAAGGAGTACTTGTATTTGGATTGACCCACAAAATCATTGTGAACAAAGTGGTCTAGGTTTACAAAAATCTGTTTTTAGGGTGACTAACATTACTAACACAATGGATTGTTCTCGGTTCCCTAAAACATAGAACTGTGACATTATCTGCGTTGCAGTACAAGTGTTGTGAAATTCTTGAACTTTGGAATAGAACATAAATTCCAGACTTCTTGTATTATATTATGATGGGTCATCATATCTTATTAATCTTAACAGTTAGTGCAACTCATGGCACAAAAAAGTGCTTAATATAATTGAGTGAATGAATGAAGATAATCTCAGCATCTGAAATACCGAAGAGCCTAGCAATACCCAAGAATTCACCAACAGATGGCACCATGCTGCTTCCCATAAGAGCGTATACCGAAACAACATGATGTTCAATTTCAATTTCAAGTGCTGGTTAGGGGTAGAAATGGAATCCTCAGGAATATATTTTACTACTTTAAATTTTATAGCTGAATTATTAAAACATGTTCATATGTGTCTATTTGCTTATAAATAGCTAAAGTCTCTAAGTGAGGCCCTTTCCTTAGGTCAGAGCTTGAAAAGAAAGTCAGATTGATTTGTAGATCAGAGAAAGAAAGTACCCACAGGTTATTATTATTAAAATATTTGTGAATACAAACAAGTCGAGTTACCCAATCCATTCTCCCTGAGAGTTTAAAATCCTTCAATTGCAATAAAAACAAGGATGTTTTGCATACATCGGAGCTCTGGCATGATGCTTTAGAGCAAATATTGCATGTTGCAGTTCCAATGTGTTTAGACTGGAGGTGACAAGGACCAACCTAAACACTCAGTGTGATAGACAAACCAATATGGTCTTCACAGACCACGTGTAAAATATTCTCTGGAGGGCCACATGTAAACAGAGCTCCCACTGTGACCCTCATTACTTTTTCTGTAGAAGTGCTTATGGCTTTTCCTATGCCCATTATTTAACCTGCAGATCTGAGAAGTGGATGGATGTGTTTTAAGACAACAGTGTTGTGAAAAGGCCACAGTCTGGCAGCTCCTGTAGCATGGAGAGTCACACACAGTATACACAGGGCAACAGCAGCGGCATGAGCAACCTCACAGTATTAACCATTTACTTCACCACTTGAGAAAAGTGCCTGCTGTCACTTCCCTCTCTCTCTCTCTCTCTCTCTCTCTCTCTCTCTGTCTCTCTACCTAGTCTCATCATGAAGTCTCTATCTCAGATGCAGATACAACCTGCAGATAAATGCAACTGGCCAAAGCTAAGAAAGTAGGTGCTTTTGCATTGGCTGGGCCCTGCCACAGTGGAGCAAGACAGGAGATACCCAGCGTTCCCGGCCCCTCCTCGCTCTCTCTTCCTTCATGAGCTTGGGGACTGACTGAAGTTTCAGGAAGAGTTAAACAGGGCTTGTTTGGGCCCCCCTGGAGGGTTAGTAAGATCCACTCAGGTACTGGTATGTCTGATATGGCACATACCCTGCCAGTAGGATTATCCGTGAATTTCTTGAGACTAACACCACTCTGAACTTTCAGAGGTATGCCCATAAATGACTAAACATTTAAATGATACCTTAGTTATTCTCTCCATTCTCTCCATGTTCTCTTCTACCTGAGTACACTCCTCAATTGCTTTTGTGGGCTTTTCCCATCTTTATTTTACTGGGGCTCCACCCCAGATATTGGTCACCAGTCCACTCTAATTCACCCATTGACTCAGTTACTACCTGGAGGATGAAGATTCTAGACTTCTTTCCTGAGCCACTGCCTCCTCCCTCTGGCATCTGAACCTCTCTTCCTAAATGTTCCATTAGTATCTCAAATGCAGTACTTGAGAGAAAAACATCTCATCACTCACTTCCCATACCTACTGCTTTTTTGCATTGACCTTTCGTGTGTACGTACTATATGTAAAAGGTTTCCAGTATCATATTTGTACTTAAAGAAATAACATGCATTATTATAAAACAGAAATTCATGAAGACTTCATCAACTTAGGAATGAGCACATTAATCAATATGATTGCATCTGTGTAGAGCTTCACTCCCTCAACCTCTTGACTCCTTCAAGGAGACATATTAGTTTCCTATTGCCTCCCTGACAAATTCCCACAAATGTAATGGCTTAAAACAGCAGAAATTTATTATCTTGCAGTACTGGAGAGCAGAAGTGTAAAGTGGGTCAGCAGGGCTGCATTCCTTCCAGGGCCTCTGGAGTTTATATCTAAGGGAGAAGCCATTTCCTTGCCTTTTCTTGGTCTGGAGGCCGAAGCATTCCTTGGCTCATTGCCCCATCCTCCATCTTCAAAGCCAGCATCACATCTTCAAATCCCTCTTTCTCTATCTCTGAACTCTGCTTCTGAAACAAGCCCAATTTTCTCATAGAACTGATGTTTAAGGTTTCTTTTGAATAAACATAGAAATTGACCCTCTCAGTCTTAAAACTTGAGAAAGTTATATTTTTCTTACCTGAGTTGCTTTCTCAGGAAACCAAGCATCAGGACTCCCAGATAATCTCAAGGAGCTGAAACTGACCAAATCACTGCATCTGGACAATGAAACGCCAGACCCCCCAACCTGCGATGGTTGCCTAATCAACTACCTACTGACTGTTGGCAACTCCTCTTCCTTACTCCTCCCTAATTCCTGTATTCCTGTTTTCCCACACATGCTTACATTTCTTCCCTGCTATATAAACCCCTGATTTTAGTCAGTCGGAGACATAGATTTCAGACTCTCATCTCCCATCTCCTTGGCATGGATTTAGATTTGGATTTATCAGGAGATAGATTTCCAACTGATCTCCCATCACCTTGGCTGCAGCACCCGATTAAAACCTTTTTCCCTGGCAATATTTATTGTCTCCGTGATGGCTTTTTGTGTGGCGAGCAGCAGGACCTAGACCGAACCCCTGGCATTTCAGTAACACTCCCATGATCATCTAACCTCTCTGACTCTGACCATCTTGCCTTCCTCTTAGATTACAATGGTTCATCCATGTAATCCAGGATAATCCTTCCATCTCAAGGTCCACAACCTAATCACATCTGCAAAGTCCATTTGCCATGTAAGGTAAAATAGTTACAAGTTCTGGGGATTTGGACATGGACATATTTGGAGAGTCATTATTCTCTTACTACATGTAGTAATTACCACTATCCTGAATTGTGTTACAATTTCTTTGTTTAATATAGCATCGCCAAATATGGATGTATCTTAATTTTTTTTTTCTTGAGATGGAGTCTCACTCTGTCGCCAGGTTGGAGCACAGTGGTGCAGTCCCAGCTCAGTGCAGCCTCTGCCTCTCGAGTTCATGCGATTCTCCTGCCTCTGCCTCCCGAGTAGCTAGGACTACAGGTATGGGCCAGCACACCCAGCTAATTTTTGTATTTTTAGTAGAGATGGGGTTTCACCATGTTGGCCAGGATGGTCTCAATCTATGGTCTCGATCTGTGGACCTCATGATCCACCTGCCTCGCCTCCCAAAATGCTGGGGTTACAGGTGTGCACCATCACATCTGGCTATATCTTAACATTTTATTATTACATTTATTTTAGAACGTTGTTATTAGAACGTTGTTTATTTAGAATTTTAGGATAAAATTACTTTTTCAGTTATTTGATGCCCCTACCAACAGTGTATAAATATTATAATTTCTCCATATCTTTGCCAACAAGCAATAGAGTAAGTCATTGCTGTATAGTAAGTCATTTAATTTTTAAAAATTTGAATATTTCTATTACTTACAAGAGTAAGCAACTTTTCATATGTTTCAGCCTATTGTGATTCCTCTTTGGTAAGTGCTTACTCACATAGTTTGCCTATTTCCCACTTTTAGGTCTTCTTTATATATTTGTTAGATAAATCCTTCATTGGTTAGTTGTACTGTGAATAAACAGCCAGACTGTGGCTTGTCTTTTTTTTTTCTTCTTAACTTTCTTTATAGTGTCTGAAATAACACAAAGAATCAGATTGTCAAATCACACTCACACAAGTCAGAGGTCTTACCCAGTATTAAGCTTTACTGATACAGGATGCAGGTAATTTTGAGGTGAAACAAGGGAGGTCTGGAACCCTCAGTGTCACTCTTCAGATCCTTAACTGCCCCACTGGATGCACTCTGTGTCCATAATTAATACCTGAGGTCTTCAGGCAATGCGTGAGAGTCATTTCTCTTATATAGAAAGAGGCTATTTGGAAAATAAAATGTATCCAATAATGCACCACAAATCTATAAATCTCAAATTTCGTTTATCATGATTAGTTCTAGATAGCCAGATACATCCCGCTAAAAGCACCCGATAGATAAGGAGCATTCTATTCACAAATTCCATTCGTTTGCCAAGATGTCTGTCAGTAGCATGTTTATAAGAGTAGACCCTGTTTCCTGGTCCCTTCTCCCCATTCCCCAGCTGGAGAGAATGGTTTGCAGCCCTGCTGTTTAACCGTTTATTTCCCAATGTCTTTGATTAATATGTGTAATGTAAGGTAAAAATCCAATGTGCTTTTTTTCTGTATTGGTAACCAGATGTCTCAGTAACATTCATGGAATTCTATGAAATCTTTTATTTAGAGACTGTAATCTATATGATACCCAATATTTGAAATAGACTATAGTTGGGGACTTGCTTTATAAATTAGTATGTGGTCAAGATTTGAAATATTTCATTTGTGTTGGGGAAGATTGTGTATTCTTTCTAAAAGTTATTATTAATTTACTTTTTAATTGATATATACAAATTGTATTTATTTATGGTTACAATGGATTTTGAGATATGTATACATTGTGGAATGGCTAAATAAAGCTAATTAACATATGCATTACATCACATACCTTTTTTGTGGTGAAAATACTTAAAATCTATTTTTTTAGCAATTTTTCACTTATACAATATATTGTTATTAACTATAGTCCCTGTGTTGTACAATACATACCTTGAAGATTGTACTCAGCTGTTAGAGGCAGGGTTCTGTAACTGTCTAATAAATCAAGCTGATCAATCCTGTATTCTTTGAATTGTTACTTCACAAATCTTCACAAAGATTTATTGTGTTCTTAACTTATGAATAATTGAGATAGATGCATTGAAATCTCTCAGTATGTTTACTATTTGCCAATATTTCTCTGTGATTCTATTAATTTTTCTCTGTATTTGTGAAGGTTTCATTATTCAATGCATACAAGTTTAAAATTATTCTTTATCTTGGGTGAATTTCTTATAATGTACTGATTCTTTCAATCCCGAATAATGCCTTTTGTCTCTGAGTTTAGTTTTCTGCTATCAGTATAACTACATCACCTTATCAGCTTATCAAAATTAACATTTGTCTCGCCTTTTCTTTCTCTTTTATAGTCAACATTTCTGAGTCCTGTGTTTTAAGTGTGTCTCTTATAAAGGAGCCTTTATATATATTTACTGTTTTTCTTCCAGTCAGAAAATCTTCAGTTTGTTTAATCAATTTACATTTATTGTGATTACTGACACATACAGAGCATGGTATGATTTTAGCTAACTATAACCTCCACCTTCAGAACTCAACTGATTCTCTCACCTCAGCCTCCCAGAGTAGCTGGGACCACAGGTATGTGACGTCACACCTGGCTAATTTTTGTATTTTTTGTAGAGATAGAGTTTTGCCATGTTGCCAAGTCTGGTCTTGAACTCCTGGCCTCAAGCAATCTGCCCACCTCAGCCTCCCCAAAATGCTGAGATTATTGGCCTGAGCCACTGTGCTGGCTTTGAACTTGTTTTTATCATTTTTTTTTCTGCTTTTCTTTAAAAAAATCGATTGATTTTGTTTTATTATAGTTTTCTATTTAATTTCTTTCCCACCTACTGGATTGAAAGTATAGACACAATTTCTATTCTTTAGATAGTGTATTTGAAATATTATTACTCATATTTAACAAGTATGAATAAGTAGTGGCAAAGTTCAGGTCTTAGCACATCTCCTGGAACAGTAAGATTACTATAGGACATTTTGACTTCAATCACCCAATTTTCTTTTTCTTAGGATGTCTTGATTCTTCCCTATTCTTGAAGTATAGTTTTGCTGGCTACATAACTTTAGATTGACAGTCATTTTCTCTGGACATCTTTGAGATTTTACTTCAGTCTTTTGCTTCTAGTTGAGAAATTGGCTGTAAGTCTAATTGTCCTTTATTCGTAGGTCATCTGCTTTTTCTCTCTGCCTGCTTTTAAGCTCTCCTTTTCTTTTATGTTCTGCAGCACAATTACTGTATATATCAGCATTGATTTTTTGTTTGTTTTTGAGACAGAGTCTTGCTCTGTCACCAGGCTGGAGTGCAGTGGCGCAATCTTGGCTCACTGCAACTTCTACCTCCTGGGTTTAAGTGATTCACCTGCCTCAGTCTCCCAAGTAGCTGGGACTACAGGTACGTGCCACCACATCCAGCTAATTTATGTATTTTTAGTAGAGATGGGGTTTCACCATATTGGCCAGGATGGTCTTGAACTCTTGACTTCATGATCTGCCCACCTTGGCCTCCCAAAGTGCTGGGATTACAGGCATGAGCCACTGTACCTGGCCAATTTTTGTTTGTTTATTTTGCTTAGCATTTTTTTTTTGTACATGTAAGCTTATATCTTCCACTATGTTTCTGGAAAATTCTCACCCTTTATATCTTTAAATATTGCCTCTCTTTCATTATTTCTAGTTTTTCTTTCTGGAACTCAAAATAGGTATATGTAACATCTCTCATTCTATCTTTAATGTCTCTTTAACTTTTGTTCAGATTATCATCTCATTATCTCTCTGTACTATATTCTTAAAAATGTTTTAAAATTCATCTTCCTGGCCAGGCATGGTGGTTCACATCTGTAATCTTGGCACTTTGGGAGTCCAAGGTAGACAGATTGCTTGAGTCCAGCAGATTGCTTAATTCCAGCAGTTTGACACCAGGCTGAGCAACATGGTGAAACTCTGTCTGTACAAAAAATACAAAAATTAGTCAGGTATGGTGGTGCATGCTTGTAGTCTCAGCTACTCAGGAGGCTGAGGAGGAAGGATCACTTGAGCCCAGTAGGTCTAGGCTGCAATGAGCCCATGATTGCACCACTGCATTCCAGCCTAGGATACAGACTGTGATTGTCTCAAAAAAAGAAAAAAGGAAATATCCATCTTCCAGTTTATTATTTTCTCTTCACCTGTGTCTACTCTACTATTGAATATATGTATTGTGTTTCATATTTTGACAATTATATTTTCTACTTTTAAAAAGTTATTTGGTTATTTAATTTTACTTAATGATTTTAATACACTTTTCTCTTTATGCATGCTCATTTTTTTATTCCATCTTTTTTTCAAGCTATAATACACAATTTTTAAATACCCTCCTGTATCAGATAATTCCAACCTCTGAAGTATTTGGGGTTTTAAATCTATGTTTTATATGTCTGCTATCTCTCATTAATGGCATTTTCCCCTCAATGCGTTTATCTCTGATTGTGAGTTCTTATTTCTTTGAAGACATTATTTCTGAGAAGACATGCCTTTGCTTCTAGTTACCAGGGCATCTGAAGTCCCTGTGATAAATTCACCTCCTTCCAGGTGAATTTTTGCTGGCCTGTTGTGAGAGTTTCAGTTTCTGTTCTAACACCCTGCAGCTAGCCCAAGGCTTGAATTCACCAAGACAGTACATCAGGGTGAAGTTTGCATGTGGTTATTGCTAAAGTTTTCTTTTCTTTCTTTTGAGGATTGTCCTTCATCTTGAGATCCCAGTAATGCATGAAGCATTTTGTATTCATGTATGATCTACTTTTTTGTAGTGGGGGACCTTGCAGAGTATTTGACACACTATTTAGGACATGGACTTGCATTTTCTTTTTCAGAAAAAGCCACTAAATCTGGATGCTATTCTAGAAATACTTGCAAACATATCTACCTCAGCCTTTCCAGGTCTGACCTACATAATTTATAATGGATTATTCAGAATCTTCCATCTAGACTCTGCTTTTTTGACTCTACGCCTTCTAATGTACCCTCTACAATGTCACTAGACTTAGGGTCTAGACTGACCTTTTAAAAAATGTAAACCTCATCATGCCATTTCCCTGATAAACATCATTCAATGTCTTCCCATCACATTCTAAATAAAGATAAAATTTCTTGGCATGATGACCTTGGTAGAGGTCATCATCTCTCTCTAGCCTCCCATTAAAACTGGCACAATTGTCCCATAGAACTGATTTCAATCATCCAATAGAGCTTATGTTTATGGTTTCTTTCAATAAACATAGAAGTGGACTCACCCAGTATTAAAATTAAAGAAAGTTACATTTGCTTTATCTGAATTGAAGTTACATCAGGAAACCAATCATCAGGCTTCCCAGATCATAACAAGGAACTGGAACTCACCAGATCACTGCATCTGGACAATGAGGTGCCAGACCCCTCACCCTTCATGACTGCTTATCCAACCACCTGCTTCTTGTTGACCAACTCATCTTGCTTACTCCTCCCTAATTCCTGTTTTCCCACAATGGTTACATTTCTTTTCTGCTATATAAACTCCTGATTTTAGTTGGTGAAAGAGATGGATTTAAGACTATCTCCTATCTCCTCAGCTGCAGCACCCAATTAAAGCCTTCTCCCCTGGCAATACGCATTGTCTCAGGGATTGGCTTTGTGTGGTCAGTGACAGGACCTAGATGGAAACCCTGTCATTCTGGTAACATTATGTGTCTGATGCACTCCTTGAGCCAGCATTACCAACCTCATAGCCTTTCCAGAGTGGTCTCTGCCATTCCAGGGCCCAGTGACTTCTCACTAGCTATAAGTTATCAGATCCCTTTGTTTGGAAGTCTGTTTATTCTTCCTCCTAAGTAATAACTCTGCTTTGAAGGCCAATTATTTTTCAACTCACAACATTTGTGAAAGTTGAATATTACAGAAGTGGAAATGGAAGAAGAAATCCCCAAAGTCAATTTTAATATACTCTATAACCAATCTATTACTGAAAAAAATTTTAATTGCAGGAAGAACTACCCAAGGATGAAAGCTTAATTAAATTGTGATCCTGAAAGTCTAAGCTTTTTAATTAAAAAAATGAAACTGTGGAATAACACTCTCTCTAACACTCATACATTTAGACTGTTAGCCAGGGTAAGGTGTGTGTAATGTGCAGTGTGAAGGGGCTGTTTGAGATGCCTAATTCTTTTGCTTACTGTAAATCTGTCAAGTAAGTTAAAAACTGTGTGGGCTCCTGTGCTCCCCAAAGTAGAAGGTAATCATATATTCAATGTAAAACCTAATTAGATTTAATAAGGATGTTTGGTCAATTGAGTAAAAACAAAAAAGATTATTTATTGAGAAAAATCTATCAACTTGAGCTTTTGTATCACATAAATAAAACAGTCAATTAATTATAAGATATTTCCCATTGTTCTCACTATGCAGTGGTCTCAGGGTGAATAGACAACTCAGGGGATAGATTTGAACTCTGGAGCCATGAGAACAGGAGCACAGAATCAGCAGGTTTGACTGTATGACCTTGAGCTAGTTACTTATATTCTAAGTCTTCTTCTAGGGTTGATGTGACAAAGGTTGATGTAAACAAGGAAACACATAGCAAACACCTATCGTCATACCTAACACACAGTGGGAACTTAAAAAATGATTTAGCAGCCTGGTGGGATGGCTCACACCTGGAATCTCAGCATTTTGGGAAGCTGAGTTGGGGGGAATCACTCGAGGTCAGGAGTTCAAGACCCACCTAGATAACATGGTGAAACCTCCTCTTTACTAAAAAAGAACAAGAACAACAACAAAAAACACATACACAAACAAACAAAAAAACCTAACCAGATGTGGTGGTGGGTGCCTGTAACCCCACCTACTCAGCAGACTGAGGCAGAAGAATCACTTGAAGCCAGGAGGCAGAGGTTGCAGCAAGCAGAGATTGCATCACTGCACTCCAGCCTGGGCAACAGAGGGAGGCTCTGTCTCAAATACTTAAA
>NW_016107488.1:3685914-3719835 GCF_001604975.1 Cebus imitator | reverse complement strand
GGCCTCAGACTCCCAAGTAGCTGGGATTACCGGTACACACTACCACGCCAGGCTAATTTTTTGTGTCTTTAGTAGAGATGGGGTTTCACCATGCTGGCCAGGCTGGTCTTGAACTCCTGACCTCTTGATTACCCCACCACAGCCTCCCAAAGTGCTGGGATTACAGATGTGAAGTCACTGTACCCAGCCTCTTTTCTATTCTCTTTTGTTTTGTTTTTGAGACAGGGTTTTTGCTCTGTCACCTAGGCTAGGGTGCAGTGATGGAATCATAGCTCACTGCAGCTTCAACCTCCTGGGCTCAAGGGATCCTTACTCCCTCAGCCTCTCAGGTAGCTGGGACTACAGGCACACACCACCACACCCAGCTGATTTTTTAATTTTTATTTTTTATTTTGTTCATGGAGACAGGGTCTTGCTATGTTGCCCAGGCTGGTCTTGAACTCCTGGGCTCAAGCAATCCTCCCATCTCAGCATCTCAAAGTGCTGGGATTACAGGCATGAGCCACTGTGCCCAGCCTATGTTTTTTAATTCTTAGACAGATCATGTATGGATTATAACGCAAATTTTTCTGGATGACTCATGATGTATCCTTTTTTGGCCGTGATATCAAAGAATCAGACCTTGATCTTGGTATTTGACTAATTCCCACCATGTCACTCATGGGTTCATGTCTCTTCTTACGACCTGCCAAAAGCACAAGACATTAATTCCAATGACTTGTCACAGAGTATTGTTTTGGCAGGAATACTACCTCGGTCTGCAAATATGACCACTAGAACAGGTCCATCACACACCACTTCTCCTCTTGCTGTTTATCCAGAGTCTATCATCTGGCCTCTGTGTTCATACAGTGCCCAACCAGAAAAAGAACTCAGGAGACTGGGGAGGAGGCATAAAGAGCCATGGTCCTTGTCTTCACCAATTTCTTCGGGTCAGTTGAATGTATTTTGTAAATACAGAAGGATGTCCCTCAAAATGCCCAGGTTACATATTCATTGTTTAGCTTAGATATATGATGCCATTTCTCCTCTAAGTGCTGGCAAGCTGGGTGTGGTGGTGGGGTCGGTATGTTAGAACTGGCCTTGGTTGCTGCCATTGCTACAATAACTTGCATCATAAATAAGCACCAAGGACAGATAAACGAAGCTACCTAAATTTTTTAATGGGACAGGAGTTTGAAAACTGTGGCTTGTGGGCCAAACCCAGCCTGCTGTCTGTTTCATATTGCCCACAGATTATGAATGATTTTTACATGGTTGAAAAACATTAATGTTTTGTGGCCGGGCGAGGTGGCTCATGCCTGTAATTCCAGCACTTTGGGAGGCCTAGGCGAGTGGATCACTTGAGGTCAGGAGTTTGAGACCAGCCTGGCCAACATGGTGAAACCTCATCGCTACTAAAAATACAAAAAAATTAGCTGGGTGTGGTGGCGGGAGACTGGAGTCCCAGCTACCTGGGAGGCTGAGGCAGGAGAATTGCTTGAGCTCAGGAAGCAGAGGTTGCAGTGAGGCGAGCTTGTGCCACTGCACTCCAGCCTGGGTGACAAAGTGAGACTCTGTCTATAAAAAAAGAACAACCATTTTGTGACAAGTGAAAATCACATGAAATTCAAGTTTTAGTATCCATAAATAAAGTTTTATTGGAACACAGACATGTCCATTCATTTATGTATCATCCACGGTTGCTTTCAGAGTTGAGTGATTGTGACAGAGACCACATGGCTGGCCAGGCCTAAAATGTTTACCCTTTGGCTTTTTACACAAAAAGTTTTCTGACTACTGATCTAGAAGAATAAATTTTCTTTGTTTTCTGCTGAGAAATTCCTGTTTTGGACTGAGAAGTAAGGCTATTTCCATGCTTATACAGGCCCATCCACTTTTATAAATAATAGTGAACAACTGTCTTCACATCTCATGGGAGAAATACCAAGTATATTTGTGTATGTGTGAGTTTGTGTATACAGGCACTAAGTATTTACAGTACCTAAGTTTATTTCAAGCTGACCATCTCATGTGATGATAATTATTAACATAAATTATTCTCGTGAAAGGATAATATTTATTAAATTATGTCAAAAATTTTAGCAATACAATTTTCATAACCTTCCCCCTATTCCATCAAGGGCAACTACTTGTCTCCAGATGTTCAGAATTTGTTAAAACAGGAAAGAAAGAGGAAGAAAAGACCAATGCTCACGTTTTGGCTACCAATTTGGAATTCCTTTTATAAGTGTAGCGAGACAATGGTCTTAAGAATGTTGAAGATTTTCTTAATTCCTTAAGTTCTCCTTTATGTATTAAAAGCTATGCTTGTGTGGCTTTGGGTTTATTAAAAGTCATAGGTAGCAAGCCTGTAATCCCAGCACTTTGGGAGGCCGAGGTGGGTCGATCACCTGAGGTCAGGAGTTTGAGACCAGCTTGGCCAACATGGTGAAAACCTGTCTCTACTAAAAATACAAAATTAGCCAAGCATGGTGGCATGCCCCTGTAGTTCCAGCTACTCGGGAGGCTGAGGCAGAAGAATCACTTGAACCCTGGAGGCAGAGGTTGCAGTGAGCTGAGATCGTGCCACTGCTCTCCAGCCTGAGCTACAGAAACACCATGTCAAAAAAAAAAAAAAAAAATCATAAGAACTCAGTAAATTGTGTCTGGGAAGTCCCTGACCCATGGGAAGAAAAGGGAAAGTCTGTCCCTGCTGGCCCCACTGGAGTGTGTTATAAAAGAAGGGGTACAAAGTTAAGAAGGAATTGGTGAGCCAAGTATATTCTGGTTACTTCTTTCCAAGTCCATGTGAGATGGGAGGTGGCAGAAACTTCATGGTAAAATTAAAAGCAGAATGCAGTTTGCCTCTTTCTCTATTTGGGCTCTTACAGGGGTCGGGGGGTGTCAGCTCATGCCTGTAATCCCAGCACTTTGGGAGGCTGAGGCAGGTAGATCACTAGGTTAAGAGATCGAGACCATCCTGGCCAACATGGTAAAACCCTGTCTCTACTAAAAATATAAAAATTAGCTGGGCATGTGGCGCACACCTGTAGTCCCAGCTACTCAGGAGGCTGAGGCAGGAGTATTGCTTGAAACTGGGAGGAGGACGTTGCAGTGAGCTGAGACTGAACCACTGCACTCCAGCCTGGGCAATAGAGCAACACTCCATCTGAAAAATAAATAAAAGAGATTGAGCTGGCACTCTGGAACCTGTCTAGGTTTGTGTGGTTTGTGCAGGGATGTGAAGGATTCCTGAAGCTGTATGGGGAAGCACAGAAGATAGCTGATGGTGCTGGCTGGCGGCTTTGTCATGGTGTATTAATACATTTTCATGCTGTTGATATAGACATACCCAAGAATGGGAAGAAAAATAGATTTGATGGACTTACAGTTCCACGTGGCTGGGGAAGCCTTACAATCATGGCAGAAGATGAAACGTAGTCTCACTTGGCAGCAGACAAGAGAAGAAAGCTTGTGCAGGGGAACTCCCCTTTATAAAACCATCAGATCTGGTGAGACTTATTCACTATCACGAGAATAGCATAGGAAAGACTCACCCTCATGATTCAATTACCTCCTACCAGGTCTCTCCCACAACATGTGGGAATTGTAAAAGTTACAATTAAAGACGAGATTTGGGTGGGGACACAGCCAAATCATATCACATGGTGAGGGCGATTTACCCTGTGGTCATTGACAAGATAGACAGGGGTGCAGGGAGGATAGTGATATTCACAGCACCAGTGAGAGCCAGATTGAGGGCAGGCTGGGAAGGGAGGGTCATGGGCCCTTTCCAAGCATAGAGAATAAACCAAGTGCTTGCCAGCCACAGACTTCTTCAGTGGACTCTTCCCAGAAACCAGCTCCTGCACAGGCAACAGTGAGATCCAGGGAAGAGCAGGGGCAGTCAGACTCCCTTGCCCTTTCAGGGTGAGGTAAGCTATTTCTCTCCCCTACATCTTACACTCAAGGATGAAGCTCAGGGGGCAAAGCAGCCCTCATAAAGAGATGAGCTTCAAACTAACAGAATAAATAATCCAGAGAAGCAGTCTTAAACTAGAAAAGTCTGACACACTTTTAATTAACTACTTTAATTCCAAGCATGTGTCCCAGCCATCTCTCATATACTCAAATGTCTCACAAGAAGGGACAAATCAGTAGTGGAAAAAAAAATTTTTTTAAGAATCTATGAATAATAACATGTTAAATTTTTTGATGCTTCTACTCTATTCAAATCTGTCATGCAGTTTTGTTCTAAGCAGTGACTTTCAAATGTTTTGATCATGTCCCTCAGTAAAATATTTTATATCACTACGAAGAACATATGTTCTTACACATATGCCTGAAATAAAACATCATGAAATCAAATATACCTTTAATTTGTTGTGCGATTACGCTCTATTTTCTAGTTTTTTCTACATTAGAAAAAAAAGTCATTTATGTCCCATTAAATTGATTATTTAATCAGCAGCCATTTATTAAAGCTCTCCAGCCTGGGTGACAGAGTGAGACCCTTTTTAGGACAAGGGGAAGGGTGTAGCACATAAATTAAAGAGTTACTCAGTCTCAGTCTTTGACACGCTGAACTGGAATAGCATTGCAGACAGCTACAACTATGGTAGATACTTCGATTCCAATTCAAGTAGAAAAGCCAAGAAAGATGCTAAGAACAAGTTTTCTTTTTGTCTTTGATGACAAGAAGTACATTAAAGAAGTACAGGCTGGGCGCGGGGGCTCACACCTATAATCCCAGCCTTCTGGGAGGCCGAGGTAGGTGGATCACGAGATCAGGAGATCAATACCATCCTGGCTAACATGTTGAAACCCTGTCTGTATTAAAAATACAAAAAATTAGCCAGGTGTGGTGGCACATGCCTTAATCCCAGCTACTTGGGAGGCTGAGGCGGGAGAATCGCTTGAACCTGGGAGGTGGAGGTTGCAGTGAACCGAGGTGTGCCACTGCACTCCAGCCTGGGCGACAGAGCAAGACTTCATCTAACAAAAAAACAAAATACAAAATGAGGGTGATTATAGAATGAGCGGTTGAACAAAATCAGAAGGTGGAACTTATGAAGCAGAAAGAATCCTCAAAGTACAATTCTGAGGACAGGATGAAGGGCATATCAGGTGTTCAGCATTTTGTAGAGTCATTTATGAAGAGAGCACTGTTGACCATTTGCTGTGGGAGGGTATCACGCTGACTTCATTTGCCACACTGCATATTTGATTGTATCTTTTACATCCAACTTTTCCGGCTGATGTCCTTGAATAACTCACAGCAGGTGTTTGCAAGCCAGGGTCAAGTGTGCATTCTGTACTCCTGATACAGAGGAAACGTAGTTGACCCACAGGAACGGAAATCAAGACCTTTGCCCTATTGGCCCTTTAAGTTACCAGCAGAGCTAACCAAACCCAGACTACTTAAGAAGGAGAAAAATTAAAATAAAAGACACCTTTTGCAAGCAATTATGTAACAGTTTTCAAAAAAAAAAAAAACACTGCAAAATGTGTAAATCATTTCCACATGATTTGCAAACTTTCAGGGTGACTTAAAAATTCTCAAAACACTCTGTTATGGCTGGTAAAGGTGAAAAGGAATGTAAGAAGACAGAAACAAGACAAGAACCCTCTATGTTTTCTTTCTCCTCCATAAAAATCTTTCCCCCACCAAAAGAACACATGGCCGCTGGGCAGCAACTTACCATTTTTCCAGGGTCAGTTCACTTTTCGTGCTGTTCCAAACCCTGCTGAAAGCCAGCTCCCCAGGGAGCCACAGGAATGGGGGCTGGCCTCTCCTAGTCTGCAGGCACTCAGAAGGAAATGCCCCTTGCCAAGAAAGGGGTGGTGTTAGAGGAGAATCCATCTACTGTCAAGGAAGTTTCAATTAAGTATGGATGCCAATTAATTTAATTTATATTTCTGCATGAAAAATGTCATTCTATGATACATGCACTGGAAGGATGCCAGGAGCCCATGTTAATAAATTACATCTCTACTGACATAATATGGAATTGCAGACTAATCGGATACTTATTAAATGCCCACCTGTGCTTGGGGTTACACCTTGTAGAAATCCAGCTGAAATAAGGTCTGTCCAGTAAGGCTTGTCCTTACACTGTGATCATCTGACACCCACTCTTATCCTCCTCTTCTTCTAGCCTTGGGCATGTCTCAGGAGAACGACTGTAAAAAAGAATAATCAACATTCAGTTGCCAGTGGTTATGAATGGGCATATTTAATGACTAAGGGAATGAATGAAGGGGAACTGTAAATAATCTATTAAGTTAATTGGGGAACAGGTCTACTCTGGTTAGCAGGAAACTTGCCATGATTATTCGACTACAGATTCAAGTCAGCTGGTGGTAGGTAATAATAATACCTACTGGTTATTAAGTGCCAACTCTGTGCCACACTCCATGTTTTATTTTGCATTCTTGCTATATATTTTATTTTGAATCCCTACAACAATCCTTCAAGGTAAGGATGACTCCTTCCCACACCCCTCCTTTTAGAGACACAAAAGCTGAAGTTCAGTACCATGAAATGACCTTGGTCAAGGTCACGTGATTAGTAAGAGGCACACTCTCCTGTGCTGGCTGATTTCCACTGCATGATACCTCTATTCTCTATGACAAGTGTCACCACTGTCTCCACGGGGGATGGGCTGGTGACTGCCATATTCTGTCAGTGCTGACACACTGGACAGTTCTTGATGCACTACAGTTACAATTGAATCACCAGGGGGTGACTCTGTAATACCTGTTGCCTGGGAATTCATCTTGTTCTTCTCTGCTACAGTCCTATATAGTTGTGAAACGGATGTCACTCAGTTGCAACAAGTTCTCAAATAGTCATGCATTGTTTGCAGCCAGTTATTTATTCAATATTTACTAAGCATCCACTATGTGCTATGTCCTAGGATACAATAAAGAAAAAGGAGGTCAGACTAATGGGGAAGACATGCCCTAACACAAAATTGTAGTGTATGTGGTTTAATACTACAGAATTGCTAAGGAAAAATGTTCCTTTTGTTATTTATTCAATCAATCCCTTATTCCCTCTACGATTAGCTACATAGTCTCTGTGATATGCTGGACAGCAGGCCCGTTCTCACATTTTTAAGCCAGGGCAGGAAAAGACATGAAAGCCACAGCCTGAGTCTGTTCCCCTGATTTCCTCTTTCTTCCCATATCTGACTTCACCTTGCACTGCAAGGGCCCTCCCATATATGTGCCGGGGCGTCCCAGCCTATGTGTACACATTTTGAAACACCTCCTGTTAGAATCTCTTAAAATCAGGAAGAGGCTTCTGCGCAGCCTAGAAGCAACTTTTGGCCTCTTTGAGTAGGGAGTGCTGGGATCCAGGATCCGGAGAGTGGTACAAAATGGGCTTTGGGTGGGCAGGGCCCTCTGGCTCTATTCACTCCTTCCCCTGTGGCTGCGGACAAGGGCAGAGGAAGGCCAGAGGGCCTCAGAGTTCGGTCCTCAAAAAATGCAGAATCACAGGCCCCACTGCAGACTTTGTGAGTCAAGTTGGCATTATTATTATTATTTTTTTCTTTTGAGATGGAGTCTCACTCTGTCACCCAGGCTGCAGTGCAGTGGCTCAATCTCGGCTCACTGCAACCTCTGCCTCCTGGGTACAAGCAATTCTGCCTCGGCCTCCCGAGTAGCTGGGATTACGGATGCGAGCCACCACGCCTGGCTAATTCTGTATTTTTAGTAGAGATGAGGTCTCACCATGTTGTCCAGGCTGGTCTCGAACTCCTGACTTCAAGTGATCCACCTGCCTTGGCCTCCAAAAGTGCTGAGATTACAGGCATGAGCCACTGCACCTGTCCAGTTCTGCATTTTAACAAGATTTCCAGGTATTTCATGGCCTTTTGAGAAACACTGCTATAAGGGCTCTAGCTGAATCCCCTCTTTTGGCACATGAAGAAACTGAGGCTGCCTGAAGCCCAGGGCAGAAGGAGGGGCCTGGCCTGGGGCCAGGTTGCCCAGGTTTGAGAGTGTCCTTCTGGGCACTTACTGTTCTCTAGGGTAAACATGCGCCACAGCAGATTTCAGAAAAAACATCTTTTGAGTAATTCACATTATGAGAGGCCTGGAGTAAGAGATTTACAGCATGTGATCCAAGGAAGAGAATCCCATGAAGTCATGGGCAAAGTAACTAAAGGAAAATTAAAGTGCTTTTTCTGAATTAAAGGAAAGTGATAACAAGTCACCCCACAAGAGAACTTGAGGGAGGGCTGAGGAACTTTTTGTTTTTCATTTTGTTTCTGAGTCCAATGCAAATGAGCTGGAGTAGACTTCCATAGTCCAGTGAATTGTCCTTTTTTTGTTTTGTTTTCTGTGTTCCTTTAGCCTTCCCCTTTTCCCTCAGTATATTTAGTTCCCACACCTTTCTGATCCATGTGACCTTTCACTCCATTGCTTTTGGTTTTCTCAGATAATTTACTCTGCTCCAAAGAATATAAAAAAGAGAAGTTGGTGGGGCGTGGTGGCTCATGCCTGTAATTCCAGCACTTTGGGAGGCTGAGGAGGGCAGATCACGAGGTCAGGAGTTCCAGACCAGCGTGAACAACATGGTGAAACCCTTTCTCTACTAAAAATACAAAAAAAATTAGCCAGGCATGGTGGTGCGTGCCTGTAATCCCAGCTACTCTGGAGGATGAGGCAGTAGAATCACTTTAATCCAGGAGGCAGAGGTTGCAGTGAGCTGAGATCATGCCACTGCACTCCAGCCTGGATGACATATCGAAACTCCTTCTCAAAAAGAAGAAGAAGAAGAAGAACAAGAAGAAGAAGAAGAAGAAGAAGAACAAGAACAAGAAGAAGAAGTCATCAAGAAGTCAACATAACTTTTTTTTTTTGAAATTGGGCCTTGCTATTCACCCAAGCTAGAGTGCAGTGGTGCCCCTGTTGCTCACTGCAGCTTCCACCTCTTTGGCTGAAGCGATCCTACCACTTCAGCTGCCTGAGTAGCTAACTGGGCCTACAGACATGTGCCATCATGCCCAGCTAATTATTTTTTTATTTGTAGAGAGAGGGTCTCACCATGTTGCCTAGGCTGGCCTCAAACTCCTGAGCTCAAGCGATCTTCCCTCCTTGCCCTCCCAAAGTGCTAGAATTACAGGCATGAGCCACCATGCCTGGCCAGCACAAAGTTTAAAAATATGGTCTATGATGTGAGTGGATCACCTGAGGTCAGGAAGACCAGGCTGGCCAACATGGTGAAATCCCGCCTCTACTAAAAATACAAAAATTAGCTGGGTGTGATGGCGGGCACCTGTAGTCCCAGCTACTCGGGAGGCTGAGAGAGGAGAATTGCTTGAACCTGGGAGGTGGAGGCTGCAGTAGTGTGGTGGAAGCCAAGATCACAACACTGCACTCCAGCCTGAAGACAGAATAAGACCCTTTCTCAAAAAAAAAAAAAAAAAAGTCCAATGCTTATTTCCTGCTGCCACTGATTTCTATCAATTGTTTTTAAAAAACTTACTGTAATTAACATTCATACATAAAAACAGAGTTGCATTTCGATCTTACAAGCTCCCTTTAGCCAGCTACAGTTATCAACATGTGGCCAGTTGTGTTTCAGTTCTGCCTAGCCCATCTTCTCATATCTATTGTTCACCTATCTTTTCTTTTTTCCTCTTTTCTTCCCTTTTCTTTCTTCTCTTTCTTGCTGGTGTTTATTAAAGCATATTCCAGACATCATGTCATTTAACTCTCTTCCTACAGTTTCCTTGAGGCAGGGCTACAAGATAATGTAGGCTGGGGAAATGATCTCTTATGATTATGTTTCTCACCAAAATATGGAATTTGTGGTATTAAGAAACAATAAAGAATTTCTAAAACGTCTTCATAATACCCTAGATATTTCGGACTTTATTTCATGGCCTTTTGAGAAACTTTATTTTCGGGGGGGGGGGTCTGTGAGAAATTTTTCATCTTCCTTTACTATTAAAATAGTAACAGAATAACAGAAACTTTGGATGTTTATTAATCTAAAAAGAGGTGAATATTTTCTTTCTGTTGGTGAAGAGCATTTTCAGGGCATCACTTTTGAAGTTAAAATTTGACAATGGAAACTTTGCAGAGATCTTCTATGACAAGAAACCAAACATCATTGCCCCCAGCTCTAAACCCTCCCCCAGGCAATCTCCTGGAGCTGACTGTTGTAATGGTTTTAGAAAGGCACTTAGGACCAGGACTTAAAGCATGGTACACTGTTGTTTAATGTTCGCACAAGTCAGATCTATGAAGGATCAAGTAATTTGGAGGTTTGGTTACTTTCCACTAGTAAATATCATCCAACTAAATTTGGGTAAAATGACCTCTAAATAAGTCAAGTAGACAGGAGCTTTGAATGAGGGAATTAATTATAGCTGGTATCTTAAGGAGAAAGAATCCCACAGTGGCATGCAGAATGTAATTAACGGGAGGTAAGTGCCAACAAATCACTCTTTAAAATATTAATGCTATCAAAGAACAGCTGGATAATGAGAGAAACTTGACCCTTGGGGGACTAGCAAATGTTGCTGCTGCTGCAGATATTTATGCAGTCATGACGTAATGAAATTCCTCTGAATTTTAACAAAAACTAATATTGAGAGGTGTGGTTCTGGGAAAGTTATTAGCAGTAAACATGTCATAATTTTTATCATCTTATTATAATCATTATATCTCATTTTTGCTGTGGTTCTAAGTGATATTTTCCTGTAATTGCTCAGGATATATATACAATCCAAACAACACTTGTAAAAAACAACTAGATTTTTAAAAAAAGTTTAAGCCTGGCAAGAACTTTTCTTTTTTGTAAATAAAAAACCTAATATCCAAGAAATTTCTGCAAAGCAATTTCCCATATGTTTAAATTATTTAACTAAACCAAGAAAAAAAACCAAAAACTTGTTTCAGTGTTTGTTATTGAAAGCTCCAACTTAATTTGGTTTTACTTCATAGCTTAGTATTGTCCTAAGAAATATGTATTTCTAAGAGAGCAATAAAGTTAAATATTTACACAGTCCCACTTACCATGTGAAATGTTGGAGCATGTATTTACAACAACCTCATAACTAAATGCTAATCCCAATACTTAAAATTATAAATCCGAAGTAATTATTTACTTGGAGTATAGTTTAACTTAGATTTAAAAAAAGATAAATCGTTTTAATACGAGATTTTAAAAAAAGTTTCTCCGGAATGGACTCGGACCATCAGGAGGCTGCGAGCGTGATAAATGCGTTTGACTGCGCACCTTGTACAGCTGCAGCTGAGAACACTTTGTTCCTTTTGTTTCACTCAACTTGCCGACATCTAACTCAGGGACAGGGGTATGCAGCGTGTTTGACAAATAAGCCGAGATACGCTGAACATATTCACACATACTAATAGACGGTGACTGGAAGTTCAGGATGCAGTCAAAATAAATGCTTGCGTTGGCCCAGGTTTCACATAACACGAGTTTCATAAGGCACTTACGCCGCTAACGGAGCAGTGCCCCTGAAAATAGCCCACAGGGGACATATCATTTAAATAAATGTGTTTCTTTCCCTGAACAGAAGTTCAGTTCTGCTCAATTATCATTAATTTTGCTCCTTTATTTCCTTTGCGAGCGTAAAAGAAGTCGTGCTTTTTGAGGTTTTGCGAGCTGGCCTTGGCTGGCAGAGGTGACCGGCGATCCTTCACCTAGAGGAGAGATTGCGAGTGTGTGTGTGCTTGTGAAAATGTGCCGTTCCTCCCAGAAAAAGTGGAAACGTAGGTGTAAAGCTCAGCGCACACGTTGGCGACACCTAAAAACCATGTTCTCGGTCCTGAACCTTTAGAATTGGTGTACCAGGAACGAGTCTGAGTCTGTGCAACAGGGCACAGATGATTCGACTAACTTCAGTGACTGCACCGCGTTCGCGCATTAAATCCATTGAAAAGTAAATCCAACGTTTCCACTCGCGCGCCCACGCGCGTGGATAAACGCTGGAATCTAGCAGCCGTCACCGTCACTCTGCAGAGTTTTCCCCGCCGTGAGAGAGTTGGGGTGTGCGGGTAGGGGGAGGGTTTGATATCCTCAGGTTGAGAGTCAAGTCCTAGGGGAGCCGCAGGGGCGGGGGTGGCCGGGGAGAGGCGGAGGATGGCGCGCGAACCAGAAAGAGCGGAGGACCCGCGGCCCGCTCCGCACCCGCTGTGATTAGCTCCGGCTGCGCGACCCGGGAGGGCGGACTCTTTCTTAACCCTCGTTGTCTCCTCCTCCCTCTTCCTTTTTAAAGGACGCCTTGCGGGCAGAGCTGTCAGCAACCGGGCGGCCGTTTGTACTTGGCCGCGGCGGAGCTGACTCCTGCTCCTGTGACAGATAGGGGCGGGGGCTGAGCGGCCTGTCCAGGGTACTCGCACGTGGGGAACAAATTCTTTTCTTCCGGCTCCTCCCGCGACCCGGCGATCGCCACAAGTTGGGGCTCGTGCGGCGCTGGAGTTGGCAGCCCCGGGAGCTAGGGCTCCCTTGAGGAGTGCGGAGGGAGGTGGCCAGGGGGTTGGCGCGCCCCTCGCGAGGGGAGTGCTATGAGCTGGGCAAAGGGCGGCAGCGACAGCCCCAGCAACAGCCTCGGCTGGCGCCTCCCGCGGGCCCTAGCCAACTTGACCAGTGCACCATGCTGACTCCCGGCCTGCGGAATTCGTAGTGCAGCCCCTGTTGCCTCCCCGGCCCCTGCTATCCCACGCAGGGCTGGCTTCGGCCGCCGGGGCCAGTCGCTTGCGACGCGTCCCTGGGGAGGCGGAATCGCGGTGCGCCCGGAGACCTGGCTCAACCCTTCGCTCTCCGTCTGCGTCCTGTTCCCTGCCGCCCAGGGCGCCCAGTGGCAATGGGGGCGCTGCTGGCGCTTTGCCTTCTCGGCTGGCTGCGCTGGGGCCCAGTGGGAGCCCAACAGTCCGGAGAGTACTGCCACGGCTGGGTGGACGTGCAGGGCAACTACCACGAGGGCTTCCAGTGCCCGGAGGGCTTCGACACGCTGGACGCTACCATCTGCTGCGGCTCCTGCGCGCTCCGCTACTGTTGCGCGGCGGCCGACGCCAGACTGGAGCAGGGCGGCTGCACCAACGACCGCGGCGAGCTGGAGCACCCAGGCATCACCGCGCGTAAGTGCGGGGCCCTAGGGGACAGATCCCCGCCAGCCTAACAGCGGCGGCTGCCTGTGTGCGCGGGAAGGTCTGTGCACCTTCCTGGGTCTGTGCACCAAGGGTACGCGGCCGAGTGGGGAGAATCAAGGGAGTAGTGGGTGGTCGGGTTTCAGCTCATGGTCCTCTATTCGTTTGCAGTCCCGCTTCCCGCCACTTGCGGTCTCTGCCCTAGAGAAAGTTTGCCAGGGACAGTGAGAAGCGCGGGGCTTGTGCCTGGTGGCCTGGGGGGAAACAGCTGGAGCTCCTGGGAGAAGGGTCGTGCGGGTAGAGTCAGGGTAGACTTGGGTTTTAGGGGGCGACGAGGGTGTCTCATTGTGCGCCCTTGTCACTTCGGGAGCTTCGGGAAGTGAAGGGCCGAAGGCAGGGAAACGCGACTCTTGCAGCGCGCTCATCTGCAGAGCTAAGAAACCCCAGTCACTTTTTTGTTGTTGTTGTTGTTCTATGATAGCGTTTCTAAGCCACTACTCCCTTCTGCAGACTTCCTTTCAATTCTCTGCATCGAATTACCCTCTCCGGCCCACCCCCTATTGTCACGCCCTTCAGAAATGCCCAGGTCTTCGGGGTGGTGATTTAGAAACAAGGGTCGAAGGGGCTTCCCCGCCCCCTATTCTCACGTCGGAAAACACGGGTCAAATTTCCGCTCACTTCAGAGCGGAATAAATCACTACCCCAGCAGAGGAAATTTACACCTTGAAAAAAAGTTTTCCACCTGAATCGGAACATCAGGGAAACCCTTCAGAGCTTGAGGCGAGGGTTTTATGGCCGAGGAAACCGGAGAAGCGGGCGGAGCTGAGAGCGGGTGACACCCCAGGACTCCAGAGCCGAGGTCTGGAGCCGGCAAGAGAAGGTTGCCGGAAAGGAAGGAGAAGCTGGAGAGATCATTAAGGGTGCTCCAACGACCCCTCCCTGCAAGCTGATGACCCAAAGGACAGGGGAGTTTGCCCTTCGTTAGTGCTCCACTAGAGGGTGAATACTGGGGGTCAACATTTCCAGTCTAGGGGATTGGGGAAGTAGTTTTTGGAGAAAAGATGCTCAGTTGAAAGTAGGGAAACCTAGGCTGTCCTGGCCTGTTAGAAAAACACAGACTCTTCCCCGCAGCTGCCCTCTGGGAGTAAGCGCAATTGCCCAATCTGCAGCAGGGGCTCGCCCCCCGGGGTCCCTATTGGGGTGTGATGCCAGAGGGCAGCCGAGGCGAGAGGCAGTCCACACTCACTGAGTCTGGGATCAGGCAAACCCTGCTGGACCTTGGCTCTGTCACTTTCGTCCGCGTAACTTGGGCCAGGTACGTAACTGCTCTGGACCTCTTCTCAGTTCTAAAGTGGGCATATTGCTCTCAAAGGAGGTAAGTTGTTGGTTATGTGAGAGTGTATGAATGCTGGAGCTCAGGGCTTAGTAACTAGTAGTTACTCACCTTTGCCTTGCCTTGCACGCTGGTGCTAGTAAACAGGGGAGAACGGCAGGGACACAGAAGAGCTTATGCCTAGGAGCCCACAAATAGTTGATAGTTAACTGTCCCTCACTGGCCGTGTCTGTGGGAATGCACACACTTCTCTGATGTATTTCCACATGTGGAAAATGGAGCTTATCATGCCGATTTCACACGGTCTCCATGAGACTTTAATCAGATAATGAATAAGAGGGAGCCAGGCACACAGTAGGGCCTTAGTCAATGCAGGTTTTCTTTCTTGCGCCTGTAAGCTGGAGGCTGTGTCTATCGCAGCTCTATTAGTGGAGATACCTGGAGAATTGCCCAAGGGGATGCCTCTGGGCTGGGGAATTCTATGTCTGCCTTGTAGAGAGGGAAGGGTATTGAAGTTTGCTCTGTTTGAGGGATGCTTTTAAAGAAAGTCTGGGCTGTGGACACCAAGAATTGCATCATGATCGATATTTAAAGTTGTCCAACTTCCCAGACTTGAATGGGAATTCAGAGGCATGGCAGCTGGAGTGGGTATTCCAAATGTTTTCTGGAAACAGGCAGCCAGAGCTGGCAATTTATGATATGGTAGGAGACACAGTAGTTGGGGCCCTCTATGAATTTCTTCATACTGTTCCTTCTGGAGTCTCATAAAATCATGGGTCTGTGTGTGGAGGGGGGTCTCATTTAACAGGCCTGGTTCTCTTTGCTTAGAATGGATATTCTTGGATGGGAGATGGATTGCCAGCCTAAGGGAGGGGTCAAATCTCTAACTGCCCCACTGCCATCAAACTACTAAAATCTGCATTTAAACCCAGAATTATTGTAACCTCTAAAACTCACCCTTTCCCTCCAGTGCCTGAACAGGAGAACAGATTCTGTTTTTTTCTGACTTCCAGATGTGCAATATGATGGTTAATTGCTAACAGAGGTTACGGTATCAGTTTGCTTCCTCCCTGCTAGGAGTAGTGAGAATATTCCATCATCACAGTTTGCATTGCATTTTGGAGGTTACCATTAACAAGCTCTGAAAAGTTGAGCTGACAACAGTGATAATACTGAGTCTCCCACCTCTCAACCCTCAGCTGCCCAAGCAGAGCTCAGAGTTTGGGAGATCCTCATCTGAGCATCTGTTTATGTCTGTTTTTGCCTTTTAGAGCCTGTCTACGTCCCCTTTCTCATCGTCGGCTCCATCTTCATTGCATTCATCATCCTGGGCTCTGTAGTGGCTATTTATTGTTGCACCTGTTTGAGACCCAAAGAGCCCTCACAGCAGCCAATCCGCTTCTCGCTCCGAAGCTATCAGACAGAGACCCTGCCCATGATCCTGACCTCCACCAGCCCCAGGGCACCCTCCCGGCAGTCCAGCACTGCCACGAGCTCCAGCTCCACAGGCGGCTCCATCCGCAGGTTCTCCTTTGCCAGGGCTGAGCCAGGTTGCCTGGTGCCCTCATCACCCCCGCCATACACCACGAACCACTCAATCCACCTGGCTCAGCCATCCGGTTTCCTGGTGTCACCCCAGTATTTCGCTTACCCCCTCCAGCAGGAGCCCCCGCTGCCTGGGAAGAGCTGTCCAGACTTCAGTTCCAGTTGATGCGCCCAGGCCATGAATCCACAACTCAGTCAAATGGCAGATAGGTGGAGCCCTACTGCCATTGCTACATGCAATTCTGAGAAAATTTCCCTTGTAACTGATCAATGTCATGGGGGAGCACGCTAGGAAAACACAGCACCTTCTAATTTGAAAGTTCCTGGCTCAAATCACAGAATGGCTGAACTAGAGAACTGTTTGCTGGTTTTGCAAACATGTAATCACTACATTGCAATTTATGCTGCTTTTATTCAAAATATGCAGCAGTTTGATTTTAAAGTTGCAAGTTGGCTGAAACTGTTTTACTGAACATTCAGCTATACTGCTTTGAAAGGTCTACGTGTTTCTTTTTCATATAAGTTGTTCATTGAGTTATGAACAAATATATACATAAATAAGCAAAGAAAAATGCCTAGTTATAATTATCGAAGGTTCACTTAAAAATTTAACTATTAGGTAAACTTGAGGGGGCAGTGAACAATCTGTTTATGATTTTGGGAGTAACTTAACCATGAATAATACTAGCATATGAGAACATTTACTTTTTAAATAAATAACTAAATTTTGTTTACAAGTTTTTCCCCCAAAATACAAGGTTTCAATAACCACGAGTTTAAAGTTTTAAATATATACTCAGACATTCATTGTAATACAGATTCTATGTAAAATCATTTCCCCTACTCACTGAAGGGAGTATTTATTGCAGACTTTTTGTTTAGCAACATTTAATGTTTCAATGAAAGTCAGACAGTTGGGGCTTAAAACATTTATTTGTGGCTGGGCGTGGTGGCTCCTGCCTATAATCCTAGCACTTTGGGAGGCCAAGGCAAGCAGATCACCTGAGTTCGGGAGTTCGAGACCAGCTTGACCAACATGGTGAAACCCTGTCTCTACTAAAAATACAAAATTAGCTGGATGTGGTGGTGCATGCCTATAATCCCAGCTACCTGGGGGGTTGAGGCAGGAGAATCGCTTGAACCTGGGAGGTGGAGGTTGCGGTGAGCCGAGATTGTGCCATTGCACTCCAGCCTGGGCAACAAGAGCAAAACTCCATCTCAAAAAAACAAATTTGTTTGTAAAATGAGCTATGTACAAATGTAAATATTTTAATTTAATGTATTTACCACATTGACTGTACTAATTATTTAGTAATCATACTGTAATTTTTATGTTAATAATAACTGTGGAGTTCAAAGTCTAGCTATTGGTATACAGTAATCATCTAATATTATATATCTCCAGTGCCACTGAATTTTATGTCTGATGACTATATATTTGGGCTTATATCTTATTGGGCTAGAATAAATAAAATATGTTTCCATGAACTCTATTGAAATTTTAAAGTGCTTCATTTTATCTCTTTAGTGATGTTTTTGCTACTCAATAAAAGGAAATGTCTTTAACACATACTTCATACTTTAAAATTAAAAAAATTCTGTATCAGGTCCATGAAAGCAGCAAAGGAAGTGAATTTTTATAGAGGTCTCAGTCTGCAGCCCTCCGATGTGTTATCTGGCCTGTAGAGAATTCATCACTGGGACATATCTCATAAGAGTCTGGATTTCTGGCTTCTGATGACATAGAGGACGTGGCACCATGGGTCCTGCACTACCTTGGGGTTAGGTCACTCTTCTTCAGACAGGACACCTGCCATTTGCCAGCCTCCTGCCTGGTCTCCCCACTTGGCCCATCTATTTCTGCTATGTTACCTACCTGGCCCCTGCAGGTGTGGTTTGAAAGTCAGGATTTATAGGAATTCATACTATCGTATGTCACTCTCAATTTTCAAACACAACTAGTTAGAGGTAGAATTTTGTCCTAAGAAAGTTGTTTGGCCTTGTCTTTTCATTTCTAGTTAAGGAAACAAATTCAAAGACATTATGCCTTTGCTCAGTCTAAAGGCAGAAGGGCTCTGACTTCTAGGCTCCTGCTTTTTCCTGTATCCAAAAGCGGCCTGACTTCCAGATATCCCAAATTATCCAAAATAATTAAGGAAAGAAACAGCTGCATGTAAAAGGATAAACATTTATACACATGCTCTTGGGCACACTTGGTTTTATGTTTGCTGTATATTGCTTCTTTTAATGGTTTTAAGGTAACCTTATTTAAGCTCTTATTATGAGTCAAGCACTAACTATAAATATGTACTAACTTATTTTATGCTCTGAACAACCCAAACAGAAAAGTATTATAATTCCTATTTTACAGATTTGAAAACTGAGGCACAAAGGAGTGAGGCAACTTGCCCAAGGTCCTGCAGCTAGTCTGTACTGGAGTCGATATGCATAAACAAATAGATTCAAACTGCTTTGAGATTTTGATGGTTCTGTGCACAAAATTCACTGGAGATTTTAAGAGCATAAGTCTAAACTTCAAAGGCAGCAATTCTCAGCCCCATTGGACCCCAAAATGAGCTCTCCTTAGAACAAATATTTTGTGACTTTATCAGTCCTAAAATGAGATTTATAGATAACTCACTACACACACAATTAAAAAAAAAAATCAATACAATGCCCCAGTGATATACATACAGAAAGAAGAAAGAAAGGAAAGCAACTTGTTTCTAAATGTAAAGGCTTGGGCAGACTTAAAAAAGACTCAGATGCTAACCCTTTATTCAAAACCACCACGATGTGACAGCTTCAAATCCAGACAGATGCAGTTGGTCAGACTGGCAACTCAAACACAGTTGCACTGATCCTGTTAATGTGATTTTCCCCAGCAAAGTTTGATTATCCCTTGATTTGCACAGTGACTGTATATCTGAAGAATTCAGTGTACACTGGGGCAGTGCAAAAAATATAGGTAATATGGGATTATGTTTTTTCACCAGTAGGAAGGGTGGACATTCCAAAGTCATGCTGATATACATCTACCAAGTCTTTGTTGTGCAGGCTGCTCCTTGCATTGTAGGGTGTTTGTTACAACTGAGTCCCCCTCAGTGAATGCCAGTAGCACATCCCTTCTCCACCCCAACTCTCTAATGCCAAAGATTCCCCCACATGATTCCATAATGTCCCCTAGAGGGTGGAACTGTCCCCACTAAATACCATCTAGTTGTCAGATTTCTCTAGTAGCTGTACTTTTGTCATTGGTTTGGAGAACAGTTTATGTCCATTAGACAAATTAACACTAAAGAATTCACATCTGCAAATTTCCCATCCTGAGCAGGATACCCCAGTCAATTTAACTGGCCATAAACTGGTTAAAATTAGAGAGATGTTGTGTACATCATTGCAATATGACATTCAGTGACACTAGATCAAATCATATCATGAAGTAATTGGTGTACATGACTTTGACCTTCTCTCTGGAAGCAATGTAGCTGATATTATTATTCACAATTTTAGGTAAAAAGCCCATCCTGTGATAGATTTCTAGGTATTGTCCCATCCAACAATTCTTTGCTGAACACCACTTATGGGTCAGGTGCTGGGTGAGATGAATAAAAGATAAATAAAATGCACTTCCAACTCAAGGAGCCACTATCTACCATAGGCTCTGGCATGATGACAAAGACAAATACTTGTGATAAAATGTTATAGATGCTTTGTAAAAGAAGCACGTTATTGTTTTGTGCTCTCTGTGGTAACTGTGATTATAGGGGAGTGCAGGATACCCTGGCAGCACTTACAAAGGACACTGTTCATTCCGAAGGTATTGACATTGGACCTGAGCCTTGAGAGACACAGGATTTGAATGAAGAAGACAGGGCAGAGGAAGAAAGAGAGGGGGGCTGGAAATAAGGGAAAAATATATCAGGCAGAGTAAAGAATTCATAGAGAGGCACAGAAGCACCCACCCATGAGCCTGAAAGAACAAGGAACATTTAAGTATCCAGAAGTAGAGCGAGGCTGGAGAGAAAAGCAGGGACAGATTAGAGATCTTGAACACCATGGCATTTGAATAGATGTCAAATGCAAGAGTGAGTCTGGAAGGATTTTACAGGGGAGGGTGATGGGATCATATCTTCATTTTAGAAAGATTAGGCTGCAAAGGTCAATAAAATCTCTTGGAATTTTGAAGAGCTGCTCATCACAATCTGCTAAGCCACCAAAGTACAGTGGAAACGAGTCTGCTTTTGTTACTTTCAGAAAGAATTTGAATCCAACATCCTCATATCACAATAATTGTGATAAACAGAAGTTCTGCAGTTTGAAAGGTCATTATGCCAATAATGGATAACATTTATTAAGCACTATGTGTGTTCCAGTGCTTTATGAATTGTATCACTGAATCTTCACAACCCTGAAGAAGGGACTATCATCATGCCTATCCTGCGATGAAGAAATCAAGGTGAGAAGGTTAAACACTGTGCCCGAGGATGGACAATGACAATACCATAGGGGACAGATTTGAACCCAGGTGGTCTACTTTTAAATTCTACATTCTTTGTAGAAGGAGGCCTAATTTTGTCAGGAAAGAAAAAAATATCCAACATACTTTTCAGAAAATCTATTGGGGAAAAAGTCATCAGTTACACCATATTGTACATATCCTATTGATATCAGGGGATTGTAATCATCAAGGAGAGCTTATGCTGCATTATGAGAATGTTGAATAAAATGAAGCATGAATAAAAACACTAGACGATAAACATTTTTCCCTTTACATACGAGAAATGAGATTCCAGAGGGTGACTGAGCATGGATTTTGAAGCTATAGTGCTGGGGTTAGTTTTCTGGTTCTGTCACTTAAACGTGGAGTCACTTTGGGCCACTTAAGTTCACTGTGTCTCAGTTTTCTCATTTGGCAAACAGAAATATTAGCTACCTTATTGTTGATGGTTGTCTTGACAAGAAGTTACAGACACTCTCTGGTCACTTGCATTCTAGTGGGCAAAAAGCTGTGTAGTAAGGATAAATGACAGAAACCAGACGAAATACTCTAGAATAAAAATGAAAGGCTACGTACTGTGGGAGGGCAGATGCCAGTGTTGATTAGGGGTAGGGAACAGAGAAAATGGTCCTAAAGTTTTATCAACTAAGTCCTTGATAACCCATGGCCCCTTTGGTGTTTGGCCACTTCCTGCTATTGCCTTGAGTAGGGAATCCTCTCATCCTGTTGGGTACTCATGGTCTGTACATTTCTTTCACCATCTGCTTTAGAGAGCACATTTATAGACAGGTGTCGTGGCAGGTGCCTGTAATTCCAGCTACTCATGAGGCTAGGCAGAAGAATTGCTTGAACCTGGGAAGCAGAGGTTGCGGTGAGTCGAGATCATGCCATTGCACTCCAGCCTGGGTGTTGCAGTGAGACTTTGTCTCAAAAGAAAACAAAAAAACCAAACTGTTCCTTGGAGACAAACTTATTCTAAAATACATGTGCTTTTCTAACCAAAAAAACACAAGCACATCTGATATAGTAAATTTGCTTTAAAATAGTTATGTTCCAAAGTGAACAGATTGTACACTTGTCCAAATGGATAGATTATTCCTTATTTTCCCCACCTGTTTTATTTTTGTTACTATTAGCTACTTCTCATGGAGAATTTACCAATTGACTTGAATCCATAGGAAATTTTCTCTCTAAAATGAGATAACCAAAAAACTTCCTAAAGTAGATATAGTCACAACCAGGAATTTGACAGATTTCACTGGGTTAGGATCATTTTACCTTTGCATAATGTAAAACATTTATTTAGTATGTCTTCAGGAAAACTAAGAATTTACAGGCATGTTAGACTATTAAGGGAACAAACTGTTAACATATTTTTACATGCACATGGTTATTTTAAAATTGTAATTAAACAGTAGTTAATGAAATTATTCTGACAGGAAATCCTTATTTAAATTGCTAGCTACACAGTTTGTACTTGAAAGTAATAAAAACTGAATGGCAAGAGGTATTTCATATTTTCCAATATATTTTATTAGCCTACTTTGAAACTATCCAGGTTAGGAAGGTCTTTCTTCATTAAAGTGAGGTATTTCTATGTTACTGAAATGGAAGCTTTAGGTTAGAGATGCCCTACGCATACAAAAAAAAATTAAATGGGGATGACATATTGGATTTATGGAAATGTATTTCCAGTTTGCTTTTTGCTTGTGGTAGTATTAGAAGGCATCTTAAACTACAGATCAGTGGAAACACAGTGCTTATTTTAAGGAGAATGGAGTTGAATGTGAAAATTATTTTATACAATTCAGAGGTAATATATCCATAAACTGTTTTGCATTGAGGTCCCCTCCCAATTGTCCCAGTGAAGACTGTGGGAGAGGACATGGGACTCCAGGCAGCTAAGCACAGGCAGCCTCAGTCTAATAAAATCAGATGCTCCTCAAATTGCCTCTCCAGGGCCTCTTTGAGAACTAATCCTATTCTTGCAATTTACCTAATTGTATCTTTTGTTGTTTCTCTTTTACCAAAGGACACTTGTTTTTGCTGAAGTGATTGTTTTCATTTCTGATGCTGTTTATACTTTTGTCTCATGTGCTCATTTTATTATTTTCTGGTTACTTCCTTCAAATGTTATTGGCTAAACTTGACCACTTTCTCATGAACTTAAAACAATTCAGTTGGTTTGAAAACATAATTGACCTAACATAAAAGGTTGAAACCAGGAATTAGCTGTTTACTTGCAAGCCAATTTAAATATGTAACAGGGACAATCCCAGGAGTCTTTACATACTGAAGTCACAAAATACAGTAATTTTATTAAAAAATTGTTATTTAATTATAAAAACTACCAATTTTACCAAACTAGAGTTAATACACTCCGTTTCATGTTTGATTTAGCTGGATTAAAATGAAGGGATATTTTATAAATCACTGGGGTTGTAAACAAAATGTTTAAAAGCTATTAAATGGATACATCTTCTCAGACTAGTTACTGCTGGATTTGAAGGTTTTAGAAAGCAATATAATTTCCAGAACTAGCAATCAAAACTTCAACAATTTTCTTTAAGTAATGGTAAAGTTTATTTTAATAACAATTAGAGGACAAAATGTTTAAAATTTGCAGTTTAAAACATGCACATTCGCAAAAGGCCAATGACACATAACACTGCATAGAAATAATATTACTCAACTTTAATAACTATAAAACACAGTGCATCAAACATCAAGATAAACAAACCTGAGAAAACTACTATAACCACAGATTCAATATTCTCCACTCATGCAGCTTCACAACTTCTACAGCAGTTTCAGCAGGAATGGTTTTGCAGGGAGCTGAAAATACTACTTTATCTTTAATGCAAAACTGCAGTTTTCTGTAGTAGCTGCCTTCCAAGGATGCCCTTTTTAACCTAATAAACTTGAAAATGTAAAAAATGAAGATTGACATAAACAACAGATAGTATTTACTATATTTATGGCTTCTATTTAGAACCACAAAACATAAAAATATTACTTTTAACTATTCTGCTCACGTTTTTGCAAGAACAGATTTACCTGTGGAAAGTTGCTGTTAATTCAAAGTAAGCTAATATGAAATCTAGTTTTCCTACTTAAGAGAGATTTATTTGCTGAGAAGTTTTGGGAGCTTTATTAAAAAAAGTTCTTAGAGGCAAGCTAAACAAAAGATTCAATTAAATTTGTTCAAATTTCTTTGTAAAATAATCTATTTAAAAATTATGCAGAGGCCCAATTAATTTGTCTACTGAATATTAAATTCCAGGTAGGCCATGATAGAACTTTATAAGGCAGAAATAAACATCAAGATTTACAGCAATAGCCATGCATTGGCCTGGATCACTTTAAATATGAATTCATGCAAACCATAAACCTATCAAAAACACAGCTGTTCTCATACAGAAAATAAATCAAGATGAAATATGGAAAACATTTATTTCCTTTCCTTCAAAATTTAACTTACATTCTACTTTAATAGCTGTCCAAGGTTAATTAAAATGTAGCAAAGTATAACTAAGTTACACAAGTGACTTCAGTTATTTTAATGTGAGAAAAATCAGACTATGGTATCTTATGAGGCATTATAGAAATGTTCATCATTAAAAAGCATTTATCAGGCACTGAACTGCATGGTGTTACCTTAAGTCATTTACAAAATGAATTCCTGGTCCATGTGATGTGAATGGGATAGGTATTTTCTCCCTAAGTTTTGTGGATGACTATTTATAAGATTATATGCCTAACAGGTTTTAAAACCAGGAGCTATCAAAGAGAAACTGCACAAAAATAAACATGATTATTTAGCTTTGTAACAATTACGACACTGTCATAATTTAAAAACTATGAATAATACAGTCTGTTACCAGCATTCATTTCCTGAAAACACATTTTAAATGACAAGTTCTAAGTGTTGTAAAGTGCACACAATGCAAAACATATTATCATGTGACTTTCACACTGGATATTTAGAATGCTGAAGAGCAAAATTAAAGTATAAAATTTAATGATCAGAATAAATGCTGATTGATTTCCAAAATTCATTTCCCCTTTGGAAATTAAAGAGGAATCACTGATTCCATTTAATGACCATACAATTCACATAAATGGCTAACACTGTTTAGCAGAATATACATTCACCTGACTTGATTAGGAAAAGTTTTCCATTAACTTAGCAACACTGCTGAAGTAGTCTCACATTAGAGCACAGAGTGGAGGTGGGAGGACAGGAAGTACATATATCATTTGAAATTTACAACGTTCCTGAGAAACACTGTTTTCCTCCTAATAATTTCCACAATATAACATCTTTCTGGGTGTGAGACACCAATATATTTTTATATGTATATATAAAACATTTAGAAAGTCCATGCTCAGTACCACTGTGTACTATTCAACATGAAAGAAGCAACTTTCAGCTTTTCAATGCTAAATGAACGAGGATTTTCTATTGTAAGTCATATTTTCTGAATTGTAAACATTGCAAAGCAACTGTGTTAGCATTTGCCAGAGTCCCTATAAGGAACTTTTTAATTGAAGAGTATGTGCCTTTATTTCAGAAAACACATGTTAAAAGTCACTTCGGCTGTTTATTTCAATCCTGGTAAAACCATGTGACTTTTTTCCAGTTAAGGAAGGTTTAAAAAAATCAGACTATTTTCTCTAATGTAACACTGTAAAGTCACTGCAATTGCAATGTTATATTGTAAGTTTTACCAAGAAGGTCACTCCCTGCCCCTCAAACCCCGAGTCTCACCCAGGAAGCAGAGAGACTAACAATGTCAACAATTCAAAAATAGGACCATGGGACAAAGAGGCTCAAATAAGTCACGTTTCAGATCATGTTACACATTATTAACTGTTTAAGAGCTCCACAGAAACAATCCATGTTTCAAAATTAAAATAAAATTTATTAAGTCAGAAAATCCAGTTCTATTATATTCATAATGTTTTTATGTTAGAATTCTGCAGAAGGGTGCCACTGATGAAGTGAGGGCAAATGGAAGCAGCTCTGCTGTGTAACTGCTATAAAGCGTTTCTCTGGAGGGGTGCACTTCATTCTTGCTTTCTCATTTTTTGTGGTTTGACCTCAGCTATCACCACTGGGCAGCTCAGGAAAAGCCACTCTGAATATCCATTCACTAGACAGGTAAAGTCTGGGACTTCAGAATTTTGAAGATGATCTTAGACTCTTACACCTGTGGTCTTGCTAGATGTGTTGATTCATGACTCTCTTAATCTGTACCCCAAACAGGAAGGGCTTGGGATGTAATGTATGTAAATGCATGTTCCCTTAAGGTTAGAATTATGTATATGTGTTATAACCTCTTATTTGTAGAAAATGTAGAGGCATACTGGTAACTAAGGAGCCACAAATACAGACAAGGAAATGATATATATCCTAATTTTAAATCTAGATTGAGAAGAAGGGCGAAAAGAATGTGAGAATATTAAACTCAAGAAGAGATCTGAAAAAAAATGACCTCTTCTCAATTCTAGTTGACTTTTTTAGAGTTCTACCTATTTTGCTGGTAAATCCATGTGAAGGCAAGCAGGCTTTTGAGTAAAAGGCAAATAGTTTGCTTCAATCTCTGAAGTGTATCTGAAAACTAATTCGTTTTTCCAAACAAAAGTATTATTAAAAACTAGTGTAGAAAACTGGCTGTGGTTTTAAACAGCCCCTTCATTTGCTGTTGGTAGCAAAATAGGCAATTTCAGATGTCTTGTAAATGCTGAAAATAATTAAACTCACATAGATTTTAAAACACACCAACAAAACCTACTCATGATGAAAGTGTCCTTTGACTATAAACTTATGGACTTGAGTAAAATCAGCATTTTTAAAATGGGGAAAATGTACTACTTATTTGTCCCAATAAGCAGCATGTGATGAATTTGGGGAACTATTTGATGAGTGAACTGTGAAATCATTTTCAGTCTTCAGTATAGGGGCACTCACCATATCACTGGGTATGCTACATAAGACAGCGGGTATCTCTTGTGGGAACACATAGTGAGAACGGACACACAGGACAAAAGCTGAGCCTATGTTCATGACAAAAGCCCATGCATTTATCTGACATGTTATTCCAAATACTGCAACAGAAGCTTTAAAAATCCCACGTAAATATGTACTGTATATTTCCTAACAGGAAAAACTTTAAGACAAAATGACATCACTCAATCTACTAGACGAGCCAAATTTTTAGAAAAATCTAGATGATGATGAAACTTTATCAGAAACAACTGAAATATATATATATAATTTAAAAAATCAGTGTCATAACAACAGAGTCACATTAACACGTGTGTCCTCAAACAAATAAACACGACAAACAACAAAGAAGCATTTGTAAGGCCAAAGGTGCAACATCACAGATTTTAGTAGCAAATGCCTTGACATATTCATTTTAAATCACTCTTACATTTGAAAAGTCAGGCATGCAGATCTTACAGCAGAACTGGAAGTAAACTTTCTCTTACATTTCTGGGCATATGACTACTGAACTAGAAATACATTTATTGAACCTCTTTGGCAAACATTTATCAAGACAATTTTGACACAAATACTTGTTAATAATGCCTTGTTTAGAAATTTTGCTCAGGAAGATTGAGTCAGTTCCTTAAGAATGCTGGTTTGTTTCAGCATATCCTGAAATCTAAGCCTGGATATCAAGAGTCCCTTTAACTAAATACCATTTAGAGTTTTTTAATGGTTGGTTACTTTGTGGTACAGCCAATAAATTGATAGTCAGTTACAGCCCAAGTAACGGCATAAGAATACTGACTTATTCTCCATATAAGAAAGCACTCTGGCAAGATACCAGGTCATTTTCGATTTCCATTTACAAAGACTTAGCAAATACCTTAAAAAATCCAAAAGATATGGTGTTACAGTACAGTTGCACAGTGCTTATGTCTATAATATACATAAATCTGAATGTCCATCAGCGAGATGAGCTCAGATCCACCTTTCCTCTCCATGGATCAGACTGGGATTGGTTAGCAGACTGTGGTGACAACCTGGTAGCTCTCCTTAGAGACATAACAGAGCCTGCCTTTTAGGCTCTCCCCATCACCATTCATCGGGCCTCTGTTTCGTGGTATCATATGCTCTAATCACTTCAGACTGTGAAACGATTCCATTTTCATCTTGAGAGAAAGCATACCCATCTAGAAGTTAATGATAAAACATGAATTATCACAAAGGCACTGGAAACCACTGTTATTCTGCCTTTTGAGTATTCATTTTCTAGCTTGAGAACAAATGCAGCCTTCCCACCTTCAAAAGCATGGAAACACTGATTTTTAATGTCCAGAAAAGACACACACTTAACTTCAAAATAAAGAGTGGGATGATCATAGGTTGCCAGTTTAGATTCTAGGAATTCTTCTCCCTAGAACACTGAGGAGGCGCCCTCAATCCCCCTAAATCCTCTGTTCTATAAATCAACTCCAACCCTTCTAACTTTTGCTTCCCTAATTCTGGAGGGGGTGAGGGAGTCAAGTGGACTCATATATTTCCATATAGGTCAGGTAGATGAGAGGGAAGGAAAAGTGATATGTAGGTGAGGTGGTGAATAAGGTCATTGATTCAACCATCCCACCATGTACAGTCCCTTGGTATCTGTGGGAATTGCTTCAGGAATCCCCTTGAATATCAAAATCCATGGGTGCCCAAATCCTTTATATAAAATGGCACAGCATTTGTATACAATCTACACACATCCTCTTGTAAACTTTAAATCATTTCTAGATTACTAATTTTTATTTTTTTTGAGACATCTTGCTCTGTTGCCAGGCCAGAGTACAGTGGCACGATCTTGGCTTACTGCAACCTCCACTTCCTGGGTTGAAGCGATTCTCCTGCCTCAGCCTCACAGCAGCTGAGACTACAGGCTCCCACCATTACGCCCAGCTAATTTTTGTATTTTTAGTAGAGACAGGGTTTTACCATGTTGGCCAGGATGGTCTTGAACCCCTGACCTTGTGATCGGCCCGCCTCGGCTTCCCAAAGTGCTGGGATTACAGGCATGAGCCACCATGTCCAGCCTCTAGATTACTTATCATACCTAATACAATGCCTCTACATCAGTTAATTCTAGTGGATTCAATGTACTATTTGGTTCATGGCAAGTTCAAGTTTTACTTTTAGGAACTTTGTGAATTTTTTTTCCCCTTGAATATATTTGACTCACAATGGGTTGAATCCACAGATGTGGAACCCACAGATACAAAGGGCCAACTGTACATCAAAACATCATCTTGTACTCCATAAATATAGAAAATTATTATTTATCAATTAAAAATGGTGAGGAAGAGGAGATAAACACAAATAACTGCTAATGGTGGCAAGTGGTCTCCTTCCTTCTGAGGACATTCCCCTTGATTCTCAGCATCTACAAATAAACTCACTCATGCCCCAACATGGTTGGCAGGGGCATGGGATAAGGAATGACCTCCAAGGGGATTACATCTTTAGAAAAGGGCTCCCGAAGTATAAAGAGCAAAAGCATTAGACATGAGTATATGTAAGTGAAAATAAATTATATGTGGAAACAACACGAAACAAAAGATATATTACTAACACAAATACATTTACTACAGGGCTTTACATTTTATATTCTTTTTTAGATCTTGAAATGTTAAGAGGGCACAATATGTAATAATTTCTTACAACTCTAAATATTCATAAATATTTCTGAAGGGAAAAATATGTTTCCTTGTGTTGTATGAAAACTGAAAGGCTCTTGCAAAGTTATTCAAGTAGAAAAGATAACAAGACAGAGTCAGCTTTTAAGAGTTAAGATTTACTGGCTTTAAAGAAAAAGATTTAAGGAAGCAAGGAATGTAGAAATATTGCTTTTCTTTAAGTGAAACAGCAAGCTTTTATAATGAACTATCTCTTCTGTTAAAAGTGAAATGGTTCTGACCAATGGATTTTCTGTTATTTACAGGTTGCAAATATGCAAAACTTGTTTTAGGCATTAGTTTTAAATAGCTAAATACCCTAAAGTCAGGATATTATATAAATGCTATGATACAGTAACGACAGATAATTTATTTAAAAATAAGAAACTCAAATACTCACGGAGCAGGTTTTGTTGCAAGGATTCAGAGCGGTACAAGTTCACGTGGTTCTTCTTAAAGACGTTCTTGAGCAGTTGCGCCCTCTCGGTCAGGCTGCAGAGCAGGTGCAAACGTGTGAAATGAATTATCAACTCGGCAGAGACCCCAGTGTGCCCACAGGACCACCAAAGAGAGTTAGACTTAAACAAAAGATTGCTTGAGAAATCTGTAGCCTAGTGATTCTTTTTATGCCATTTTCTTAGATAGCAAATGAGATTTCAAGTATTCAGACAGACTTTTGAGGCCATTTTTTTTTTTTTTTTAACTAAGGAGTTTTGTCCCCGGTACTCCTTCTCCCAGTAAAAAGTAAGATCTTCTCACCACCCCCAACTCAGTTATATTTAAGTCAAGCGACAACACAGAGCCTGTACAACACAATTAGCTAAAATAAAAAATACATCAGCAGTGTTATTCACCTCTAAGAGCTTGCCGAACTTACTGCATATCATCTAAGCATGGCATTTTTAGAATGACAAAACCTTATTACTATATCCTTTTCATATTTGGCACATTTTGGCGCAAAATATTTCTAGTTGAAAATATTAACTAAAGTAAATATTAACTAACATTACACAAAGAAGACATTTCATAAACTTTTCAATTAGAAAAGTTTCACTACCACTCTAATACGGTATGACATGTGTTCCTTAATTTGATTTTAAAATAAGCTATTTTCAGAAGAAATAATTATGATAGGTGAAATAACAAGGGAAGTATTTTTCAATGAGTGTTTAGAATAGTTGTCTCCTCAGATCCAAATCTAGATAATTAATTATGTAACTTCTAAAAGCACATTATAAAAAATTAGGCATCTTCCCCCTGCAACTTCACATAAAACAGTGCCCCACACAGTAGAAACTCAAATAGTTGTTGAATATACTAAGTTGAGTAATAATTCTGAAATGTATTTATAGACATCATCATCTTTCCATCGTGTTATTTCTTCATTGTTTGATTTGTAACATTTTGTTTTGATATTAAAGAACATAACAGGCATGAGACACAAATAAATAATCCATATGTGTTTCAGCAAATGTTTATGCAATTTTAATAACTGGAACTGACTCAGCTGAAAAATTTCCATCTTGTGTTTTTCCCACTATAAAAGCTTTAGTTAAATTGCTGTGTTATGTTAGTTCTGTGTTTTGCCAATTTTTCTGAGACCCTGAAATGAAACAATATTATATACAAAAAAAAAGGATCCTTTGCAAAATGAACTCATTGTGTAAATGAATTATGCAAACATTTAGGAAAAACTGAAGAAAAAATATTTAGAAATGTTGACATTTGTAGTAATCTTCCACACATATATTTTGAAGTCTAGGGAGGTTAACTGGTATTATTAGACATATTTCACTGTCATTGGAAATTAGCTACACGAAGGCAAGAAAACTAATTAACCTAAGACTCCAGCAGTTCTGCAAACAGTTGTAAAACTTGTTTCTGTCTGTGAAATAAACAGATATGAGAAATGAGAAAGGGCCATTTTTACAGAGTTGCTTTCTTACTCTACTCTTTAAATGATCTAGCGTTACAGACCCATGGACCCTGAGGGACACTAAAATATGTAACTGCTTTGAGGAAGTCACAGCTTTAGCAGCAGGTGGTCTGATTTCCTTAGCAGAGCCTTGTGGATGGGGTGCTGGAAAGTCTCCGGTGTTACAAACCGAATGGCTATGGGAGACTAACTGAAATGATTACGGGAGAATAGAAGATAGCAATGTATTATTATGCAGCGTCTTGTTCCCAGAAGGCATTTTCCAGGTTTCGGGCTGGCGTTACTAAATGCATAATACTTTAATATTGCAATATTAAAGTGTTAAGAAGGCACATATGAGAATCTTTCATATTATGGCAACCAAAATACGGAAGATAACATAACTCTATTTTGTACAGTTCACATAAAGGCTCTCAGCTCTTCTTTTATATCAAGTTAATGTACAGCATTAAAACAAAGCAGTGAGAAAATCTGTTTCTTAAAAAAGAAGCACATTACTCAGGAAAAAGCATGGGCTCCGGAATAGTGCTTACATTTAATTTTGTGTCGGCTGCTTATTAGCTGGGTCACCACTGGCAAACCTTTCTTGGTCATCTCCTATATAACCGGAGGGCAGTACTTAACCCTCAGGCAGACTGTGAGGATGCAGGGAGCTGTCAACACAATGACCGACTCATAGGAAGCACTCAACAAATGCTGGCCCTCCCACCTTTACCCCCAAGATCCTGAGAATTTATTATGAAAAATCAACTAGAACAGAGATCATCACAAAACAAAAGGTACTTTGTAAGGAGCATTTTTGATGCCTTGGTCTCTAGTCAACATAAGCTCAAGGTGAGATGTCTGTTGCTGCACATAAGTTTTAATTTATGATGGTCTCATTCTACCTCTTTACAAAGAAAATGACTAGATTTTTGTTTTGTTTTCTCCTTAGCTACTTTGAACTTCTTGCTTTAGTCCTATAGAGCAGAGTCCCTCCTCCAGAATATAAATGCCATTCACAGGAGGTTGCTTAATAAATAAATGATAAGTTGTATTTCTCTAGTCTTATCTTATACGTTTGGGGAACTACTTATTTAAACATTCATGCAACTCTGGGCCATCAATGTTTAAAGCTACTAATATTACTATTAAGGCACATTATAAAATATACTTATGTTAACACTAATAGATACATTAAAAGTTCAATTTTAGCGGAACAGCTTAACACAGTGTGAAAAGACAAAACAAAAACAAAAACAAAAAAACTCCACCAAGATGATGATACCTTCGCACTAAAACCACATTTTATTCACAACTCTTGGCTAGCAGTTTTACTCAGTCTTGTATAGTCTTTCATTTACATACCAAGTTATGTAAATTTTGAGTTTGTTTAATGCAATCTTACAACTGCCACTAAATATTGCTACCTTATTTCCAAACCCACTAAAATGTTGCAAGTTAAACATTTGGTGGAGGTGAATGTAAAGATAACATGTTTAAAATAATATTTCACTTACAAATACTAAAAAATGTTGGTGTTGGTAAAAACCAATTTATAGTTCTGGAATGTGTTGGAATGTGTTGTCTTAAGGAATTTTCAGTGGGAAACTTGAGGAGTAAATTTGCATTTGTCCATATATTGGGATGGTAAGCTATTTAGGTTGACTCATTAAAACAGCTCTCCAAAAAGTAAATCACTATTCATTCACAGAATGTTTAACGTGTAGCATGTGATAGCTGTCCTACACTAGGGTAGCTGCAGTGGTGGGGAGACAAACAATGAATAGAACAGGCCTAATCTCTGCCCTGGAGCTGAAAACATTTCAGTGTTCTGTCATTTTTCTTTTCGAATGTTGGACAGAACCACCATCATGGTGATGAGAAAGGCTGAAGGAAGCATCTGACAGATCCCTGTGTCCTCAATCCCGACCAAAGTATTTAAGTAGTACTGATATCAAATCTAGCGTGAACACTGAGAAATACAATTATTTCCTTTCTACTAGTTCTGGAGCAATGTTGAAACTGCTTTTCATTAAGATGAACAATGCAGCAGAAAGGTTCAAGAGAGCACTGTCACCATCCACACCACCGAGTTCTCTGACACCTCGTATTCCTGACTCTCCCAGCATGTGAAAACTGTAAACCATGGCCAAACAGTAGTGCCAGGCAAATCAGTGAGGACTGACCTGAAGATCCCAGGCTAAAATTCTATTTAGTAATGGCCAATGATGATATGCTGGCTAATGACTACAGTGAGAAATATAAAAGAATTATGAGTCTCATTATATTTGCCTGTCTATAAAATACATTGCTTCACACACACTCCTATGATATCCAAAAATAATTGTCTTGCCTCCAAGGAGCCCGCAGTATCCATAATTTCTTATTGTAAACTTTTGGATCAGGTTTAAATGTTCAGGAGTAAGATTTGGGTTATTTTTTTAAAGTACAATTTCCATTTTATTTTTCTCCAGTGGACAGTTTTTCTTCAGTTCTTCAGAACTCAGCTCCTGGCCGGGCGTGGTGGCTCACGCCTGTAATCCCAGCACTTTGGGAAGCCGAGGCGGGCAGATCACGAGGTCAGGAGTTCAAGACCAGCCTGACCAATATGGTGAAACCCTATCTGTACTAAAAATACAAAAATAAGCCGGGTGTGATGGTGCATGCCTGTAGTCCCAGCTACTGAGGAGGTTAAGGCTGGAGAATCACTTGAACCCAGGAGGCACAGGTTGCCATGAGCTGAGATTATGCCATTGCACTCCAGCCTGGGCAACAGAGCGAGACTCTGTCTCAAAAAAA
>NW_016107488.1:3674865-3685904 GCF_001604975.1 Cebus imitator | reverse complement strand
AAAAAAAAAGAACTCAGCTCCTTACATGGACTTTGGTAGAGGTCAGAAGGCAGCAAGGTTTGGATTATTTTAAACCTTCGGGAGTAAGGTTTAGGTTATTCTCTCACCATTGTAGACTTGCATTTATTTCTGCTATAACCCATGGTTCAAAAGCATGCATTTTAGAACATATTTAGATTGATTAAACATATTTTACCCCTAAAATATAATAAAATGAATCTAATTTGCGGCATATGGTAGGTGGCATGCTACTTCTACTAAAAATGTCTGTTTTAACCAAGATGGTTTATTTTTGAAAATGAACAAAGACATTATTGCAAATATTAATCTTCCTTATGTACTTACAATTTATTGTTTTTCTGACATTTGCATTTTATACATAACCTGAGTTTAATAGTCATACTTAGTGAAGATTAAAAAAATTGGAGATGATCAACTCACAAGATCTTTCTTAAGAACTGTATCACTGTATAACAAAAAAGCAAATGATGGTTGCTTTGGATATTACCTTGTTTGGGAAGTACCAATTATAAAATTCTCTCTATGTTTTTATGTATCAGATTTCTGTTTCACAGCTAACAGGTCAATCATCAATTCAACAATCCTTTCTCTTACTCAGCAATCCTTTTGCCCACTCTTTCTTTCATCCATTCTTTAGTTTATTCTCTTAACCATCCCGTTCATCCACTCAACAAATATTTATTGAGTGCTACTATGTTCCTGGTGCTGCACCAGGTGCTGGGTTGCAGCTATGACTAAGACATGGGCCTCTCCTTCTAGGAGCTCAATCTAGTAGGGGGGAAAAACATACATGGAGTAAACTAATACTTTAGAGTAAACTAATACTTTATAATGCAATGTGATCAGTGTAAACACAAAATTTCATACAGAGTACACACAGAGTACAAAAGTACAGAGACAGTAGGCTAGTAATTACATATTATAGATGTGAGAAGTTGAAAATACTGCATCTACATTGGGTTTTGAAAGCTGAGAATTGGAATGCCTGGTCTGTAAGAGGGGTACTGGCTCCCAGACAGGGGAACAGCAAATGCAAAGACTAGCAGATATAAAATAACATGATGTTTCAGAACTAAAGAAAATCTGGTGTCATTAGAATCCACAAGAATCACAGTTTCTTCCCTTTTGATGATGTAGATAAAATATGCTAACTTTTGGCTGGGCGCTGTGGCTGACGCCTGTAATCCCAGTACTTTGGGAGGCTGAGGCAGGTGGATCACGAGGTCAGGAGTTTGAGACCAATCTAGCCAACATAGTGAAATCCCATCTCTACTAAAAATACAAAATATTAGCCAGGTGTGGTGGTGTGCACCTGTAATCCCATCTACTTGTGAGGCTGAGGCAGGAGAATCACGTGAACCCGGGAAGCAGAGGTTGCAGTGAGCTAAGATCATACCACTGTACCCCAGCCCAGGCGACAGTATGAGACTCCATCTCGGGGGGAAAAAAAATTTGCTAACTTTTTGAAATCTGAAATCAATCTCATTCTCCATGATTCCTAAAATAATCCAGATGGTAAAATCAATCCACCAATTCTTTTACCTTAGAGTACCATTACTTTAGCATGAAGATGTTTCCATCCAGTTGCTACTTTTCTCCTTTCACAGATCCTTCCCTTGCCTCCCCTCTCCTGGCACCTGCCATCTAGCAGGAAGCCATTATGGTTACAATGATCATCAAACTTCTGGTCACCAGTGGGTGGCAACAGCAACATGGAATACATGTTGGTCCAGGGTTTTGTCTGTGGTATTCAGCTGATAGCTAACACATTCCTGAGTTCTTAGGAAAAGCTAAATAGCTGTTTTAGGCAAAGGAGATGGGCAGCAGCAGGAAATTTATCTGATGCATTTCCTATGAAGAAGTGGGTGGTCATTTATGCTGGATTTCACTTCTTTCCTTTTTGGGCTCTTTGGCTTATTTTATTTAATGGAAGGAGCTACATATATTAGAGACTCACTGAATGTTTAGGACCTGGAGGTCATTACATTGGCCTGATTTATGAATTGAAGTCACTAGCAGACAACAAAAAGGCAAACTAAGTATCATGTGGAAGGGATTAAGGTGATTTTATTAACACACTTACAAATCTGGAAATATTCTGTTAAGGATAATAACGGTATTAACAGTGGTCTTTCCCTAATAATTACAAATAAATGGTTTTATTCACAATTTCATGAGCTAGAACTCTCACTGTATTCTTTTTATCACCAGAGAAAGAGAACTGACATATGAATTTACTAACTGAATTTACTGACAAACTGCCAGGTAATGGAATAGGTGCTTTCCTATGAGGAATACTAGGATGCAAACTTTTAGATGAAGGGAAAGGTGGGGGGAGGAGAATACAACCTTGAAAGCAGGTATTACTATTCCCCTCCTGTACACTGAGACACTGAGTCAGAGGTTAAGTACTCTGTCAAGTTAGTAGTAGGCTGTTTTTGCAGCTCTATTATATTTTTGAACAAGTAGCAAAAGGAGGCAGAATTGTGAATGTTTTAGAGCAGGAGCTCTGAGATCAGTTGGCATGGACCCAAGGCCCAGATCTGTCACTAATAACCTTGGGAACTTCACCTCTCAAAGCCCCAGTTTCCTTATCTGGAAAAAAAAATGGAGATGATGGATCTGTATGGGGTTGTCACTGGGACTTAGTGAGATAATGCACATAAATGCAAGGGAAGCACCTGGCACATAGTGCCATAGTGAGCGCTCAACAAAAGTCAGTGCTATTATTTTCAAAAAAGTAGCACACACTGGTGTGTGATGAGTTCTTTCAGCATACTGAGAACAAGAGAGAGCTGGAAGCCAAGGTCTCACTGAGTTCTGACACCTACTCCATTGTGTCAAAATGAATAACAACAGCGAATCATGATTAATGTGACAAATACCAGAGTAAAACATTTCCTATAGTTTAGCCAAAACTTCAGCTTACTTTAGTATGATGAACGTGAAGAAAAAAGAAATTATCTTCATAATTGTGTTTTATAATAGACTGCAACTAATTTTAATTTCTTTCTTACGACACTTTGTGAATTTAGTGGATTTCATTAGCTTTCTAACTTTGCTTTACTTTGGTGGGGGGTGGTGATAAGGAAGAGAACTGGGGAGACATAATTCACTTCATATATGATATATATCCAGGTCAGTTCCTAATAACTACTGAACCACAAATGCAATTATATAAGGTAGTTTGTCTTATATCAAACTATGGTTTTGATTACATACTATTTTATTATGGATCCTATTTCAAGCTAAAAGTCTTTTTCTTTTCTTGCAGTTTAATAACACAATGTTTGTAACTACCATTTATTTAATGCTCATTAAAGACTGTGCACTATGCTAAGTGCTTTATAATATTTTATTCAACTCTTTCAACTAACCATTAGGTAGGTATTATTGCCCCCATTTTATTGATGAGGAAATTGAGGCTCAGTAGGATTGAGCAACGTAGCCAAGGCCACACAGTTTAGAAACTGACAGATTTGATTTAAATCCACATCTCTCTGATTCCCAAACCTGCCAGTGACATTGCCAGATCCATGCTGGCTGATAAATACAAGTCTTAATCACTTATTTCCAACCACTAGTATGAGATAAATTTAAAGTTTATTTGGAAAAGAACATATTCACTGTGTATTTTACCTTTTTCCAAGTACAACTGCTCCTGGGTCTTGAGATTTTGCCTCCAGCTCCTGAACTTCATCGACCAATGTTTTAAAGGCAGTCCTTTTGATCCTGCAAAAAGAAAAAAAAAAAAAGGGATTTGCATGGAAATACTCTTGTGAAGACTTTACAGAACTAGATGTCTGGCTTATTATCAAGGCTGCTGACAAGGTGCAACAGTAACAAGAGTACAAGCAGTTTTTCAACAGAATCTTAAAAATTACCATAATTTTGAGCATTAATATAGAAATTATATGGTTTTAAAATAAATGATGGTTTAGGTTTACAATATTAAAACTCTCATAATTATTTAAATAAACATGTAATAAATGCTATCTTTTTTGGGGGAAGAGATAAGATTTTAAAACTTATAACCCTTGAAAAAAATTAGTAATGTTTTCATTTTATATATGTTTGGAATCAGGCAAGGAAAACACTTCTTTTTATATTAATAAAAAATGTGTTTGGAAATAGTACAATTTTCTTCTACTACTCTGTATGGGTTTTGGGGCTGTTTCTAAAAATCATGCTCCCTGATGTAATTTTCTCCAATGCCATATACTTTTCTCTGTTAACTGAAACTACCTGCTTTACTTCTCATTTAGTCTTTTAAACTAGTTTTCTAGTTCCTGAATCACCCCTTCCTTATTTAAAATTAAGTAATATTACCAGTCCCTATCCTGCAAACTCTACATGCTTGAGTTGATGTTACAAAGAGAGAAATCTGAGAATTAATATGCATCCATATTTTTCTGTATAGAACAGAGTATGTACTTACACCTTGTACACCACATCAAGGAGCAGAGACGCCACAGGGATGAATAACAAGCCCATCCAAAAGACTCCGGAACTGAACAACATGGCTGCCTGTGTAAACCGGCAGAAACAACATAACTTTAAAATAAAAAAACACATAATTTGTGTTTGGTTTTTATGTAATTTTAAATAAAACTATTTTAACAATATCATTCTATAAGAGAGTATACAACTCTGAATTCCAAGTTATGAAATTAACTTAGAATACAGAAATAAATTTTTGAGCAAATTTAAAATATAATCTGGATTAAATTCTCTTATAATAATATGTGGTATAAAATAAATCATTATTAGAAACTAAATTTACTAGTTCTGGCAAATGAAAATTACTTTTGTACAATTATAGGATATTAAAAATCATCCAGATAAATCATGATTACAGTATAATCAAACTAAGATACCTACAAAAACAACAATTTGATTATTTTTGGCTAATATTAGGTAGGAATAATCTTAATTTTTGTTCAGTGATTTATGTAACTGGTATTGGTGCACAGCTGTTATTGCTAAAGTCAAGCCAATATCTTGTATGTAAAAGCCAAATAAAAGTATATTAAATATAACTTTAATAATTCCTTTATATTAAATACCAAATTGCTGTATTAGAGCTTTTTAGGGTTGCAAAAAAAAAAAGATTCTATAACTTAAAAATAAATTCTATTATTTATTTGCAATTATAACAAAATATATCTTTGTAATATAGTTAGATTACACAGAATTTAAAAGGAATAGTATTATACAATAAAAAAGCAAAATAAATATTTTGGTTTCACTTCTTTTAATCTGTTTATTAAGAGTACATTTTCAGTATCTATTTAAATCCATAAAGGTATGGTTCTAATTCAATTAAAAAGTAGCCAACTAATGCACACACATTTAGGTTCTACTAAAAATCACACAAAATTAAAAAAAGTTCAGGTATGGTTCAGGAATTAAAAATAACCTAGAGTTTAATTATTCTAGGCAATTTCACAATTACACTTAAGTAGTCTTAATCAGTCCTTATGACACATGCAGATTATGAATTTTAAATTATATTTCAGATTACCTATTCATTCTGACTCTCAATTAAGAACTAGGAACTGCTGTTTAAATTTTTTTCTGCATTGACATGAGCTTATCCATACAGATCGTAGGTTCAAGGAAACTAAGATTTTTCACCATGTAGAAGTGAATAGCTCTAAATGCTTTTAAAATAAAAACATGCTATTACAAAGAATTCCAGAAAATAAGTTTTGCCACGTGGGTTCAATGAAATAGCAACCATATTCTAGACACCAACAAGGTGAAACATATTCACATAAAAGTCACTTTATTTAATAAGCAAAACATGATCTTTGACATGTTTGTTGACATCAAACAGTGCAAACCAACAATAACTCTGTAATAGGAAATGTCTATCAAGCCAGTGGATTTTCTTTAGTTTGAAAGAAGCTTTCTAGTAAGGTAACAACTGTAAAAAACCAATTTCTCCTTCTGGGGGGAAAGGTAAGATAAGAATTCCAAGGCATGTAACTGAAAATACCACACTTACTTGGCTTAATTTTAATATATTTTAATTTGGTGGGGGCGGGGGCAAGAGAAGGAGGATTTATTCTTGCCTTCGCCACCTCGTATTAAATGTCCACCGATGGAAAAGGCAAAAGTGGTGGAGATTCAAGGCTGCTAATTCTGACCATTGTGATGCTAACGACGGACGGAGGAGTGACTGGCGCCCCACCATTCAGTCCACCAGCCTTTGGCTTTACAAACGAACAACATGAATTGAGGGGAAAAAAGTTTTTCTGCGTCATATCTGAAAGCCTGTCAGATTTTTTTTTCTTTTGCAGAGTTAATCCAAACCTAAAAGATTTAAAGCCGACATTCGCATTAAAGACAGAGAGTCTCTTTGTATTTTTTGGATGAAGAGAGAGGAAGAATAAAATCCCACAGAGGTATTTCCTTCCTTTCTGTATAAGAAAGCTCCCCCTCACTCCGAAGAAACCAGTTTTGTCTTTAACTTTTCACATTTCCCCACTCGCAGGCAGGTCAGCTGGGAAAAGACGAAGGGATCCTGAGACAATGGTGGTAACAGGAGCAGCCTGTTCGGGGCTGGGCTCCGGTTCCCTCCGAGAGCAGTTTGCAAATTGCTCCTAATGTGGGAGACCGGTGCACCAGGCCAAGTGGCCCCCACTGCCCCTCCTAGAGGCCCTGTGAAACCAAATGGAATCTGCCACAAAAGTGGCTCCCAGGGGACTTGAGAAGGGATCAGCTGAGGAAGCTGCAAAGCTGGTAACTGGAGGGCACAGGCCCTGTGTGGGGAACAAGCAATCGCTTGTCTCTGCAGAGGGAGGTTGGCTCAAAATCGAACCACTGGGTCTTCAAAAATAAAGCAACGCTGCCTGAAAATGCAACTTGCAACAGAGGAATTGTTCTGAAATTTCTGTGTGAAGTTTCAGAGAACGAATGTTTGAGAAAATACGAGTTTATGTGCATTTGGCCAAGCCAAGGGGCATGACGGGTATAAGCGGTTTACCTTCTGACCCACATGGCATGATCTGTTAGCACCTATGTTCCCACACCAGACAGAAACTCTTCTTCATCTTCAATGTGCCCAAGTTCAGACACATAAGGGAGAGAATTCAAGTGTGTCACCTGCCTACAAGCCTTTAACAACGTGGTTCTTCAGTCTACTTCTATGTGCTTACACTGTCAGTATCAGAGTGACATGCTGTGACTTTTACTCATGGAAATGTATAGACAGCTGAAACAGAAGGCCGTTTGGCAAACCCTAAGACTGTCTCCATGGACCCCAGTTGAAGCAGGTCTGGAAGTGGTCCTGGCACTGCCCTTCCCAGCTAATCAGACATTTGAGAAGTAACTTCTCAGTATCGGTTTCCTCAGCTGTACAGTGGATTGTAAGAATTAAACTCAATAATGTTTGTAAAGTGGCTATATAGTGCTGATTATTAATAAACTTTCTTCATTTCAATTGTCAAATGTCTTTAAGTGCACTAGTGTCTTGTTTTTTCCAGTGATCTGTCCCATGAACTTCATGGAAGAAAATTTTTATGACAATATCAAATTAACTGTAAATCAATTTACAGATTTTATGATTAATATCACAACATATGCTTGTCTTATCTGCGATTTTAAAACGCAATGCTGAAACATAGGCCAAAGTGCCATTCAACTCAATTTGCCAATTTAGGAAATGGAGAAAAGTAATTTTTTCAAAGAAATTATTAACTACATAGGCATAACAGATTAATTTTGGAAGGGAAAATTATTCAGAAAATAGTGCTTCAACACATTATTTTTTGGAAGGGAGTGCAGTAAGAGAAATGAGTAACTTCCAGAGGGGTTACATTAACGTTGGCAACAACAAAAAACCAAGAAGTGATTATTTATTAAGTGTCTGGACAAAGCCTTACATAAAGGCTTTTAAAGCTTAAAAACAGTGAGAAACAGTGAAAGGATGCTTTAAAGAACTGATTCACGAAAATGTAGAACTTCTGTGTGTTCGAAAAAATAACTAAAAAAGTAAACAATAAAAAACTGGGAGAATGACTACTACAAATACATGAAATTCTGGGTTAATATCTGATCAGAAAAATAGCCCACCTATCTTCATAAGAATAGCTGCAATCTCAAGAGACAGGGAAAAGACCTGAAAAGGTATTCATAAAAGCAGCAGCACGTAATCAACAGCATGGAAAAGTGTTGAGCCATTTTGCAGTCCTAGAGAAACACTGACAAATTAGATTAGATTTTAAAAATTCAGTATCACAGTTCGGTGGAGTGAGTGGTGTATGGTGGAACAGGTAATTGTAGCAATTTATATTCCCACCAGCAATGAAGTAGCCTTTGGAAAAGGTAACTGGCAATGTGCACCAACACCACAAACATTTATTCCTATTAATTCGATAATTCCATTTCTGAACTATGTGTTAAAATGAGGTCCAGCTTTTGCTAATCAGTATCTCATGAAACTGTCCTGTGGTTGCTAATCCTGAAAGCATCCCCTCAAAGGGCCCATTGCCAGAGATTTAGTAAAGGTGAAAAGAAACCACAGCAGCATCCTCTTGGAGAGTCACAGCGCAGAGTAGCACAAGGCTTCAAGAAGTCAGAGTAGGCTGGACATGCGGCTCACGCTTGTAATCCCAGTACTTTGGGAGGCCGAGGTAGGTGGATCACTTGAGGTCAGGAGATCGAGACCATCCTGGCCAACATGGTGAAACCCTCGTCTCTACTAAAAATACAAAAATTAGCTGGGTGTGGTGGCATGTGCCTGTAATCCCAGCTACTTGGGAGGCTGAGGCAGGAGAATTGCTTGAACCTGTGAGACGGAGGTTGCAGTGAGCGGAGATTGCACCACTGCACTCCAGCCTGGCAACAGAGCGAGACTCTGTCCCACAAAAACAAAAACAAACAAAAAGTCAGTATAAAGCACCCTACTGAATAGTTTTTTTAAACCAAGGTTTCCTTAAGTCATCTACTTATTATGGAACACTTTCCCCCATATCCTTCTTAAAAATATTCCACACAACTAATTTTGGGGAAAGCAAATATTGGTTGTGGGTTGTTTTAAATAACAAAATACTAGTTAAAGCTAACAGAGCACTATGTGGCTGATTAGGCAAATGTGCATCCCTAGGTCAGAATGTTATCCAAGCTGTTGAAGATATTCACAGATTGTAATGATCAGAAAATTGATAGTTAGAGTCTTGAAGGGAAAGGTAAACTGCCCTGGTATTCTCCCAGAAGCCTTCTGTTAGCACACAAACACCGTCCCTGGAAGGATTTGCAGTTTGTATCATCATCTATATGGAAATCAGCCACAAATCACCCGTGGCTTAGATTTCTCACCGGAATTTGAAGCACAGACTAGACTATTGAGCTCCAAACTTGCATGTTGCACAGGCACCTCAAACCTCACACATCCCACACTGAACACACACTGTCTTCCCTCCAAAGCCTGCTTTACTTTAGCACAAGCTATTCAGGGAATGGTGTCATCCTTGGCTGCCCAAGACAGAAACCTGCGCCCTATTCCTGAATTGGCTTTTTACCCTACCTCTAGTATTTCACCAGGTTCTGTTGTGCTTTAGCATCTTCAGATTCACCTATCCCTTACCAACTCTGCCACCATTATCCCAGTCCAAAAAATTTGCCTGTCCTTCTAGCTGTCCTGACTTCAGAAATACTTTGCTTCTAGCTGTTCACACTGCAGCCAAAGAGATATTTCCAAAAGGCAAATTCGATGTTAGCAGTTCCTGGGTTAAACCCTTTCTGTGGCTTCATACTGTCTTCAGAATAGAAAACAAAATATTTAATAAGATTTCAAGACCTTTCTATCTGACTTCTGATCACTTTGCCAATATCATCTCTCAAGCCAGTCCCATCTCTTGCTACATATAACGTGTTTCAGTTCCTGGAAGGCACCCATGCTCACTCTTATGCTTGGGCCTTTGCACCTGTGATGCCTACTGCTTCTTTGTTTTCCCCTCAGATGTTACTTCCTTCCTTAGACTCAGAGGACACGACTTGGGCTTCCATTATGTTGGTACCTATCACCCATTTTCTAGTTGCTCATTCATCTTGTTAGACTATATGCTCTCTTAATTCTCACGATGCAAGTGCTTAGCCACCAATCAGATGTTCAATAATTTATGCATAAATATGTTCTCACAACCTAGTGTTGTAGAAACTAAGTGAAAAACAACAGGGACTGGGGACCCTGTTCCTGAGATCTGGTGGTTACGGTCTGCTTAGTTTTCTTGTGTTCTGGCAAGGGGTTATTCTAGGGGGAGTTATTGCTAGATAACAATGTATTTTAGGGAGAGGAGTTGATTTAACTCCGCAACTATCCTTTTCCAAGTGTAGGTTGCCTTTTGTGTTAAAGGTTGAGGGATGTGCATTAAAAGCTAAATATGTTAAACTATCCCCACCTCCCAGTCTGAATCATCAGAAATATTTCAATGAATCCAAGAAAGGTATGAAACCTGGAAATAAAAGTGGTTTTTGTTTGTTTGCTTGTTTTTGCGGTTGTGGGGAGGTGAGGAAGAGCTATAGAACAGGCAGGAAGAGAAGGAAGTACCAGCATTAACAAAGATTTTAAGTAACTACACAGTATGAACACTTTGCAATGTCAAAGAAAAAGAAGTAGAATATGAAATCCCAGTCTTCCTCCTCTAGGGAAATACAAACTTTATCCTTCTGGCTGCTCTGGCCAAAATACTCAAGTCATCTTTGTTCCCCTTTTTCTTTAGAGCTGCGCATTCAATTTACTGGCAAATCTCACTGGCTTGACTTAAAAAAATTCACACACCAATGTTCATAGCAGCACTGTTCACTACAGCCAAAGGGTGTAAACAACATCAACAGATGAGTGGATAAGGAAAATGTGGCATAGTCATACAATGGATTAAGCTTTAAAAGACATGAAATTCTGAGGCCGGGCACGGTGGCTCAAGCCTGTAATCCCAGCACTTTGGGAGGCCGAGGCGGGTGGATCACGAGGTCAAGAGATCGAGACCATCCTGGTCAACATGGTGAAACCC
>NW_016107488.1:3624558-3674734 GCF_001604975.1 Cebus imitator | reverse complement strand
AAAAAAAAAAAAAAAAAAAAAAAAAAAAAAAAAAAAAAAAAAAAAAAAAAAAAAAAAAAAAAAAAAAAGACATGAAATTCTGGCCCACGTTACAACATGGATGAACTCTGAAGACATGATGCTAAATAAAATAAACCAGACATAAAAGGTGATTCTACTTAGATGCAGTGCCTGGAATAGTCCAATTCAGAAATGGCAAGCCCAGTGCTGTCTGCTAGGAGTTAGGGGAAATGGAGAATGTTAATTATTTAACAAGTATGAAGTTTCAGGAGGAAAAGATGAAAAAGTTCTAGAGATGGATAGTGGTGAAAGTTGCATAACAATGTGAATGCACTTAATGCCATTGAATTTACACTTAAAATGATAAATATTATATAATGTATGTTCTACCATACAAAAACATTAAATGAAAAAAAAAAAAGGTTTTTAGAGTAAATCTTCTCCCCACCCCAAATCCAGAATCTACGCACTTCACGGCCTTCCACACTTGCCTAGGACCCCATCATCTTCTGTCTGGAGTGCTATAATAGCCTGCTAGGTGTCCCCCTACTTTTTCCCTGTTCCCGGTATAACTATGCTCAATAGAGCTCCCAGAGCAGTCCTTTTAGAAGTCAGATAGTGACTCCTTGGCTCAACCCTCCAGAGACTTGGAGAAAAATTGAGAGCCTTTACAACGGTCTCCTGGCCCTGGGTGCTCTGCCCCAAACTGTCTCGCTAGTGTGTGTGTGTGTGTGTGTGTGTGTGTGTGTTTTCTCCAACTTTCAAGTTCAGGGGTACATGTGCAGGTTTGTCACATAGGTAAATTTGTGTCATGGCGGTTTGTTGTACAGATTATTTCCTTACCCAGGCATTGAGCCTGGTTATTTTCCCCGATCTTCTTGCTCCTCCCACCCTCCGACCTCCACCTTCTGTAGGCCCCAGTGTGTGTTGCTCTCTTCTATGTGTCCATGTTTTCTCATCATTTAGCTCCCACTTATAAGTAGGAACATGCGGTATGTGGTTTTCTGTTCCTGCGTTAGTTTGTTGGGAATAATAGCATTTTTACTAGTGACTCCCTCCCTCATTCAGCTTCTACCACTCTGCAGTCTTCAGGCTCTCAGCATTTGTCTATTTCTATCTGGAATTTTCTTCCAGATAGCCTCAGGTCCCACTCACAAAACTTCAGGTACAGTGAGGCCTTGTGTGACCACCCCACTGAAAACAGCAGCCCACCCCACTCCACCCCACCCTACCCCATCCTCTCCCCAGAGCTCAAGCCCTCCAGAGCATTTAACACAGTACAGCCTACAGTATAATAGACTTATGTTTGTGTATTTTTCTTCTCTAGATTATAACCTCCCAAATGCAGAGATTTTCTTTCATAGTTGTATTTCCAGAAACTAGAATAGCAATTTGAAATATATTTACTGAAGTATGTTATTGACTTAATGACTCTGTTACTGTTATTGAAAAATTTTTATTATAAAATTTAAAGAGGAAAAAACTTCAATTTTCACTGATATGAGAAGCACTCAAAATAGTATAATGTCTCTATTTTCAGTCAGACACTAATCTCTTTTTCTGCATTTAGAATTATTTTCCTAGGCTAGATTACAATCAAGAGGAGAAGGTGTATTTTTTTTTTCTTTCCCCAAATGGCTCACAAATTGGGAAGAACTGACAATTAATGATCCTTCTATTTAGAGAATGATGTGTTTACTTATTCAACTTTTTAAATCCTTCTTTCGTTTTTGTCAAATTTTCTAGTTTTCTTTCTACTAACCATTCACATAACTAAGGTTTCTTCTTGTTGTTGCTGTGAATGGAACCTTTCATTTTTCTTTGTGTGAAAAGTCTATTTTATCTTTAAAGATTTAGGGCTTTTCCAAGGGAGTTAGTGACATAGAGAAAACTCTAAAAGTGGTAAGTCCATTTCGTATTTCTTAGGATTTGGTCAGGTATGGTGTCAAATCCAAGAAGTCAATGGTTCTTTCTGGTTCTGATCCCTCTGAAACATCCTAGCAGTATAACTCTTCAGAGATGATTCATACCATGATCCCTGAAACATACACACCTCCCACGCTTCTCTTTTTAAAAGCTATCTGCCGTGGTCTGAGGTCATTTAACTTCTCTTGTCTCCTCCTAGGTCTCAGCTAACCCTTCTGGTCTCCTCAGGAAGCATCTTCTTCATGAAATCATCAAAAAAAATCTTCAATGCTTAGCTTCAAGTTCGCAGGTACTGTTTCTTTTCATACAAGTTTTCTTAATTTTTCTAACCGAATTGTGGCTCTTTCCTCCCTGCTATGCCTCAATGCTTTGTCTATGCTCTATTAGTGAGGTGTCTCTTTGAAGATGGTGTATTCTGTGTTGCTGTATTCCCATTTCAGTCCCATCTCACCCAAGCTCAGTTACCCATAATAGATTCTTTTCTCCTTCAGTTCCTTTTCTCAGTCAACCAATCTCAGTGGACTAGATCTTATTCATGGAATTTGAGACTCTACGGTTACTCTAGAATACCCTGAAAGCTGAAATCCACAACTTTAACATCATTATTTTTCACAGCAAAGATACTCTAGAGTATCTTGAAAGCTAAAATCCACAATATTAATATCTATATTTTTATGGCAAGGTAGAAATATATCAGCAGAATGCTAGAGTGTTCTCTGCTGGCAGTGCTACCACTGATGTATGGGAACTTCACATTGATTCATCAAAATCAACTCTGCTTTCAGACACTGAAAAGTGTCATTAGAATTTGAATTTGCAAACACTTTTGAAAGTGTCTTTGTGTTCCAGGCTGGCGAAATACCATGGTGGGACACTGCAGAGGTAATAAAGTTGTTGGACTCTTTCTCAGGGGCCTGAACCTTCCAATCTGAATTCATTATGGTAGTTGAGTGTGGGGTTGAAGTGGGTGGTAGACAAGCATCCCTGGGTCAGTAGTAAGTGGTGAATTTGCTACCTTGTACTTTAATCAGAGACAAATTCTAAGCTCATATGAAACTTAGTATGAAGAGGTGAAATCCTACTGAATCCTTCGGTAGCTACACATCTTGGGTAGTCTGACTCAAAACTTCCTTCTGAGAAAGCCTAAAGACAAAGGAGTGCAAACGCCAAATTCTCTATTCTGGGCCTCATCATTAGGAACTAACTTTGCTTTCTCTCACTTTAGCCGAAAAAAATTCTTTCAAATTTCAATTATATGATATACACTCCTGTCAAAATACAATTATCTTCAAGACGTCCTAGTTTATCAATAGCATTTATTACTTCCTCTGACTCGAATCTTTATTCTATGGCTCCTGGAACTCTGGAATACTGTGTGGAATACTGTGTATTCTGTAATGAAAAACTGTCTGCCATGACTTACAGTAATGATGTTAATGACATTCAGGTAACTTTTTGTGACCTGGCCTTTGCTCAACTTTCTGGTTCTAGTTCCAACCATTTTCTGCCATGGTAACACCAAACTTGCTCCTTGCTTGGGCTGTTCTCTACTTGGAAGGCTCTTTACACACTCACCTTCCTGGACAGCTCGGGGAACAGTAGTACCAAGATACCTTTCCGAACAATAGCTTGTCGAGCACTCTCTTCTCAGTCCCTGTGCATTGTGATCATAATGGGTAGCATCTTATATCCTAATTGTCTATGGGGCTACTCCATGACAAACAAGCTCCTCACAATGGACTCCTGAAACTTTTGATCCCCTGACACCCAGAGTAGGCCCTGACACATAGGCACTCCATAAATCTCAGTTGAATTGAACTGAATTGGGCTCTTACATGGGATGTTCACTTTCTCCATAAAAATAGACATAAAACTAGAGCCAGAAAATAACTAAAGAGAAGGGTGTTTCAGATAAACATCAATATGTTTACAATTATTCTCATCAGCTTTTGATTAATCAGACAAAGAAAACTCTTGGTTTGGGTTATCCCAAACAAACAAACACATGTCTTAGAAAATGTGCAAATTAGATATCAGCTCACAGCATTTATGTGCTTCTTTCCCTTGGACATTTCTCTGGGGTGATGAGGAGCTGAAAAGGGGGTGATCACCTCGTTGAGCTCACAACCAATATTCAATCTAGCCATATGATACAAGAAACAACCTTTGCATCTGTTCTCTGGCAAGAGAGTAATAAGAAAATAAATGATTTAAAAAGGAGTTTAGAGGGAAAGGAGGAAGAGCTAGTTGGGACCTGGATCAATCAGAAGTTAATTTTTACAAAAAAACCTGACTATAAATCAATGCATGCTGAGAACTAAAAATGCAAAAGAAAATTGTCTTTCTAAAAAGGCATCAAGAGCACTAGAAAATGTGCAGTTCTGAAACTATTTTCTAGGAATACAGTTCCCAGAATAGTGAAGATAATTAAAAACAGGATTTGTTTTATTTTAATCCTCATTATTGTCCTATTTAAAAACTTTACAGAAAAATGAGAACAGTATTGGTAAAAAAATTTTTACTGGGAGAAACAAAATTTTAAAATGCGATGATGTTATTATGTTCTTAAGTTGTATGAGACAGGGCATGTTATCTCAATGTTCAATATATTTACTTGTTACATCATTCTTATAGGTTTTTTATAATTTTGTGATGCTTCTGCATTTTAGCTTTATAAAAAAACTTTTAAAAAGCCATCTCATAAAGCATGAGTTGTTTGATTACAAGTAATTCAGTCTGTAAAACACAATAACCTTCATTTCAAGACTGTAGAAAGAACTTTTTAAAAACCTCAAAACTTCAAGAAACACTTAGCTAAAGAAAAATAGCTATGATATGGCTTACATAGAAAAACTGACTTCCATGGCTGAGACTTTTATTTGCCCCTCAATCTATTCAATCTATCTCCTTTCTCTGTCTTCCTTAGATGCAATCACTTTGGTCCTTGGCTGGACACCTTTTCCTCCAGCTCAAAGGCTACATCTCTCTGGCTCTCTTGTTGCAGCTACTTGTGGCTATATGATTAGCTTTTGGTCAATGAGATCTAAGTAGAAACGTATTGGTAATGTCTAAGAAGGAGCCTCAAATAGAAAGGGCTAATCCTTCTTCCCTCTCTTGCTAGTTTTGGAAGGTTGGTAAAATGGCTAGAGCTCAGGCAGCCATTCTAGACTCAAGAAGAGCATTTCATGCTCAAGGAACAGCAGGTGCCCATTCTCTAAGGCGGCAATGGGACCTTCCATACAAAGACAAAGCCCGTAACTGCCTCAGAGAGGGCTGGAGAGACCCCTTTGAGGTGGTGTCAGCGAGGGGGGCAGTACACTACATGAGGAAGTACACTAAGGCTGGCAGTACAGTAAGTTACAAGAAACCTAGTCTCTGATGACTGTGCAGATGCCATACCAGTCCTGGACTGCCTGTCTCTCACATGACTTCTTTTCCATGGAAGAGAAATAAGTTTCTGTCTTGTTTAACCCACACTTTTTTAAACCCTGAAAAATATGTCATAAAGTAACTTGCTTTGGATGATTCATGCTAGGGAGCTTAAGTGATAACTTTGAACAAAACAGCTCAATACCACTGATGATGCCTTTATCTTACTATATGATGGAATGTAAGAATTATGTCCAGTTATGAGCTTTATTGAAACAGATGGCACAACGACTTTCATACTTTCTTTTGTGAGTATTTCTGGCCTGTCATTCAAATAAAAGGTATGGTGGTTCATACCACCTCATAGTGCTCTCTCCAGCCCTCTCTGCTGGAGTCACAGGCCTTGTCTTTGGGTGGAAGGTCCCTTTGCTGCCTTAGAGAAGGGGCACCTGCTGTTCCTTGAGTGTGAAATGCTCTTCTTCATATGATGCAAGTATTCCTGTATCATGTGAGTTTCAGCTTAACTGTCCCAACTTCAAAAAGACCTTCCTAGAACACCCATTATAATCCTGTCCCCTATCATATTTGTTCTGTATTCTTCCCATCACTTATTACTTTGTCCAGTTTATCTTTACTTATTTGTTAACTGGTTTGGTTCCTGTTTCTCCTTCCCATTCCCTGGCCTTCTCAATTAGACAATGGGGATCCTGCCTAATTAACCTAGTATCTAGGAACAGTACCTGGCACCAGTTAAGTCCTCAGCACAACACATACTTACGGAATAAATGAATGCGACAGTGAATTGACTCTAGAGCTGAATAGTTAAAGCTGTGCCACAGCAGGAGCAGGCTTCCTTCAGCTTTCATCCCTTGCTCATCACTGTAGCACGTGGGTACACCATGGCCTCTCTCTGGTTTATGACATCAATACCCCACCATTAAGCAAAGGGATCCTTAAAGACAAGGACAATTCCATCCTTGCATCCTCCAGTGCCTAACACAGGCCCTGGTGCACATTAGACACTCAATCTACACTTGCTGTATATTGCAGGCAAAGGTGCTGTGGTTACAAAACACAATGCTGGTTCTCGTAACGGCTCTAAAGAGAGCTCTCACTGTAAAGTGTGTGCAGATGTCCTGATTCGTGATGACATTTGTCATATCCATGTCTCCCTTTCCCTCTTGGCATTTCCATATATACTTCTCTTCACAAAATGGGCTTGGAAGTGGCTCTTGCCCAGCTGCCTTCAGAACTGTGAAGGTCTGCCTGTCTCGTTTACTGCTGGGGGCATGAGGACTGTGACCCCAATGGCAGGTTTTACCAGATGGGCTCACAGTCATTGGCTCATTGAAGAACATCTGACAGAATTCTGCGTACTTGTTCCCTCCAGACTACTTGGCTAAACAGTCATCTCGGATGAAACTCCATCATATCATAACACTGCCCCACCTCATCAACAAGGGTTGGTCTTAAGACCAATAAATTACCACATGCTATGGAGGTAATTAAAAGCTGATAGATGAATAAAGACAATTTTAACCAGGAAATTCCTCATATGAAAAGTAATTTATTATGTTGGATAAAATAGGCAACAGCATAATTTAGGAAAATCATATCACTAATGTAGTTTATTAATACCTTTCCTACAGGGGTGACACCAAAGGGTTCAACAAAGATTTTTATTGTTTTTCAGAAAGCCTTTACAAACCTCAATCAAGAGATCTGAAATTCTGTAAAACACATACTTGTTCCTTAACTTCAATTTCCTTCAGTAGTTTTATAGATCCCTTAGGCCAGGGAGAGAAGAAACAGATGGTGCTTGGGAGGACTTTACAGTGCCTGTCTGCAATGCCACAATAAATTTAAAAGTTTTGCTGATACTAAGCTTCTGTTATTAATCCTGATATGAAATGATCCTTGCTGTAGCTTGGTTTTTTTAATTTTTTAATCTGGTTTATTAATCATTGGCTAAACTATTTTCTCCTAGAAATTCAAAAAATATCCAGTAACATCATTTAGACAAGTTGGAAAAGCAGGCCAGCATATGTTTATATAACATAGCACTTTTCCCCAGGGCCTACCTTGCCCCATAAATTGTTGTACTGGTGTGAAAAAATACAAGTCAGGCCTGAAAAAAAAAGTCTCCTCTTAAATCACAACCATATTTGTGAGAGGAAAGGAAGACAGCGACATATTTAAAGTCACAGCCAAGTTCGTCACACTAGTTTCTTTTTATTTTCCTTTCCTAAATGATTTCTTATTGTTGCATTTTTCAATTGTCTACCTTACCTCCACTGCCCCAACCCTCAATATCATAATTCCTTTTGAAGAGTTAAATATTTCAATTATTTATGGTTCTGGGACACTTGTTAATCATTATCATTTGAATCATTACTATGGGTAGAGATGTAGAATTACTGCAGGGAAACAATGTGCAGAACTCTAGGAAGGAATGTTTTCCAAATGGGAACACCCTGCCCACCAACTGAGAACAACTAACTCTTGGCTGAGGATACAGTAACTGAAGTCTGCACTAAACTCTGAGATATTTGGGGATATCTGGTCACTATAGGCATGCAGATTGAGTGGAAGCAAAAGGGAAAAAGCTATCTGACACTATGAAAAGAACTCCTGGGCAGAGACAAAGGCAGCTAAGGACAGCTGAAGATGGAAATATTGTACCCACATGATGACTGGTCAGTTCATCCACCAGATGCAACTAAGTACTTCGATGGGTAGCACTGATGCTGGAAGGGCATTAAACCTTTAAAGTTGATAAGTCTGGGAGAAAAGCCACAGGGAAGGGGAAAGAAAAGATGAGAGAAGGAATGGAAAAGGAACAGACAGGAGGGTGCACGGTGCATCAGAGGACAGACTCAGGCTGGGTTCACACTGTAGTTCAGACACTCTGAAGCTGTTTGACCTTCAGAAAGTGATTTAACCACTTTGTGTCTGTGAAATGTCTAAAAGGATGTATCTCATAGTGTGGCTGTGAACATTAACTGAGTGACCACATGAAAAGTGCGTCTAATAGTGACTGGCCCTTCATAAATGGGGCCCTAGTATAGCTGGGTGGCAACCATTCATTTTCTGATGATGGAGGATGACTGGGCTTTCTATTTAATAAAATATGTCCATATTTTATAACTCATTGTATTTATGGTCTGCCTCCTTGCACTAGAAAAGTGAGCCATGGGAGGGCATGAGTTTCTGTCTGTTTCATTCAGGACTGAATGTTTATTAAAAAAACTATTTGGTTGTTTTTAAAATTTTTAATGAAATGGATATTTATGCTAATATTGCTGTTAAGAAGAGGCAAGAGGCTAGGATATGAAGTGAGATGAAATTCTCTAAATAGGTTGAGGGAGTCAGGTGGGCGTTGAGGAGGGGAAGAGACAGGAGCACTTTCACATCTGGTTAGCTTAAGGAAATTGTTCAGGGCCCTGGAAAAAGCAGGGAAATAGCAGATGGATTGAATGCAAGGAGGATGGCTACAAGACAAAAAGAGTTATCACCTGAGTGCAAGGAACAGCTACGAGACCCAAAAAGAAGGTACTGAATTCCTTGGGATGTTAGCAGAAACCAATGGGACTTGAAAAGAATCACTTGGGTTAAAGTCTCTGGGTCACTAGCTACTTCTTTGCTTACTACACAGATTTGAAACATGAGTTTAACAAAAACAAGGAATGTCTAGCATCAAACACAGTGCCTGAAGAACTTAGTAGAACACAATAAATTTGGCTCCCTTCCCTCTCCAACTTAGGGAGCAGGGATTTTCCTTCAACACGTTGAGAGAAATGGCTCTGTCTCTGCTGCAAAGATGACTCAAGAATATAAATTGGAAATGACTATAAAGTCCCGATTTATGTGTGAATCTGCATCAAGCTGAATATAGAAGCATGTGACCTGTACCTGCAAAGCTGCTGAATTTGTATAATTTGCACCCTGAGATCCTGTTAACTAGAGCAAAATAGTCTGTGTCCTTTTAAGATATTTCTCTAAAGTGGACACAGTAAAGAGAGGCATAAAAGAGAATCTCAATCTTAGGAATTGGAAGGTAAGCTCAGAGGAACAGAATGTAGTGCTGATTAAGTATCACAGTGGCTGGGAGCTCATCTGCCTGGCCTGGGAAGTGTTAGTTCAATGAGACCAGCATCCTGTTCTGCTGCTGAAAATCTTCATATGTTGGAAATCACAAGATGTTGGAAAGATGTACTTATTTGAGCTGAAAGCTGCTTCTCTATACCCCCGATTTCACTATTTCTCATTTGTTTGTCTAAAACACATAAGCACGCAAAAAATGTTATTTGCCAATCACTTAACACTCATTTATGGGGCATTAGGGGTCCCACACCATCATGTCTGAGTGAATAAGGAAAGAAATGAAGACACAGTGGATGCTTGAGAAAGAGTTTAGGCATTCTGAAACAGTTATTGCGGCACTGACGTGGAAGAAGGGCTGAGAAAGAACAAGACCACTGCAATGTCTATAGAGAGGAAAAGGCAGAGAGAAGAAACATGGAGGAGGTAGTGCTGTCAGGAAAACAGAATACAGAGATTTCTTTTCCTTTACAAATCTCTGAAATACCTGTGAGGACTAAGAGTCCCTTCAGACTTCTAATTTTCATAGCAAATACCATGAATTCCTCTTAGCAACTAATATCAGAGAAGGAGCACAGAGCAGCGTTTAAAGTAGCAGACCTGGGGATCAGACATCGAAGTTGAAACCTTATCTCTGCCACTATGAGTGGGATGTCAGACAAGGTTCTTAACTTCTCTGTGCTTCAATTTCCACATCTGTAAAGGGGTGAGTATGGCAACTCGTTTGTTTTGAGGATCATGTGAGTTACCAACAAGCACACTCTCCTGATGTTCATGGCAAACACAACAGAGTCTGCCCTGACTTCTCCTCTGTCTCCTCACATCCAACCTGTCCACCAATTCTATTGGCTCTCCATTCAAACTATATTCAGAATCCAACCACTTCTCACCACTGCTGCCCTCCTGGCCCCACACACCATGATCTCTCACCTGCTTTATTGGAATAACCTCCTAAGCAGCTTGCAATACAAGAGCCAGAGTCCTACTGTGAAAACAGAAATCAGGTCCTGACACTTCCCTCTCAAGCTCCTCCAGGGTTCTTTTGATCTGACCATGAGTAAAAGCCACAAGGCTGTATAGGAAACAAACTGAAAATATGGCTCTTGGTTCCCCCTGACTGCTGTACTTTTCTCTAGCCACTTAAATATGTCCATGTTTCATTACTCATTGTGTTTATGGTCTGCCCCGTTGCACTAGAAAAGTGAGCTATGGGAAGGCATGGGTTTCTGTTTCTTTCAGGACTGAATCCACAGTGCCTAGAACAGCGCTACACACACAGGAATCTCAATAGCTGTTGGACTGACTGAATGAATATATATATGTAAAGTCCTTACAGAACTGTCTGGGCTAAAGTAAGCATTCAATATTCATGAGGAATTATTGTGTTACTCTTCCCAGATCTTGTTTGCCTTTTTATAGAGCTCCTCTATTCAGTCAATGCCCCTTTAGAATGACACAGTACCTCACTCTCCAAAACACCTCCTGAACCAGCACAGAGCAGAACAGGACTGCTATTCTCTGTCTGCTCTACCTCTACAAGGTACCATCCTGGAGACCCTTATTAAGCTTTTGGGCAACCAAAACATACTTACATACAAAATTAGTTAATTATTTAGTGTGGAAGGAATTGCTGCCAAATCAACACAGGAAAGGACTGGGATCCTGGGGATATGGTCTTTGGATTAGATACTGATGACCCTGTTAGTGGTAGTGACAGAAATTACCTACACTCTGCATCAGGAATCCTGCAGAACAGCCTCAAGTTCTGGCGGCTGCTCTGGGCCGTGTTTCATTACGTGGATATCATAAAACATGTCAAGGCAGCAGATGCTAATATTTAACTTATGTTGGCATTACTTATAATAATATATTACTCTATGCAATAGATAATATATGTCACGTACAATATATGAATGTTAACAGTTGAATAAACTTTAATTAAGACAGTTGGCCAATTATGTGTATACCTATAAATAATGGCACATACATGAATTTCACATTTATATATGTATGTAAATATGCATATATATTTGGCTATATTCTTAAGGATTTTAAGATTAGAAAAAGGTAGACCTAAGAGTAGTCACTTCTTCCTGAAATGAACTATGTTGTAATGTAACATAATTAGTGACTCTATACCTATAATAAAAATGTTAAACACTGAATACAGCTACAGCATTTTTTGGAACTTATTAGCCTAGTGCCCAATAGCAGTAAATGGAGATGATTTACTCTCCAGAATGTGAGTGGCATTCTCACTATTATCCTTATATTGGCATTGTTGTGAGGCTCATTTTCACACACACACACACACAGACACACCTACCCACACCCACACATACACACACACACAGCCCACCACATCCACAGCCATACCCACACCAAAATGCTTTGGGAGCACTAAAGTCCTATGCAAATTTAAAGTATTCTTCTTTTATTTGAATAAATAAAACAGACTTACATTTTGGACATGCTAGTAAAGCCTACCCTACAGTTGAATTAATTCATTTTCATATTTTCTATGGAACACCAGCTATTTAAATACTATATTCAAAGTAGCAGTAGTAATAACAAGAAAAGAACCTCTGTTAGCACTTCCCACTGTATATGAAGTGAACAGAAATGTGATGGAGTACTGACATTCATGTCACTTTGAATTAAACACAGCATCACCATGAGTCTCAAGAGACTATATTAAGTTTTGTGTTTGGGTAATACTGGGAATTCTACAGGCAAGGGTAGAATTATATTTGGTTGGCAAAAAGCCAGTCAAACTTCACACTTGTCCTAGAAGTAGGTGGTCAAAACCTCAGTTCTTGTCATCAAACCCATTGGCAATACTTGCTTAAACCATCTGGGTCTCAAGTCTTTTGTGTTATTCATTTTGAAAATAAAATAAACATTAAGAAATGAGACAAAGGAAGGCAAAGACTTATGTCTAATGAAAAAGATATCAAGTTAAAATCAACCTAAGGGAAAAGCAGGTCCAATGAGACACAGCACATTAAATAAAAACAAAGAGAATTGAATTTTCCAAATGTCATCATCAGATACACACACATGCACTCACTTTTTTTTCCTTCAGTTCTATTCCTTTATTTCAAGAAAAGGACCCAGAAACCAAGGTAAAGAGGAGATCCACTCACAGCGTTCTCCCTATTCTGCTTAGAACACATGCTGTTAAACTTCTAGTTTTCACAGTACATGTTTCAAAAGAAGCCTTCACTTTTTGTAGAAGGAAGTACATACTCCTTGATAGGTCTGGTTTTGCTGTAATAGTATATGATGCCTCTCTCTAATAAATTTAACCGCAAAATTTTAAAAATGTGTCTGCATTCTGCTAATTTATAAAAAGCAGGATGCTGTCAGATAAAATTTCATGAAAATGATCTATAAACCAGACTGTCAAAAGTGAAAGGTACTCAGGCAGTACTTACGGGCAACGAATACATGAAAACCACTGGAAAGGGTTCCTGTGACTGTGGTAAAACAATGTACTGTCATGGAGCTCACATTACCTTGATTTGCAAGTTACTGTGAGGTCACAGGAAATCCCAAAATGTTTTCCACATTTTCTTTTATACATTTTATGTCAAATTTCCTGCAATTGAAATCATAAACCCTCCTACTGCTGGAGTCTCTTCAGAAGGAAAGGAGATCTTTTGACACTCCCCCATGAACACCTAATAACTCAATTCCTACCAGTGTAACAAGAAACTGAAAGACAGAATTGAAAATGGACTATGATAAGGCTGAAATGTCAGATGCCCTAATTCTTTCAAAATGAAAACCAAACTGATGTCATTAGGACAACCTAAAAAGTGCACTTAATCTAGTGACAGCAGACTCTCCTTTAGAATAAGAGATAATAGAAGAAATGATAGACTGTCCCAAGACAGAAACTCGCCATTTCCCCAAATCTTTTATCAAAATGTATTTGTGGCCTTATGGTGTAATTTAAAAATGGCATCTTCTATATGGATATTCTCAATGAGATTCAAGCTCCCAACAACCATATTTTATTGTCCTGGCTATGTTTATGAAAGGATAAGTCAGATTTAAGTAAAATGTTCAAGTTTAAAAAATATTCTCTCAAGATTAATCACTCAAAACCGTGGAATTTAACAACAGCTTTTAAATGGTCAAATACTATTTTAATATAAATCAACAAGATGGAAAATTATGCTGATTAAGGTTCACTAAAAATACCAGTTTTCAAGGTTTTGTTGGTGAGTCATCAGCACACATTACCTCTCCTGACATATCAGGGGCCATCGGAACGGCAGGCCAGAGAGATGAGTAGATTCCAAAAAACACCACCCAGAGTGCAATGCTCCCCCATATCGCTATGTGGCTGAACTGTAGAGCAAGGAAATCTGAGTTAAAAAAGTTTTATGTAGACCAATTACACAAATACTAATACCCTCTCAAATTCCCTTATTAACTTTTTATTATATCCATAAAATATTATCTGTAGGAATTTCTACATAATTGTGTGTTTTTAAATTGGATCTTTAAGTGCTAATCTCTTCCACAACAGTTGTGATATTTGTGGTACTGGAATTTAGAACTGTTGCTCCTCTAACTTCTTTGGTAGTTTTCCCCTCTTACTCTTACCTTTTTTATCCCTGACCATTTGGAAGCCTGCCTTACTTCTGGCCTGTATGCTGTCACCAAAAGACGTCAGACCCTTGTGAGAATATTATATGTAGGCTAATGACGGTTAAATCCAAATGCCTCATGCCAGTCTTTCCCAGGGACATCAAACTTTAATTTCTTTTTGTTTCCTGGGTCTCTACTGGATGGGGGTATACTGCAAAAACTATCGTATCTAAAATGGAAGAAGACTGGGTATTTATAAATATCTGAGGACAAATCTTTCATTAGTGTTTTCAGTTTTCAGAATCACTTCCCAATGGGTTTTCTGCAGAACATCAGTCCTGTGACGCCTCTAAGAAAAGAACTGTAGTCTTTAAGTTTAGTCTCGCTATTTCCTGGGATACTCATAATATATGACAATACATTAAAGGCTCTGAGAAGTCTTGCGGTAATGCACTTGTTTAAGTTTGTTTAACTCAATATTTCCCAACTAAAACCTCCAGTTCTCCTTTCCCTATCCCTGACACCCCACAATTAAAAACCTGTGGACTGGCCAGACATGGTGGCTCACGCCTGTAATCCCAAGGCTTTGGGAGGCCGAGGCGGGTGGATCACGCGGTCAAGATATTGAGACCATCCTGGCCAACATGGTGAAACCCTGTCTCTACTAAAAATACAAAAAAATTTAGCAGGGTGTGGTGGTGTGTGCCTATAGTCCCAGCTACTAGGGACGCTGAGGCAGGAGAATTGCTTGAAACTGGAAAATGGAAGTTGCAGTGAGCTGGGATCGCGCCACGGCACTCCAGCCTGGTGAAAAAGCGAGACTCTGTCTCAAAAATAATAATAAAAAAAAAAGAAAACAACAAAAATCCTGTGGACTAGGACATATCGACCTGGGACATATCGAGTTAGAGTGATGAACACCAAAACTGGAGCTAATGCATAAGTAAATGTGACATTTCTTGGTTGCGGTTAGATATTTTCTTACCCATGTCCAATATGATGTTTCCAATCCAGCTTTCAAACACACAGTTATCACCACAAACTAAAACAGAAGGGGAAAATGTTATTTTATCTCATAAACATGACAGTTCATCAAATGACTGAAAGAGTTATAAAGAACAGTAACCATGGGACTAGGAGACTGCTGCTTGCTTTGTATGACCAACTATCAAACAGGTGAATGAGCTGGGCGGCCAACAGGACTGTGATAGGTCAGAGGTGCCCACAGCAGCATTGCACTTCCGGCTTCCTTGCCTCTCCCTCACCTGCACAGCCTGACCCTCTATCCACAAGCTCCTTTGAATGTGTTTGCCTATTTCTTCTGTACAATTCATGAACAGCGACAGCACACGCCTGGAATTAATTTGAGTTTTCAAGCTTGCTTTACCTTTATTTTACATCACCCTTCATACTAAAAGTCCAACTTTCTGAACTTCAAAGACTAATTTTAACAAGTAAAATAACCAGATATTTAGAAATCTAAATGCTTCCTCAGGAACTTTACTTAAAACCTTGCTGAGTAGGATATGAGACTGTCGTTCCTCCGTGATATATGTACCCATCTCTGGGGCTTATGCTAGTCATTCTGCAAAAGAAAGCTGGGGTTGGATTAACTGCTCTGTGTTTTCCATAGTAGAACATAATAATGAAGTGCACTTGCCGTGGAGTCAGACTACCTGTGCCCAAGACTTTAGCACTTACGCTACTGTGGTTAATGAACAAAGCAAGTTACATCGCCTCTCTGTGTCTCAACTCCTATACGTGTAGACTGGGACTGATAAAACAGAGTTTTTTTTCTTTTTTTGAGAGTAAAACTCTGTAAAATACTCAGAACAGTGATTAACATGGAATATTATTTATTTATACTAATACAATCTTAAATATTGTTAGTAGTCAAGGAACCTCTTGATAATTGTGGCGATAGAAGTGATGCTTGCTAGCACTTGATCAATAAATGCTTTAAGTGCCCAGTCCTACTTTAAGGCACAGTAAGGGTTTGCACACAGCATGTGCTTAGACACTTCCCAGTGGGGTTATAAAGTTAGGTTACAGTATGAACAATTGAACTTTTTCAGCAGGACAGCTAATGGCAATTTAGAATATTTGCAGAAATAAAACTTATTAAAATGTAAAATTAGTTTATGTGATCCAAAAATTCTAAAATAAGAGATTCAGCCTGGATGCGGTGGCTCACATCTGTAATCCCAGCACTTTGGGAGGCCAAGGTGGGCAGATCACCTGAGGTCAGGAGTTCGAGACCAGCCTGGGCAACATGGTAAAACCTTGTCTCTATTAAAAATACAAAACTTAGCCAGGCATGGTGGTGTGTGCCTGTAATCCCAGCTATTCAGAAGGCTGAGGCAGGAGTATCATGAGAACTTGGAGGCAGAGGCTGCAGTGAGCTGACACTGTGCCATTGCACTCCAGCCTGGGTGACAAGAGTGAAACTCCCTCTCAAAAAAAAAAAAAAGAAACAAAAAGAAGAGGAAATACATTTATTAAAGAAAATACTCCTCAGACCTGGGTACTTTACAGTGTCCCCAGAAGACCTCCATGATATTTACTCTGATTTATTTCTACCCGCTGCTCTGCTTTCGCATTCATGTTGTAATGAGAACGAGCCCCTGGAAACATTTTTGCTTTTCTTTTACCACTTTGGTTGGTGACTTGATGCCAATAGAAAGGAGACTGCACCCCCCACCACCAGATCTGTTAAAACCTCAATCCTTATGCTACTTAATAGTACTGACTTTCTATTTTTTAGTTATTTTATTTCATTATTTTACAAAAATGAAATAAGTCCCAGTCATAAGCGCTGGGTCTTATTTCAGTTTTAAAGGAAACCATAAACAACTCTGAAATCCAGAAACACACATCTTACATTTAAATTTAAAAATAAAATAAGCACAGATGAAAGGCTTTAATTTTATATGCAAACAAGACAAACATCCTACACTCACAGTGTACACAAAGTTTCCCAGCAGCAGATAATCCGAGGTTTTCCCATTTCCAAATGCAGTACCTGTGTGAAAAGGAGAGAGGCCTATTAGAAAGGAAAATGAGATTGTTTCAGAATCTTTTCAAAGATAAACGCATTCAGAAAGTTTGAACGAAGGAGGGAAACCAAGGGACACACAATGAAGCCAGAAATGAGACTAATTAAAAAAAAAACCCCAAACACTAAGAAAGTGCTAACAAAGCTGCTAGAAAGATAGGCCACAAAAGCCAACATTGAAGAAGGAAACCTGACTTGTTAATGAATTTTCAGAGTCCACCAGATTAAAAACAAACAAACAAATTGTTCAAACAAAGCAGTAAAGGGCATTATGGACAGTAATAAAGAACTCAACAATATGGATGGGAGTCATAGGGAATCTTCTTGCTATCTCTCAATAAAGTTGTTGGCATTGGGCCAAAAGGGATTCATAAAAGCAACTCACAGAGGGCCAGGAAATGCCGGTGTGATTTCAGGCATGTAATTCTTTGAGGGTCTGGCTGAAGGTAGGGGAATATTTTAAAGTATTTTGCTATTCTAGCAATGGCTAACAAATGTGGTTTTCTATTTATTTATGTTTTTAGACAGTCTTACTCTGTCACCCAGGTTGGAGTACAGTGGTGCGATCTTGGCTCACTGCAGCCACCGCCTCCCAGGTTCAAGTAATTATTGTGCCTCGGTCTCCGGAGTAGCTGGGTTTATAGGTGTGCGTGTCCCCAGGCCCAGCTAATTTTGTTATTTTTAGTAGAGATGGGGTTTCTCCACATTGGTCAGGCTGGTGTCAAACTCCTGGCCTCAAGTGATCTGCCAGCCTCGGCCTCACAAAGTGCTGGGATCACAGGAGTAAGCAACCTCACCTAGCCGCCTTCCAACGTGGCTTTAGATGAAGGAAGTGGTGCTGATGTACAAAAATTTCTGGTACTGATAAAATCAGGTGAAAATAAGTAATAGGTTAATAATTAAATCATTGATACCATTGAAAAATTTAAAATCCATGGTATGTGTAATGCAATAATATATGCACATATTCAATGTTTATTCAGAGTCAAATATATAAGGGCAAAATTTATTAGAATAAAGTACGGGATGAAACACAGAGTGGTACTGGTGGGCTTTGGAGACACTGAAGCTTAGTTCTATCACTATTAACAGCTATGTTATCCTGGATTATTTATAATCAAACCCTATGGAACTCAGTTTAGCTAAAAGGAGTGAAGCTATTTACCCTGAGGGGGTTTTGAAGTTATAATGAAGTTATGTATGTAAAGCACCAAGCAGTACCAGGTGGAAGGCATGCTTAGCATTTGAATAATTTGGGTAAGTCACTCATTCTTATACTTCCTGGTCTATGGATCCCTTTACACTAAAAAATTATTGAGGGCCTCAAAAAGCTTTTTTGTGGTTTATGTCTATCAATATTTACCAAATTAGAAATTAAAACAGAAAATTAAAAATTATGTACTGATTTATTATAAAAACAAAACATAATGACAGGTTTTCGGAAAAATAACTATTTTCCAAAGCAAACAAAAAAATAAGTGAGAAAACTGGTATTATTTTACATTTTTACAATCTCTTCTGGCTTAATAGAAAATAGCCGGATTGTCATGTTGTTTTGATTGAAATATAAAATGCAAATCCAGCTGCACAGAAATATAGAGTATAAAGCAGAAGGGTATTTTAATAATATTTTCCAATAATTGTGGATAGTCTTTGATACTATATCAAAACTCAACAAGCAGTTTCTTCTTCTTTTCTTTTTCTTTTTCTTTTTTTTTTTTTTTTTNTTTTGAGATGGAGTCTCACTTTGTCAGCCAGGCTGGAGTGCAGTGGTGTGTCCTCAGTTTACTGCAACCTCTGCCTCCCAGGTTCAAGCAATTCTCCTGCCTCAGCCTCCTGAGTAGTTGGGGTTACAGGAGCACATCACCATGTCCAGCTAATTTTTGTATTTTTAGTAAAGACAGAGTTTCACCATGTTGGCCAGGCTGATCTCAAACTCCTGACCTCAATTGATCCACCCGCCTCAGCCTCCCAAAGTGCTGGGATTACAGGCGCGAGCTACTACTCTTGGCCAACAAGTAGTTTCTCAAAGAGGTAGAGGTAGTTTCTTAAAGGTTGGTTGCCAGTGTGGAATCTGAAACTGTATCAATGAACTTTCTGTACTTTATTACATTAAAATCTATTGGTCTACTTTGTACTGTTTTTGTTTTGTTTCGTTTTTGAGATGGACTCTTGTTCTGTTGCCCAGGTTGGAGTGCAGTGGCACAATCTTGACTCACTGCAACCTCTGCCTCCTGGGTTCAAGAGATTTTCCTGCCTCAGCCTCCTGAGTAGGTGGGACTATAGGCATATGCCACCATGCTCAGCTAATTTTTGTATTTTTAGTAGAGACGGAGTTTTGCCATGTTGGCCAGGCTGCTCTCGAACTCCTGATCTTATGTGATCCACCTGCCTTGGCCTCCCAAAGTGCTGGGATTACAGGCATGAACCACTGTGCTCAGCGTACTTTGCATTTTGAATGGATCTTTTACCCATGCATGATTCTGCAACCTCTGGTTCAATCCAGAAGGCACCATTCCTTGAGACAATCACTGCACTTCGGTATGCAGAAGTGCTTTATATATATGTTAATACTTCTCATTTTGTTACACAGATTATTATTAAGATACTTCGAGTTTTAATAAAAGCATTAGTTTTATGGTGTCTTCATGCACATTCTTAAGTGTATGACTGTGGACAATATAATGACTAGTTTGCACAGTGGTACCACTGTTTGTGCATGACAAAAAGGTCTGGGGTATTCCTAGGGTCTACAGACTACTCTTTCAGAACTGCTGAGGCAAAGTAATAAATAAATATGTGGCTATATATTACATAGCATGTGTGAAGTTCCTCAGTATCCTCATCCTTTCAGAAACCAAAAAACAAAAGAACCCTTCCCCCCAAAAAACACTCCTTATTTAAAAATGAAACAAGGCCAAACAACTACAAAATCTTCAGCCTCAAAACGATAAAAGAGTTTATGTTAAATGTTAATACATCCCTTAAAAAAAGAAAGTAAGTGTTACCTAGTCTTGGCTAGTTTTGATCTCTACAAGCAGCACTCCCGTGAAATTGCCTTTATTGAAGCTGGATGGCTGCATGGCTTTCCAGAGAAACGCAATGATGGATCTAGGAACTGCTTCTCTGGAAGATCAAGCCACTTGGGAATTCCTTTCAAACCCTGTCATTATTAAGGTATTTCGGATGCTATCTGGTTTAAGCAACTTTTGATATTCAATTTCTTTTTTTCTAATTCAGAAGGTTGAAACAGTAGTTCAGTAGATGGGCATGCTTTATCTTTCAAATCTATATCGATTTTGTATTTTGAAAATAAATTTTACCTGGAAAGCTTGTCTAAGGTCAGGATATCTTGAATTTTACCCTGGACTTCCATATCTTGTTGCTCCAAAAAGTGGAAACAATCTAAAGGTCCAACAACTGATGAACAGGTTAAACAATGCAGTATATCTATACCATGGAATATTATTCAGCCATAAAGAGAAAGGAAGTATTGATTCCAGTTGCAACATGGATGAACCAAGGTTACATAATAATTCCATTTATACAAATTTCTACAATAGGCAAATCCACAGAGATGAAAAAAATATAAGTAGTTGCCAGGGCCTGGTGGGGAAGGTATGGAGAAACAGGGAGGGATTGCCAATGGGTATGGGGTTTCTCTATTGGGTGATATCAATGTTCTAGCATTAGATTGTGGTGACATTTGCACAATTCTGTGAATATATTTTAAAAACCACTGAATTATACACTTTAAAAGAGTCAACTTTTATGGTATGTGAATTATATCTCAAAACCAACCAAGCAAGCAAACTAAGTACTGTGATTCTCCTGGTCTCCTGGGTCAATATTCTACACTTCTATTAAATATTCTTACCATGCTCATGCCATGGTCTAGACATTGAAAAGTATTTAGTATTGTAATTTACTGAACAATTAATAAAGAAAGAAGGTTAAAATCTCAGCTAGAACATGAAACCACTGGCTTCTTTGTAATACTCACCTTGCTTATGCCACATGACCTTGGTAATTCATTCGCAATTTACTGAGTGCCCACTATAAGTTACGCACTTTTCTAAGCACTGTGAATACAACTAAGCTACTAATTACCTACCCTTCTGAAGCTTCAATTCTAAAAGAGAGAAAGACCATACCAAAGAAACAAACATATCGAAACTTGATTGACAAGTACTATGAAGACACACAGGCTGACAAAGAAATAGAGCCTAGGAGCAGTGGGGGCAGGTGGTGGTTGCTCTTTTAGGCAGGATGATCTGGGAAGGCTTCTTGAGCACAGACCTGAGGCATATGGGGAGAAAGCCAACTCGAATATCTGTAAATAGGGAACAGTTTGAAGGTGGAGGATTTTGTTCTAAGTATGCTAAGTCTTTACGGACTTCTGAGGAGGGAGGTACCTGGCCTGATTCATGTTTTGCAGGGATCACTCTGGCTACCTATGGAGGAGAGATCAGTAGTGGGCAGCAGCAGGCAGCACTCTCTTCTACTGGCAACCACTAACTGATAGACAGTAGGTATGGCCTGTACTTATAAAGGACTGACAATTCCTTGGGTGCACTAGGTGTTGTGTTTTTGATTATAGTAGTTTTGAAGCAGGCACCCTGAATAGTTGGTGTCTTCCCCAGGATCTCAAGGCAAAGTCTGCTCCAAGACAGAGCAGCACCAGCTTAAGAATCACAGGCATCTCTTTTCTAAAGTAGCTATTTGATCACCTTTATGTGTATAGGAAATGCACCATGATCCTCTCTCTCCAAACTGAGAGAATAAAATCCCTCCCCTCAAAATGAACAGAGCAAAAGCTAACATTCCAAGATGAACATAAAAACATATTGAAAGCCTCATCCAAAACATTGGCTCAAGTATACTTGAAAATACTAGCATGTCTGATTAGGTTCAGTATAAAGAGCTTGATACAAGCCTCACAGGTATAATAAATAGGCTACATAAAATATTAGCACTTATTGTCCTCAAACTATACATTAACAGAGGAGGGGAAAAGCCCTAAAATTTAACTCTCTGCAAGTTTGCAAAACATGAGAAGAAGAAAGGCTTTGCATATATTAAATCACTTTGCTCCCAAAGGAATAATAAAAATCTTTAAAGTGTGTACAATTTTTGGATGCATGGATTTTAGGTTAAGAGAAATACCATACAATGAAACTGCTATACTTTTTAACATACATTGACAATTAGTTATTTTTCTAAAAAAGTAAAAAGTCATCTCTTTGCATTCATATCCCTTCTACTTACCATACTGAAGGGCTTTTAGTGGAAACCAAAACAGAATAACTGAGTGGAAGAGGCCATTTAAACAATGAACCCAGAAAACCTGAGGGAAAACAAAAATCCATGAGAACCATTTGCGATAAACTAGCTCTGTGAACTCTGACCTTTCTTTTTATCTATGAGCTAGATTCACAAAACGTGTTTCTGTTGGGCCACCGCTGTGAATTAATAGAACTGACAGACACTTTCTGCCTCTTAGACTTTCATGGGTCATTTATTTATTTTTATGTTTCTCAAAATGTTTTTTCAGCTTCACTTGAAATTTTTTCTACTTTTCAAAAACCAAATTTATATTTCTGCCTGAAAAAGAAAATTTAAAATAAAAAAAATGCAGATTCTAAAATTCCTTAAGTGGGACTATTTTCATAATTCCAGGAGAATAGACTTAAAAAATTATAATTTGGGGAAATCCCTTTCTCTTCCCCACATACAACTGTAAACTTTCCAATGCTAAAGATGTAATGCTTTCTCTTATCAAGAGACATACTCTATACTATACTATCAAGATATAAACTTGTTATAGCCATTAAATTATTTAAATTATATAATCATACAAATAAAGCACTGTGACTATAACTGAGTTTACTGAAGGCTTTCACAATTTTTAAACACCTGTTAATACCACGTTTTGCATCATTATAACATCATATAATAGTTACTTTTTATGTCTATTGTATTTTAAGAACAAGGGAGCAAGTATCGCTGGTACTTTCTTTGTAACATGGGTGTGAAAGATTAAGTTATAAAAAACTGTTTAGAATTCTTATGGCCCCTCTGAACAGTTGTAGTTTTGGCATTTAAAAGTGCTTCTTGCAAACAAAACTTATGCTAAATAAAATTGGCATGTATTAATAGTCTTAAGCTGTTCAAACAACAGAAATTAAGTTGCCTGCCTCCCAAAATTTTCCACTGTGAGCTCAATCTCTTTTGTTAGTTCTCCCAGCCACACTGGATTGTATGATCCAATTTACGCTCCAATACATTACACATTTGAACTTGTGTTACTCATTAACCTTTGTCTCTTCTCCTCACTATGTCATTACCACAAGTTTTTATTTGACAGAAAGCACAGGTGGGTGCAAGAAAAATTAGTTCTAGTTTTCCATTTTCCTGACTGATACTTATTGTCACATGCTAATCCTTTAACCCCTGTCACGACCTCAGAACCTCCGACCCTTTTTACCATAACAAACGTAAGCATCATCATTCAGGCAACAATGCTGCCGCACTTGGAACCCCCAGCAACCACTGTGTATACAACTATGCATTTTGTAGCCATTTGTCCCTGAATTTTCAAACACTTACATGAGATTGAATCAAAGACTTTTCACTGAAATCATTAGAAAAATCCATAAACCCTATAAAACCGGGTTGGCAACTCGTGTATACAAACTATAAATATTCAAATGGATATAAAATTGTATAACCCATTTGGGTTGATCTGATGATTTTTCTGAATGCCTGGGCTCTACAGACAATGAAAGGCTTTTTTCAACAATAAAAGATACAAGGAATGACGCTCCCACATTAAAACAATATACTACCTGCTATACTCTTTTCCTGGCCACAAAACTGTGTCCAAGTTGCCATGTACAGAAGAAAGTGCCTTTGCAGGAATGATTTTGAGTAATCTGTGAGGCTCAATTTATGTTTTTAAGCAAGAATGACATGGCCAAATTTGCGGCTGGAGGTTAACTTCAGAGACAGTACCCTGGAGCCCACACTATGGTAGACGAGACCTCTGGCTAAGGTTGGTCGGTGAGAATTTATTGCTAGTATACCAGTAGGCCTGGAACTTCCCCAGCTGCTCTCAGATCACCTTTTCAGGGAAACCAGAGGCCATAGGCCATTGTACCTACCCCGATTGTGGCTTGCCATCATTTGCAAATGCCCACCATAGGTAATGAAAAACATTACAGCAGTGTCACGAAATTTAGGGCAAACTGGGCATCATAAATAAATTTAAAAGTTCAAAAGTAAAACATTTAAAAAATAAAAGCATAGATATTGCATATTATAAATAGTATTTGTTTTAAAAGAGTCCAATAAAAATACTTTTCAGAACCAATGGCATAAGTTAAAAAAATCCTTCAGTTGGTCTGTTCTCAGGTAATCAAATTCTTTTATTTAAAACAGTGCCATCAAGCTGTACGCATGTGTATAGCTGGATACATAGGCACGGTGTGTTGAAGAAGATCATGTCTCAGAAGAAAGGATAACGTTTTGCCCATAAACCTGGGCACTATCATTTATGGTTTGAGGTTTCAGGCACTAAAACACCTGTTTCACTTTATTCTCTTGGCATGTGGAAAATGCCACTGGAAAGCTTTATGAATTTCTAACTAAAATATCCTACATTAACTGTCCTAAATTCAAGACACTGAGTTAAGATTACATGTAATTATCAGTAACATGCTAGTAAACATGCACTATATTAAACAGAAACAATTCTGGAAAGGTGTATTTTATTTGTTGCTTTCATAACACTAAAAAATATACAAATGTTAGTTTCAAAATGACACCTACCTTGATTGCTGCAATATTAAATTTTTTCCTCCATACTCACATTAAACAGGAACTTGAATTATTAACAATACCAGTGGAAACACTTTAGAATATATATATACTTGCAGGAAAGTAAGCTATATGGAAATGAGATTTGTGTGTGTGTGTGTGTGTGTGTGTGTGTGTGTGTGTGTGTCTGGGATAAATACTATTGGATTATAACCAGAACATAAATACTATTGGATTATAGCCAGAACATAATTTTAGATAAACTACTGGATAGTTTATCTTGTATTTTTAATTTTATGTGGCTTGGAAATCCTGAGTACTATTTCTCAGAGACTGTAATTTTAATGCCTGACCCAATCAATCTAAAATTCTAACAAGGACAAAGTTATTTCACAAAATGGAAAATTAGTTAAGGAGCAATTAAATATCTCTCACCCCTTTACACACATAAAGCCAGTCCTTATCAGTCCTAGATGACTAGCCCCTGTGAGGAGTGAGCATGTCCCCACAACACTGCAAAGACAGAAGTCCAGAGAACTAAAATGACAATGATTTTATAGGTCAGACCAGCTTTATTGCTGCCTTGCAAGCCCAAGTGAATGTGGTTACATTTTAATTGTATAACACACAAAAAAACCCCCAAACTCAACCAACCAACAAAAAAACCTTCTCTGCCTAGATCAGAACCTTAAGAAACAGGAATTGCAATAGTCGGTATCCTGGAGTTGTCTGAGGCTAGTGTATCCTTGGCCTTGGAAAACCACATACCCCATGTAATGAGGGCAGTAAAAACAGATCCCCCAAACGTGTCCCACACAGGCACTGCATCCTACCTTGGTGTTGAAGTCCAGGGCATTCTGAGACGTTTTGTATAATTCAGGGTACTTCAACATATTCTCTTTTCTGCATGATCTCTCAAATATTCCAAGAGTTAAAGGAGGCATTGCTGTAAACATCTAAAGCACACAAACTGGTCATTATGTCAAGCAGCCAAATGCAGGGTGAACCTTTATCTCCAAGTATTCAGTAAAACAGGAATTATTAAATGTCCCACACTTACCACATTATAAAGACCTATACACCATCTTTCAAAGAGGATCTGTCCAGAAAAGCCATTAACAAAGGCAAACCAGATCTAGGGGGGAAAAAAAAACCCCAAACCCCCAAAATTAGAATACAAAAACATAAATGCATTGCTTAGAATCTGTTGTACACTCAACTGCCGCATAATAGCAGCATTAACATATACTTATGACTCTTTTGAAAATGACATTTCTTTGCTTTACTTTCTGATTCAAAGAGATGCTTTCATAGGGTATTTGTATTTATGTCAGAATTGGTCCTGCTTGCTGAATCAAAAAAGGAATATATGAACAGGCAATCACAGATTTAAAACTAAGAAACAATCTTGTTTTTCTTAACAGTACTTTTAGGGAATATATTTATGTGCCATTAAATTTTTACAGCTTTAATTCCCTTTTAAAATATCAGAATGTAGTTATTTAAAGACTGTTTTTTAAAATTATGAAAGTAACACTTGTTTATTTAGGAAATAATTTTCTGCAATAATACAATCACTATTTTCTTCTGCATTGGTTGTATAATTCATTTAAATTTACAAATTTACTTTACTAGAAACCTGCATATAGAAAGTGTCATATTCTGCTCGTCCCCCTTAATATTAGGTAATATTCATTTTCTTAAGTTGTCATGTATCCTTTAAAATGATGTTAATGAATGTATAACCTCTACAATGTGGATATAACTTTTTTAGACATTTAGCTTGCTTCCAGTTGTTTGATATCACAGGTATAAATATTTCTGAACTGAAACCAAACATATTTATTTTTCCTTAGGATGAATTCTTAAAGTAGAATAGGTCAAAGTACATGGGTTTTCTTAACAGCACTTGATAACTACTGCCGTCGGAATCTTAAATTTGAGTTTATATATTAAAATATTTTAACTTAAATTTTATTCATTGATAAAATCCTATCTTGACTAGAGCATAATATTCTTACATATTTTACAATGTTCTTTAAAACAGAAATCTTAACCTCGGAAACAAAATTAAAGGACATAACGGACAAATTTTTCTCCAGCGTGTTTAAAACAAAAGAAAAGTTAAAGTGACTATCAGTAAATAACAGTACCTACGTTATTGTAAAAAAAAAGCAGACCTGAAGCATAATGAAAAATCAAACGGATCTGAGAGAGTACAAAGGCTGGTCCAGCAATGAGATTACATAAGCACAAATACAAAAACAAAACCTAACAACAACGACAACGACAAAACTGTTAGAGGAGAGCGGTCTTGACATGTGGCTCAAGTGAATTTCTGAATCACAGTTGCAGGGAATTTGCTACACTTCACGTTTCATTTAACCTCATTATGGAAGCATGAATTGCTACAAATTCACCATTTATCAATATGTACCCAGGTTGGCCTCCCTATGAACAGGTTCTGTATCCACACTGATCTTCCTTTTTATAGTGGAAGGGAATAATTGAGCGTGTATACAAACTAATGTCTGCTTTATGAGATGGAAAAGAAAACAAAGTTGCAACAGCACATTAAAAATAAGTCCAAATTGTATTAGGGCTGTAACACATATTAACCACAATAACAAAAGCAGAGAAATCAGAGTTAAATTTGAAATTCTTACTTGCTTTGCTACACATATTTATGGAAAAATTTTGATCATTTGCTCCAAACGAAGAGCCAGATCAATGATGCATGCAAACTTTAAAAGAACTGAGCATCTTCACATGAAGTGAAGTTTATCCTTTCTGGTGAGTATACACAAATTGACAAAACAGACATTAATGCTCTCTATTGTACTTTCACATTTGACCTGAGATGTGGATTATGTAAATACATATTTGGGATACTTATGGTGATGGGGCTATTTTTCATGAAGGCAACTGTGAACTATTATAATTCATTCTAAAAAGCTCTTTCAGATTTCTCAAGGTATGATGGAAATATAAGGGATTTTAAAAGAAACTTTCAATTATGGCCTCTCTAATCTATGAAGACACAGTCTAACCTTTGTTGGTATGAAGAAAGCCGAAGCGCCCTGCACACCAAGTTCATCTAAGGGACATGATTTGGCTCAAAGGTTGTAATTCTAAATGCATTTGCAATTATCAATACTGTACAATGAGAAGTTTATGTTAGTAAGTTTGTGTGTGGGCAAACAATCGTAAATATGAATAGCCCCCTAGCTTCTTTGTACATAATATTTGGTGCTGATTCAACGGCTACTATGAGCTTGAAATTTAAGATTCTCCCTCAGATCAACATTTACAGAAAGTTTCAAATTTGAAATAATTTGCAAGTAAACTAACATGTCTGTATCCAAAGTGTATTTTAAAATGCATAAACTGCTTTATGACAGACAATTTTTAAGTGGAAAGCTATCAACACATTTTTATCATTTTATTTTTCCTACTGAAAGGTAGGTGAATATGTTTTTACAGATGTACTTCCTGGATTTTTAAGGATTAATATTTTAATTTATTTTTAAAGAAGAAGAAATGACTAGGTAAGAACAGAAACTTTCAACAGAGTACCTTACATTTTTACACTAATATTTTGACATTCAAGTTTACATGTCTTAAAAGAGAAAGAGAAGGTCTTTAATAGCGAGTTAGTCTACCAGCAGGCTGAGTTCAAGTTAGGCTGAGATTGCAGTTAATATTAGGAACATATTCCATTCAAAATAAAAAAAAACACCTAAACTCTCCTAAACACATAAAAGTCCCTCCTCTGTTTCAACCAGAGCCATGGATTCAGAAAGAAGATACCAGTCCCTCTGGGGAGGTGTCTAGGTTATTTAAATTCACAGGGAATTCAACTTCCAGCACAACTTGCTGGGACAGTTTCACCTTATTAACTTTAATCAAAGCTTCTAGAAATTAGAAATACTACTTGGTTTTGAGATCTTCCCAGAAAACTTGGACGTGACCAATCATTTGAAAGAAAAGGTCTTATTTTACTAGGAAGGAGTCAGAGGTATCAGAGAAATAAAAAAGTCTCTCTTTAAAAAGGAGCCCATCATTTAAATGAACACCTAGAGCTGCTCCTGGGCAGCTCCCATAAGAAAGAGCTTTATATCACCATCTGCCAAATCTGTATTTGCCTGGCTATAATTTACAGCAATGGAATATCTAGATAGTGACCTTCCTAAGCAATATAGCAATGGGAAAAGCAGTGTTCGTAGTTTTAAATATATAAAATGTACAGTGTTCAAGGCTATTCCTTTATTAGCAAAGAAATTTCAGACCCGTTTCTCCTGGTATTATTTTCTAAATTCCACCTCTCAGTAGAGGCGTGGCAGTAAAGCTTCACATTCATTTTCCTGATGGAGCATTTCTGCATATTAAACAGCAGCTTACAAATAGTCAATGAGTCCTCTGCTCCCACGCCTGATCAGCACAAAAAACTGAAAGGAGAGATTCGAGACTGGCAGTTGTCCTCACTAGAGACATTCAATGATGTGTTTTCTGTCTATTCATTCACAGTATTGACATGAGCCATTAACATCTGCAGAACTTGTTTTAGCTGGCAAAAGTTGGGTATCTGGGAATTGATTTAAAAGGTCAATTCATTTCCAAGACAGTTGAATTATATTCAAAATACATTTCTACAAACTGTTAAGAGAAAAACAGAAATGAGATTTCCAGTAAAGTTTAGAACTCATTTACTTTTCAATGTGTAAAGAATTTGATCAGTGTCAAATATCTCATGAAGAGGCTTTAAAATCAAAGCCAAGAGAAATTGAGGGTTAATCAACCACAAATCACGTAATTCTGAGTTTGAAACAGGGCATGCAGATTGTTTTCATTTGAGTTTAATGTTTTTATTTTCCCATTAGTACATAAATTTTGTCTACTTCACTGTCAATTTAGATTTAAAAAGTGGCAAGTTGAGCATTCTTATTTTATTTTATAAAATTAACTTTTTATAAGCAGATTTATTGCTGGCAGTGGCTTTAAATTCCTGGTATCTCAAAAAGTCTATGTAAATAAACTGCATAAATTGATCCTTGCTTGAATGTCAGTGTTGTGGAATGAGAAGAACATATAATTACAAAAGCTAGATATATAGAAGGGATTAAGAATAGACAAATATTACTTTAGAAAAGAACTACACATTTATATAAATGACAAAGAATATTTTTTGAACTCATAAACTATTTTAGAAGTCATTTTGCTTCAAAAACACAGACTATTCCAGACTAAATCCAGCAGTAATGAATAGCAAGTAAGTTCGTTTAAGTATCTTGTTTATGTTTCTATGTATTAGGTTATTTTATCTAATGGGTTGTAACCTTTTTAGTGATCATTACAAAAAACTGCCTGTATACTTCAAAACTAAGTATCAATTTTACTAGCCTGACTCATAATAAGAACTATGCTTAGTCAACATTTAACAAGGAGATAAGCATTCTGACAGAGGCACAAAGAACAGCTGAAGCAAACATACAGCAATGGAAGTGTCAATGTACTGACTTTGTTTATACTGTTATTTCTCAGAGTAAAGAATGGAAGATTATTTCTATATAGCAAATGGCTGTGTCTTTTTTCTTACAGATGTGTAGAAACAGTCAACAGATTAAAGGGTAAAGTGGCAGGAACAGACATCTATCTGTAAGGGAACCTTCAGCAGATTTATGAGGGCATGGTGGGTCCTTGACAGGAGTGGAAGATGGAGGTTTTCTTAACAATGGGAAGGCCATTGTCACGCTCTGAAGAGCTCCAACAGAAACATGAAAGCGATAACACCAGAAGTATTACAAATATAGCTTCTGATACTAAAATGGCCACTTTTTAAAAAAAAGGCAAACAATGTATTTATCATGTCTTGATTAACCATTCAGTTCACTTATTTATCTACCATTGTTGTGCTGCCCAGTATGGTAGCCACTGGCCACACGAGGCTTTTAAACACTTAAATGTGATTAGTCCAAATTGAGATGTGGTATAAATGTAAAATATACACCAGGTTTTGAAAACTTAGGATGAAGAATGTAAAGTGTCTTATTAATAATTTTTTACAGTGATATGTGACAATGATAATCTTTTGAATACACTGAGCTAAATAAAATATACTGAGGTCAATTTATTTTTCCTTCTGCTAATGTGGCTTACACTGTATTTCTGTTGGCCTGTAATGTGGTTTTGCTGTCTCCTCGCCCAAATCTCATCTTGAATTCCCATGTGTTGTGGGAGGTAACTGAATCATGGGGGCAAGTCCTTCCCATGCTGTTCTCATGACAGTGAATAAGTCTCACGAGATCTGATGGTTTTAAAAAGAGGAGTTTCCCCGTACAAGTTCTCTTGCTTCGCCTGCTGCCACCCATGTAAGACGTGACTTGCTCCTCCTTGCCTTTTGTCAGGATTGTGAGGCCCCACCAGCCATGTGGAACTGTAGGTCCATTACACCTCTTTCTTTTGTAAATGCCCAGTCTTGGGTATGTCTTCATCAGTAGTGTGAGAACAGGCTAATACAATAAATTGGTACCAGTAGAGTAGAGCACTGCTGAAAAGATACCCAAATATGTGGAGGCAACTTTGGAACTTGGTAACAGGCAGAGGTTGGAACAGTTTGGATGGCTCAGAAAAAGACAGGAAAATGTGAGAAAGTTTGGAACTCCCTAGAGACTTGCTGAATGGCTTTGTTCAAAATGCTGATAATGATATTGACAATGAAAACCAGGCTGAGGTGGTCTCAGATGGAGATGAGAAAATTGTTAGGAACTGGAGCAAAGGTGACTCTTGATACATTTTAGCAAAGAGACTGGAAGCATTTTGCCCCTGTCCTAGAGATCTATGGAACTCTGAACTTGAGAGAGATGACTTAGAGTATCTGGTAGAAGAAATTTCTAAACAGCAAAGCATTCAAGAGGTGACTTGGGTGCTTTAAAGTTGTTTAATTCAAGTTGTTTTAATACATTTAGAATTTATAAAAAGTGGGCAAATAAAAAATTAAAACAATGAGAAAATGTCTTCATAAAGAAAATTTCTTTAAATATGTATGCAAATGACAAGGATTTTAAATTTAACCTGCTATTACCTCGATAATATAGAGCACTATATTCTTGTAGAAGCAGTATAAGATGCACTTGGAGACTCTGTTATAGTTCCAGGCACCATGAATCATCAGTAAATTCTTCAAATATTTGAACTAAAACGAGAGTGGGAAAAAATTAGTATTTTCCTTTTTGAAGCACAGTTGACTGAGAGGAATGATGTGTTTTGCAGAAATGACACTTTACCTGAGCTATGGAGTAGTCAGAGGAATTAGCTGCCTGCAGGCCTTCATTGCCACTGATACCAACACCAACATGTGCTGTCTGTATCATGCTGACGTCATTTGCTCCATCACCGATTGCAAGCGTTACGACTTTGACTTGTTTCTTAACCATCTCAACAACTTCAGATTTTTGAAGAGGAGAAACCCTTAAATTGAAATACATTGTCAATTACTGTTTTCTGAAAAATTAATTTTGAAATGCCATTGTGTTGAAGGATAAGAGATGCAAAAGACCTAAATGAATAGTTCTCTGAAGAACCCTAATGATAAAGTCCTAGGCTTGCAAATATTTACTCATCTGTTAACCTGGTTATCACATTAAGAAAAATTAAAATAAATAAAGACAAATCTCAGAGGCAAACCCCTAGGTGACAGCTGGAAGAGAGAATGCTTTGTTAAGCGTTAGCCTGCCAGAATGCTTGCGTTAATATGTTAAAGAAATAACATTTGAGTTCAGAAATACCTTTACTTCCTAACAAATAACATAAAAATTTCTAATTCTTCACTTATAAATTAAAAACAATGTCACGAATGCTGTCAAATACGAACTAAATCCTACACAGTAGCTGGAAAGTAAAAGTTTAGAGCATCTGCAATCTGATCTTAGACAATGTACTATACACTTAAAACAACTTAAAACTCTACTTAAATTCTCAGACACCATGGTAAATGCCAAGTATCTGATAATAGTTCATGGGCTTCATCTTCTTCCAAAGACACTAAGAGTTAAGTAGAAATCAAGCAACCTCTTATACAAATGCAAACTAGGAAGAGAAGACACCAGCATCTCTACTAAAATCATATTTGGTATTAGATTTAGAGTTAGTTTTCACAGAACTTTCAAAGCCATTTAAGAAATAAACACTAGAACAAGGACAGGAGGGTTCAAAGACAGAATGTATCAGCATAAGACACTGTCTACATTGTACTGGAAACTACAGAGAAAGGCAGGAAAACTACACAATAAATTGCTCTAACAAACTATTAAGCTAATAATTAGCAATAAACAACTAATGTACACAATGTTTGTACAAGAAAAACATCTCAGAACTAAATTCTTTATCAAGGTTATGTGGCATAGATATCTAACAATATCTGCTAAAACATTTGAAAAATCACTTATTATTCTATTGAAAAATGAAGATCATTACTTTGAAAAAATCGATACATCTTTGTCCATTTTCCTGATCACTCCATAGGAAAAATTCTTAGTGGAAGATACTCTGCACAGATATGTGCCTCAGGAGGCCCCACTGCCCTATGAATTGCTTTAGCCAGAGCAACTCTGGTTTTTACTTCAAGTTGGAGAATCATTGCATTAGACTGTGAGTTGCTTGCAGAGTCAATTGATCTCCATTGATCTCCTCTTCTTTGTATTTTTAGTGCCTGATCCAAAATAGATACTCAATAATTGGCTGCTACATAAAAAACTATTTTTATTTTTTTCTTTTTATTTCCTTTTACAGTCTGGCAATAGTACAAAATGACACAACTGTGAACTCAGCAAGGAAATGAATGCCTATTGAGCCATTAACAGGCAATTTCACTGTGAGCTTCATTTTTCTTCAAGGCAATTTTCATTTTCACATTTTATTTAATTTTTCTTACCAGGCTAATATACACTGGTAAGAACACTGGCTCTATGCCAATGTTTAAACATGGACTATAGCTGATATTTAGTAAATGTCAAAAAGGAATGCTCACCAATAAATGATCTAGAGTGGGAAATGGGCATGAGTTGAGAGAAGCATTTGTTAAACATTATCAAATTCCCTTTAATGGTCTAACATTATGGATATATTATAAAGTCACACTAAAGGTTCAATGGAACTAGGAAACAGTGGTACTTTTTCCATAAACTGAACCTGTAATAAAGGAGAAATCTCTGCATGGTAAGCTGATATTAGTGATTTTAAAAAAGCATCAGAAAGGAATTGGACTACATTTAGTTCTCTTCATGGTGATTACAACCAACCACTGCTTTCTCTGCTTGAAACTGCAATTTTCAACACACAAATTAAAATTGGCTGAGGATTTTCATTCAATGCTCTAAGGCTTAATCAGGTGTTAAAAACAAAGAGTAGGATTGCCCTTAGCAACAATGCCCATTTAAGGGAAAAAAGATAATGATATAGTGAGAGACATCTCAAAAGTACACTGCAGATGCTACTAGCAAGAGCATCTGCTTCCATTACCAAGCTTTAAAAGTGGATGACTGGCCGGGCACGGTGGCCCATGCCTATAATGCCGGCACTTTGGGAGGCTGAGGGAGGTGGATCACAAGGTCACGAGATACAGACCACAGCCTGGCCAACATGGTAAAACCATGTCTCAACTGAAAATACAAAAAATAAAAAAAATTAGCTGGGTGTAGTGGCATGCATCTGTAGTCCCAGCTATTTGGGAGGCTGAGGCAGGAGAATCGCTTGAACCAGGGAGGCAGAGGTTGGAAAGGAGAGGTGAATTCACTTCAGGTAACAGAAATAGCAGAGAATAAATTTTAACTTCACATTCAAAATTCTCCAGAATATATTCTTTTCTACTGCTGTGTCTCCACCTCTTTTAAGATCATGCAGAGTTTACTTTCTTGATGTAGGTACCCTTGCTTATAGATTCATACAATTTCCATATGAATCTAGAACTATCTTACCATACAACAAGTTAATTCTTCCCATGTCTATCAAAAAATCACATACCATGGCTGAAAATATCTAAAACCTAAACAAATGCCAATTGTAATTTATGTATAATTCTGAAACACCATAAAGGCACCGTTTTCTTCCCAGAGATTTTTTTTTTTTTTAAACCATTTGTGGGTCTGCCACCAGGATTTAAATCATTCACAGTTCTCTTCTGTTCCACTGTTGATTTTTCTTCTTTGGTAGAAGTGAGAAACTCCATGGAAAAAGACTACATATCCAATGTGTACCGTAAACCTCTCTTTCTCTTCCCTGTGGCTCCACAAACAGGGGGTGGTCCTTCCTTTGTGATACGACTTAGGCGTGCACTGAGTGCAATATGCTTTTCAGATATTATTTTGGCTGTAGTTTCTGCACATGTTATTCATTATTTTTCTTATTTGCTATGTAGTAACTCTCACTGCCCTGTGAGCATTAGATCAGCGCACTGGAAATGGAGTTTACATTTAAGCTAAGAAATATATAGGTGGTCCATCTTATATGAACCTTGTTTTGTACTCTTTTAATGGGATTAGCTAAATGAATCACCTTTTTAAATATGAATAAAGATTATATGTACATATATATACAGACATATAATAAAGGATAATTTAAGGAATTTTTTATAGATAGCCAAAAAGAGTAAAATAATTTATTCTACTGGATTGTGTTTTGGGATTAATAACCTAAAACATTCTTATATATACACAAAATTACTATTACTGATAATACTATATGATCTCAAAGACTTATAATGGAAACTTAAAAATTACTATAATGTTGCCTTTAGAAGGTAAATCTAGAAAAATTTTTAGGAGGAATATGAGGAAATATAGTATTTTCTAGTTCTCCTGAAGTGTTTTACATCATGACCAAGCCCAGTACTTACTAAATTTCTTTAACTTCCTCAAACTTTAAATTTAAGGTCTGTTTCAGGTGCCTATTTAGAGGTGAGAATCACTAGTGAGGGGATCTGCTGTGCTTTTCTTTGCAACAAACTTCCTAAAATTTCTCCTGTGAATATCAGTATATTTCCCACTGACTCATATTTTGTTGACTATTAAAGAAATTACAAAAGGAGAGAAAAACATAAACTAGAAGATCTTACTTGAATCCTTCTGAACTAAAATTTTATAAAAATTTATAAAGTTTTACACTGAGAAGAAATTAAGATACAGCAAAAAAACCTGATGTACCAAAATTACAAAATAATTTAAACTCCTCTAGAAACTTACCATCAATTTGTTACTGGAATGAAAACAGCAGCTTATATGGCAAGTCTTAAGAATGATATTTAGCAATATGATACGTAATGAAACATTCAGCCACTTTTAGGTAAGAAACTGTGCTATTCAAATGACTGATGAGCGTGAGCTCTCCTAGCCTCCAAAACCAACATCTGTTGATATACTGTGCAGTCATAGGCATTCGGGAGACCTTACAATATAGGGACTGAGTCTGCAGAAATAAAATACAGATAGCCTTTCCATAAGACGAAAGAGAAAAGCAAATTTAAAAAAGATTTCCTTTCTGAAACGCATTTTAGATATAAACCTCCTCTTGTGGAATTTATGTTGTCATAGGTTAAGGTACTGCTTTCTGCTTCAATGATTCAGATAGTTTAAATAGGGACCGTTTCTATTGGTGTGTATTTGATTATGTATGAATGTGCATGTGTACACTAATTGGCAAATAGAACTATGAAAGGCACTAAAAAGAAAACTCCACCTAGTATAGATATTTATTATGGTGTTCACACCAGAAAGCTTAGTTTACCTATAATATTGCTGTTCATTTTCTATTAAGAAAATATCATCTAGTTATGTTGAACCACTGTACTCAACACATAGCAGATTTTAAAATGGTAGCAAGCTCTTTGTAAGCTGGCGCTTAGCAAGGAGAAGGCCATGTCCAGTTCAAGCACCAAGACTGTGAAGCCCAACAGCGAGAGGCTGAACAAGTTCGAGTCGGACATCTTCCAGGCTCTTCTGGAGCTGGAGATAAACTTGCACCTCCAGGCTCAGCTCAGGAAGCAGAGTATTCCAGCAGCCGAAGAACCTAAGTTGGTGGTGGTCAGAAAGCTATCATAATCTTTGTTCCCTTTCCTCAACTGAAATCTTCCCAGAAAATCCAGGTCTGGCTAGTACGTGAATTGGAGAAAAAGCTCAGTGGGAAGCATGCTGTCTTTATTTCTCAGAGGAGAATTCTGCCTAAGCCAAATTGAAAAAGCCATACAAAAAATAAGCAAAAGCGTCCCAGGAGCCGTACACGACACACTTCTTGAGGACTTGATATTCCTAGGTGAAATTGTGGGCAAGAGAATCTGTGTGAAACTGAATGGCAGCTGGATCATTTTAAAGGTTCATTTGGGCAAAGCACAGGAGAACAAGATGGAATGCAAGACTGGAACTTTTTCTGGTGGCTATAAGAAGCTCATGGGCAAGAATGTTAACTTTGAATTCCCAGAGTTTCAATTGTAAACAAAAATGACTAAAGTATATTCACAGTAAAAAAAAAAAAATGATAGTGGACCAAAAAGTGGAAATGTTAAAAGAAAGAGAAATCCAGCTGGGCATGGTGGCTCACACCTGTAATCCGGCACTTTGAGAGGCTTAGGCGGGTGGATCATGAGGTCAGGAGTTTGAGACCAATCTGGCTAACATAGTGAAACCCTGTCTCTACTAAAATAATAATAATAATAATAATAATAATAATAATAATAACAACCAGGTATGGTGGTGTGCGCCTGTAATCCCAGCCACTCAGGAGGCTAAGGCAGAGAATCGTGTGAACCTCTGAGGTGGAGGTTGCAGTGAGCTGAGATCACGCCATTGCATTCCAGCCTGGGTGACAGTGTGAGACTCCATTTAAAAAAAAAAAAGTGAGAGAGAAATTCATCTCAGTATGTCATGAAACTAACATTCACACCCTTATTCATTTTGACTATGCACTGTTAAGAAGCAAAATCTGTTTAATCTGGTTTATATCTAGAGTATAAAGGGAACTATGTAAAGAGTATTAGATTCCCCAGGCTTTCTTCCATGTGTAGGAAAGACAGGTAAAAAATTATTAGATAGAGAAGGAAACATTCACCTCTTCATGGAAAAGTGGGTATATTCAGCATGGATTAGAGATATCTGACAGCATGCCTCTGCATGTCACAGTAACAAATTTTTAATGTCACAGCTAGATCTAAGCAACAAGAGATATTAAAAGTTTTTGATACGAAAAAGAGCATGATAGAGGCAGTTCCTAAAAACATTCATTTGTATTGCCCAAAGTATGTTTTATATATATCTGAACATGATCTAGGAGGAGGACAATGAAAATGAAAATAAAGGACACAGAGGGCTCCAAATAAAAGTGGTTTCCAAAATGACTGAGGTTTCAAATTTGGGTGACTGAGAGAATGAGGGTGTAAACATAAATAGAAAAGGCAAGAAGAATATTTACAGCAGAAAGGTATCAGGGAAGTTCTTGACACTCAGAATTTTAGCTAGTAGTGGGACACCCGAGTAGACTCATTTAAGCATGCAGACTGAAAAGCTGGAACTGGACTTGAAAAGAAGTGCAGAGTTGGGCATATGTCTTCAGGTGTCATTTACTCAAGTATTTATCCAAGTATTTAGTGATCCTTTAGCGTGTGATTAAATTTCTGTGGAAAAATGTAAGGAGAAGAAACTAGATCTCAGGACCTTTCCTCTGCCCCCAAGAGTTATTGATTTAAGGACTTTTATTGAGCTACTGTCCTAGGGGTTAAATATTAACAGCCAGATGATAGTAGTCCCTCTCTCTACACCTGCTCTAGAGAGATAGAAATTCTTCTTGCACGGAACAAGGCCATGCTACCTCTCTGTTTAGGGAGCCTTGCCAATGGAACTCGTGTGTTCTCAACTGGAAAGCACTTCTACTCAAGAAAGCCTAGAGTGCTTCCCTCCAGCTCGACCTTGTCCTAACCTTGCTTTCAGAGTGGTGAGACCCATGGTGGCCTCCATTCTCTTCCCATTCCCAGTGTCTGATTGGAGCACACATACCCTGTAATCTCTTTTCCTATGACTCTGCAGAGGTAAGGAAGGGACAGAGTTTCATTTTTTTTTCATTTAATTAAATTGATTAATTTTTGTCATGAGGGCTTGCTCTGTTGCCCAGGCTGGAATGCAGTGGCACAATCTTGGCTCACTGTAGCCTCGACCTCTTGGGCTCAAGTGATCCTCCTACCTCAGCCTCCTGAGTAGCTGGGACTAAAGGTGTACACCAACACGCCTGGCTAATTTTTGTATTTTCTTTTTTTGTAGAAATGGAGTCTTGCTATGTTGCCCAGGCTGGCCTTGAACTCTGGCATCAAGCAGTCCTTCTACCTTAGCCTTCCGAAGTGCTGGGATTACAGGTGTGAGCTATCATGCACAGCCCAGAGTTTGTTTAGGTTGGAAGAAAATCAGCTTGCTCTTCTCTGCCTCATAACCCTTCCTATGCTGTGTGGATAAATTTCCCCAAGGAACCTTCTCTCACCTTAAAAATACCTAGTGGATGAAAGAACAATTGGTAGCACAGGCTATTGACAGAAACTAAAATACAACTCTAAAGATATCAGGAGTTAAAAAAGGAAGCCAGTAAATTTCAGGACCATAATTATCAACTAAAAATCCTTAAGAAACCTTTGGGGCAATAGGAAGTGGTGAATCCTTGTCAGAACCTGAGTGGCATGGAAGAAAAGAGTGGTATGTGAGGGATAATGGAAGGACACACAGACGGGAAAGCTTTCTGGCTGTATTGTTCCCTGCCCATAGCACCCTGTTTGACCTGTGTGTGTGTGTGTGTGTGTGTGTGTGTGTGTGTGTGTGTGTGTGTGTGTGGAGGTGGGTAAGACTGGGCTGGATGAAGCCTCTTTCATTGCAACTGTAAAGTTTGGCTTAGGTTTGGAACTTAGGAAAACTTAAACCCAAAATAACATGCTTAAAAAGCAAAACACTCCAATTCCAGGAGTACATCCTCAGTGCCCTAAAGCGAAAACTGCAGAAAGAATTCCTACCCATGCCTTGGAACAGGAAAACCAGATCTCTCTGGTCAACCTGAAGGCATAGAGGCAGGCAGGAACAGGTGCCAATGAAACGGCTATTCTGACAGACCCCCCGAATGCCTGGGAATTCCATCAGAGTGTGGCTGCCTCTAATAAGAGAAGTGATCAGGTAAAGGAACTAGGGATTTAATAAACTGAGATTGGGCCCTGCCTCCAAATTTACCTAAGTAGGACCTAGCTTTTGGTGTTCCTCCAAAGGGACATTAATGCCTGTTAGGAACAATGGCGGGGGGAAAGGGTCCTTTGGGGAAACATTTAAGACAGGAGAAACTCGTGAACAAAAAAGAAACACAACTTACAAGAAAGTAGACCTAGTAAAAACAGGTATCAAGAATTTCTGAAAAGTATGATAACCAATCTTAGAAACATGAAAGCAAGAAAAGCAGTTATAATGAACTAAAAATAGTTAAATGAAAATATAACTGCTAAAATAAAGAATACAATGCTGAACTGAGTATAATTATCATGCACTCTGAAAGCTCAAATAAAAAATTTGTCTAAGACATCAGAAAATTAACGGAAAGATTGTGGAAAAAAGGGAAAAGAGGAACAGAGGGGACTACATGTATAGAGATGGGGGTCCAAGAAGAGAATAAGAGGGAAAATATAACAAATAATGACCACTAATTTTCCAGAAGAAGGACTATGTCCTTAGATTGAAAGGACTCATGAAGTGCCAGAAACATAGAGAAGAAAATGACACCCATACCTAGACATATTATGGTTAAAGAATAAGAAAAATTTCTAAAAGCTTCTAGAGAGAAAAAGGAGACTGACAGTGGATGCATACACAAAATCACCATCTTCAGTTCCTGTCTCTTTACTGGGGAGGTGGAGGCAGGAAAGGAAGACACACTAAAACATACAGACATTTAAGGGGGAAAAATGAGAACAAATGTAGTTATCAAAACCCAAGAAATAGACAGGATAGAGTATAAAAGTTTCAAACCTGTACAGAAAAATCTCATCTAAAGTTAGGAGTAGAAAAAAAAATCATAATAGATGGAAACCAAAATAAATGAGAATAAATGAGGCCCAATATAGCAATAAGTATAACAACAGTTAATATACTTTTTATTTGCACCTAACACATTGAATTCTCAGAAACCCTTAAGTTACTACTGTCACCAGTTTACAGATGAGGAAACAAAGGCACAGGGAAACAATATTAAGGTTTAAGGTAAAATGGCAAGTGGTGAATCTAGGATTCAATCTTCAGCAGTGTGGATTCAGACACAGCATTCTCTTTTTTTTTTTTTTTGGAACAAGGTCTCACTCTATTGCCCAGGTTGGACTGCAGTGGTGCCAACATGGCTCATTGTAGCCTTGACCTCCTGGGCTCAAGTGATCTTCTTGTCTATCTCAGGACCATAGGTGTGTGCCACAACGCCTGGCTATTTTTAATGTTTTTTGCAGACTCAGTGTCTTACTTTGTTGCCCAGGCTAGCCAGACACAGCATTCTTAACCACTACATTATACAGAGGATTGAACATAAGGATTTGGAGAAAAAAACCAAAGACAAGGCACATAATGAAACAAAGGAAAGCCAGGTTAGCAATTTAAATATCAGACATTAAAAAACAAAATTCAGGGCACAGAAAAGGCCATAACGGTTAGAGAAGAATCTTTGTATATGACAGTATATAATTATATATATATTATATAGTGTCAGGTGAAATATACATTTCACCTGAAATATTCAATTAGGCTCTATAAGAGAAAATTAGATACCATTTATAAGAGCAACTAACATTTTAATAATAGGTGCCATGTATTAGCTCATTTATTCTTCATAACTCTATGAGAAGAACACTTTCTATCTCTATTTTAAGAAGATTAAAAATCTAAAGCCAGAGAAGTAATTTGTTGCTCATCTACTAAGAGGTGGAGTCTAAACTGTGGAAAGTCTGGACTTAGTTCCTGAGCCCTACAACACGGGTCAACACTAGCAGAGGGAAGAAGAGTGGAGTGTTTAGTGAATGCTATTGAGAGAATTTGCTCATGATGCAGAGATGAATAATATGGGATCCCCCCTCCTTCACAGCATATACAAAAATAAACTCTGTATATGTAAAAGACCTACATGAAAAAACTAAAGCTGTAAAGTTAACAGAAGAGGCGGGGTACAGTGGCTCATGCCTGTAATCCCAGTACTTTGGGAGGCTGAGGTGGATGGATCTCCTGAGGTCAGGAGTTAGAGACCAGCCTGGCCAATATGGTGAAACCCCGTCTCCACTAAAAATACAAAAATCAGCTGTGCATTGTGGTGGATGCCTGTAATCCCAGTACTCTGGAGAATGAGGTAGGAGAATTGCTTGAACCCAGGAGGTGGAGACTACAGTGAGCTGAGATAGTGCTACTGCTTTCCAGCCTGGGCCACAGAGTGAGACTCAAAAAAAAAAAAAAAAGTTAACAGAAGAAAATGCAGGAGTGGGAAGTCCTTCATATCCCAAAAGTGCAACCATAAAGGAAAAAATTAGTGAAATATGACTATGTTAAAGCCAATGATAATCCTAGCTACTTGGGAGGCTGAGGCAGGAGAATGGCTTGAACCTGCGTAGCGGAGACTGCAGTGAGCCAAGATCGAGCCACTGCACTCTAGCCTGGTGACAGAGTGAGACTCTGTCTCAAAAAAAAGAAGGGTATCACAGGAGGAAATAAGAAGGGAGCCAGCCTAGAAGATACTTTCCACATCAATAATCAACAACAAAAAAAATCACATCCAGAATACACAAGGAATTCTCATATACCAGCAGGAAAAAAGAGAAGAAACCCAACAGAAATTTCAGCATCCCTTTCCCCTCTTCAACGTCCTAGTTTTCTTTGTAGCAATATTACCACTGATTTTATAGTCTGTTTGAGATATATCAAGTATTACCATTCACACAAACACACACAACAATTATTGTTTTGAATATTTGTGTGTGTATTTACTTATGTTATTGAACAACAGCTATGATGTGAAGGCTGGGATTACTTTTTCCTGTTGTTCACTGCTCGATTTCTAGTACTTATTAACGCTACTTGCACACAGTGAGTACTCAAAAAAACACTTGCTGAAATAAGTGAATGAATACATTTCAAAAGCAGAAACTGAGAAGGGTAAATACTCCTATGAGATGCTCAACCTCTCTAGTAATCAGAGAAATGAAAACCAAAACAACAAAGTGTCATTTCATAACCATCAAATTGGCCATGTTATAAATTCAGTAATACCATGTATTGTTATTAAGGTAGGGAAACAGCAACTCTATTCCATGGATCTGGGATGGCACAATAGTACAGCTGTTTTGGAACAATGTGGCAATTCAAACGGGAAAGAAATATACATATACCCCACAGCCAAGCATTCCCATACCCACCCCCCAATATATCTCCTAGAAGAACTCTTGCCTGAGGGCATAGAGAGGATATACATTGCAGTACTTTCCATGATAGCAAGGATTTGGAGGAAATTTTTGTGGTATCCCTATGAGAAGAGATAAATAAAATTATGTATATGCATTAACAAGCAGTGATGAGAATAAACAAACTTGGCTGGGCATAGTGGCTCATGCCTGTAATCACAGCACTTTGGGAGGTCTAGGTGGCAGGATCACTTGGGCCCAGGAGTTTGAGACCAGCCTGGGAAACACAGGCAGACCACGTCTCTACAAAAAAAAGTTTAAAAATTAGCTGGGAGTAGTGGTACACACCTGTTTTCCCAGCTACTCAGGAGGTTGATGTGGGAGGATAGCTTGAGCTTTGGAGGTTGAGGCTGCAGTGAGCTAAAATCAGGATGCACTACAGCCTGGGCAACAGAGCAAGACTCTACCTTCTCAAAAAAAAATTAATTTGTTCTACATATGGTGACATGGATGTGTCTCAAAAATATGCAGAAAAATAAAGGTAAAAAAATTTTAGGCTGGGCAGGGTGGCTGATGCCTATAATCCCAGCCCTTTGGGAGGCTGAGGCAGGTAGATCCCTTAGGCTCAGGAGTTCGAGACCAGCCTGGGCAACATGATGAAAACCCCGTCTCTACTGAAAATAAAAAAACTTAGCTGGGCGTGGTGGCATGCATCTGTGGTCCCAGATACTTGGGAGGCTGAGGTAAGAGGATCACTTGAGTCCAGGGCAGGGGGGTGGGTAGAGGTTGCAGTGAGCAAAGATCACACCACTGAAGTCCAGCCTGGGTAACAGAGACCCCATTTCAAAAAAAAATAATTTACTGGAATATCATTATAAACACAAACCTTTTCTTCAATTCAATATGCATATAATAATAGGTATTTTTCACAGAATCACATGTATACAACTAAAGTACAGCAAATGATGGGAACATATGAAACACTTGAGAATATTCCTCTAAGGTGAAGTAAATAGAATGGGACTGGGAATACAAAGAATATACAAAAATAACACATACAAATCAAAGAGCAACTTGCTTTAGTTCAAGACTCTAGGGAGATGGCTAGCTTGCAAATCTTCCCCATTCTTTTGCTGGCATGTCCTCTAGCACCTTGCTGGGGCTTTGCCTTAGAACAGAGGGAAGGCAATGCACTGACACACCAGGATCAGATGTTAATGGCCCTGGGTTCCTCCTTTCTCTCTTGCTGCTATATGTAAATATGTATTGACATCTCATTTTAAAACAAATTCATGTCCTTATTTTTAGGGATTTTCTTGGATCCAATGGCACAGATAAGTTGAATGCGGCCCCTGGACTGTGTAACTGGCACCATAAAAAGAATATCAGTCTTTTTCAAGGAACTGCGGAGAAAGGGACACCTGCCAGAGAGGAGAGATGGGGAAATGTTTCAACTTTTGAGAAAAGAAAGAAACAGTCTAGAAATTACTCTCCCTAGGGAGACCAGGAGAGCTTAGCATGAATGAACTCCATCAGTATTGTAGGAAAGTTCTGTTTTAACCGCCTCCTTCCATGTTCATTCATGAGCTATAGACACTTTATTACGGCCCCAGGGCTAAATTTAGGCAACAGCGGTTTTTGTACTTATACCGGAACACGGCCACAGAAATTCATTCACGTATCATCTAGAGCTGCTTTCATGCTTATAACTGCAGAGTTGGGCAGCTGTAAGAGAGAAAGCTGTATGGCCTGCAAAGCCTAAGATACTTACTATCTGTCCCTTTACAGAAAATATGTGCCCAACCTTGCTCAAAACACCAAGCCTTTCTTTAACTTGTCCTAAGTTGAAATGGCTCAGATAGGTTTATTAAAAAGGAGGCAATCACTGGAAACCATCATGGGTTCAAGAAGAACCAGGTACACCAAGCTAACTCTGCTTCCCTTTCCCACATAATGAGGTCAGCAGGCTGACAGGTCAGAGAAATGCCATAAGTTCCACACATATGTGCTTAGCAAATCAGAACTGTCAGAGAACCGTAAGCAATCTATTAGGTAGATTTGTATTGGAAACACAGAGCAGAGTGTTGATACACTGATGATTAACTTTGTAAAGCTTTAGGGAGAACTTCAGTAGAAAGCTACAGAGTGCTGCATTTAAAATTTGCTGAACAGAAAAGAATCAAGAATTTGGATGTGGTTGTGGAAGGTATACATGCTTATTCAAAGTTAGTATGAAACAAAACAGAAAAACAGTTAAATGAATAAGAGGGATGATGATGGAAATCAAGATAGCAGTTATCTTTGGAAAGCTCCTCAACTAAAGGGAGCATGAGGGGTTTCTGGGGGGGCTGGTCCTGTTTGGGTGCTTGTTACAGGAGTGTGTACACTTTGCAAAAATGCTGAGCAGTGCAATTATACTTTATGCACTTTCCATTACAAATTACCTATATCATCAGCAGTATGTAATCTGTAGCTCTGAGAGAGAGAGAGAGAGAGTGTGTGTGTGTGTGTGTGTGTGCGCGCGTGCACGCGTACTGGTGATGGGGGTGATAGTGATGGTGGTTTACCTAAAGGAGTCACACCTAAAACTGTAAACCACTGAATTACTGTAGGCTTCTGTAGCATTTAGATTTCTTATGTATTTTTAGACATTTTATTGTCAAATATAGACTTCCCTGGTGGTGTTCATCATAACTGGCTAATAGGCTGTAATATAGCCATTGCAGTTCCTTTAACACTACTCGGTCAAGGTAGAATAGTAAAAGAGATGGGCTGGGCTGAGCAGATGATTATTATGTTAAAGCAAACTACTGGGATTTTATGAAGTTATAAAATTTATTCAGTGTGTCCTCTTTTAGCTGTACATGTATGAAAGAAACATTCTCTCAACATTTCCAACATTTATTCATATTTTCTTGGAAGCAAACATAGGGTTGACATTCATTAACAGTTTGTAAGTCTTTTCAAAGCCAAACATCTGCTTGGCATCCAATGGTGTTCACAATTTTTTTTCTTTAAAGGAATCTCTGCTGAGCATTTATTAGCGTCATGGGTACTTTCTGACTACGTTTTAAGTAGAACATATATTTAGAGAAATTCTTAAAGCTAAAGGCAATCTCTAAAGATTTAAGAAGTAGATCTGCCTTTATTTAATGCACTCATGCTATCACAGCAAATATTCCATGTCCCTTCAGACTTCTTGCAGGACCCCTTGATCGGAGGAAGGTGAAAGGTTTTGCCTGGAATGCCACTCCCAAATGACAACACTCAATGAAGTCAAGTGTTTTTTTAAACACTATGGGGAAAATGGCCTAAAAGGGGGTTAAACTTTGATTAGAGATGTTGCAAGTAGGAAAAAATGCTTACTTGAATTTAACTTTTGCTTTTCAGAAGACATGAGTACATAAACTATGTAGAACAATGATTACTAGATAGTCTAAAAGCTGGAGGCTCTAAGCCAATTTTCAACCAACTGTCACAGAAAATAAGTTTCGAAATATGTTTAAACTAAACTGACAACTACAGAAAAAATGTAAAATTCTTTGAAAGGCTGGGTTATGTGAACTGATGAGGACCTCAGAAACCACATGCTATTTAACACACAGTAATACTTCACTGCAACATTCCCACTCTCTTCTGGAGGGAATATTAAAAGAGGTAGAACAGATGCTTCCCCAAATTAAGCTGGTCCCAGCAGTAGAAAGACTATTCCCAGCAGAGTGGCCAACAGAAGGAAGGTTCATCCAAAACCTAAAAGGGCTATGAGAGGTCCTCTGGCCCAGAAGCTTTCCAGCCAGGACAAGATGACCCAGGAAGGGGGCATGTGTCTATTTCCTACTCTACTATGTCGAAGCTGCTCCACTTTTATTTGCTTTCTACATCTGGGTTCCCTGGACGACTGAAATCACTGATATTCAAATCTCTTTCTTTTACAGGTCACAAAACCAAGGCCAGAGAGATTCCATCAGATATTTAAACTGCCAAAGCAGTAGAGCTAGAACAAGCATTCTGCGAATCTCTAGATAAAATGCCTTTATACCAATTATACAGGCTGTAAGACCTGAGGGCATAAAGCACTGGTCACAGACTAGGAATTACTTATTTAGTACAGCTACGGCCTGGAATAGTGCTTGATTTCAGTTGTATCCACAATCTCCATGAGCCTTAGAACAAGATTTTCCCCCTATGTCTACCTCTCCAAGGAGTTTCAGTGAGTCTGTAAAACCCCTGAAGGGGTGCATGCAACTTTACATGTTTGTGTGTATGTGTACTTCTTGAGGGAATGGTCTGTAACTTTAATTTATTCTCCAAAAGTATCTGTGATCACAACAAATCAAAAGAATCAGTAGACTTGAGCGAGGAAGTAGAGGGGAAGACGGACCATAAAGAGGCAGTATATGTTTATAACCAGGAAAATGTATCAGAAACTACCTATAAACTAGGAGCATGGTTCCTACTAAACAAGTCAGGTTATGCAGGAAAATACAATGTTAAAAATAAAAGCAGCACAGTATCCATGAAAGCACAGTATCCGGCTGGGCGAGGTGGCTCATTTCTGTAATCCCAGCACTTTGGGAGGCTGAGGTGCGTGGACTGACTGAGCTCAGGAGTTTGAGACCAGCCTGAGCAACATGGCAAAAGCCTGGCTCTACTAAAAATACAAAAAATTAGCCAAGCATGGTGGTACACACTTGTAATCCCAGCTACTCGGGAGGCTGAGACATGATAATTGCTTGAACCTGGGAGGTGGAGGTTGTAGTGAGCTGAGATTGCACCACTGCACTCTCCAGCCTGGGTGACAGGGCCAGACTCTGCCTCTAAAAAAAAAAAAAACAGGAAAGAAAACACAGTGCTTGTTAGCCTGATAAGACAGGTTTCATTCTACTTCTTGGGTTTTATATACTTAAGAAAAATATTTGAGGCACAACATTCAACCTATACTTTGGAAACCAAAACCACCAGGGCTCCAGAGCCCTGAATAAATTTGGGGTGGGGGGATTAGCTCTGTCTGAAAATTTCCTTCATGAAAACAGTGGTAAGAGGGAGACATAATGTCTACTGCCTGGGAACAACTGTTTCAATTCAGCTGAAGATTCTGGAGGGACACTGCTCATCTTTATAACTGTGTCAACGAGGCAAACACTAACATCTGCCTCATTCTGCCCCATATGCTGATAATAGCAGGGAAGAAAGTGGATGATGCAATCTGAGGATGGAACTAACACGGAGATTCTCATCATCTGTTACAGGAAGGCTTTCCCCTCTACTTCCAGTCTACCTAGGGCTGAAGAGAAGACTGCAGAGGAAAATCAGATTCTGAATTATCTGCATGTGTGTGGAATGACAAGTAGTAGATTGGAAAATAGTTTAAATTCGAGAGAAAAGCCCATAAAGTCAGCATGAACATACATGAATTTGGGAAACAGTATCGAACTGTATTTTGAAATAATAATCAGTATTTATCTGGAGCGTCTATCTTCTAATGGAGTAAAATAGAGAATTTCCTGAGGCTGAGAGATTGTAATCATCTGAGAAACGAAGAATGACACTCAGGTTTAACTGGAAAGAAGGATACGCAGAATGGCCCACCTATTCCTATCCAGGGACAGAGGCATTATCATGGAAATTATACTTTGAGGTCAGTAAGCAAAATGACAAGAAGATGGTCTGTGCCAATAGTTTAAATGCCGAGAGGCACCAGGCCAAGAAGGTACACAGACATAAATCCAGCAGTGGCACTGATGTAATTATGGGCTTAGACTAATTCTCAAAAGCAAGGCCGGAAGCTGAACCACAGTCCTTATGGGAAAACAGAGAGTATGAAGGAAATTAGAAGAAAAAAGCTGAGGAAAGATATGTTACTTAAGAAAAAAAAACAAAAACAGCAACCCTAAAACTCGAAATAAAAGTCAGTGTCTGCATAGGGACCTTCATGGTCTTGAAACATGCATAAAACAGAACCAAGGGAGGAAGGGGCCACACACAGCTTTATAAGATCCGTTTCAGAGCTGAGCCGCACGTGCATGGCAGGGTGTGATTCCCTCCCAGGGGCCTGGGGCCTGGAGAAGCCCAGAGGTCCATGTGACTTGTGAGCATCCAGAACAAGGATTTCGGGAGGGAATTTCACAAGCACAGAACATATTTTTTCTCCCTTGACTCTGTTTTCTAGTTTTTCTTTCCCTCTGCTATTAATTTTGTGGTTTGACTTTTTGAAGAATGGTGGGAGGTATTGTGTTAAGCAATGCTATAAGAATGAGGCTCAGCTGCAATGGCTGCATTATGAAAATTGGCCTCCCACATCTTTCAAACCCAATTGTGACTTGACTTAAATCAAATAGAAAGATACATGAAGGAGAGCAGGTATCAAATGTTACTCATCTTTCATGTGTCGCACTGTGTCCAGCACACAGAAAGCAGGCGCATAACAGATGCTGATGCTGGGGAACTGGCCATTTTATTGAAATACTTCTGTATTCTGTTTCTTGTTCTGTTTCCAACTAGGAGCCAGCAGTCCTAACACTTTTGTGCATTTAAGCAATCTTTTGTTGATCCTTATGATCCCATTAGTGAAAGTGATTAAGTGACCAAATCTGGCACAACATTATTCTGATGAAAAGTGTCAAAGTTGAACATTAGTCACACTTAGTCAAGATATTTGCAAGGAATTAAGCAAAATCACTGTAAAAGCAAATTGTAAAAAGCATGAGAATACCAAAGTAAAAATGAATCAAAATGATTTCCAACCTCTTTCTTCATGATTAAGCAAAGAGCCTGATTACTACTAATATTAAATATCAGTACAATATGTTGTCCAAGAATTTTATAGTACTATTATTTATTAATACATACCACAGAGAAGAAAAATAAATTATATGACTAAA